>NC_041357.1:23273594-23644844 GCF_900634415.1 Cottoperca gobio
ATTGCAAACTCATTGTAGGCCAGGCAATCTTTAACTAAAACTCTAAATATTTATAACTTTTAGCATTTGGCACCATGAGTGCTAAACACATGTTAAGCAACCAGCTCCAGCAGGACTGTGAACCGAGGCATCCTTTACATTCAAAGGTCCTAGTGGACACACAACTCACGGCTTAATCCAATAAATCCATAGCTCTGGCTGAAGGTAGTAACTCCTGATGAAGCTCCTGTAAGAGTTAAACTCGCTGAATGATTCCTGAACACAGAGGTAACCTAATATAAATATTTTAAGAGATAGATGAGAGAATTACATGTGGCAAGAAAAATCCTCCATCTAGGAAACCGATGCATTTAAATACAAAATACCATCAAAACGCCATCACTGTTAATAAAAGATGAGTGAAGCACTTTGAAATATTGTTCTCTTTATCTGAATAACCCCTAATGAGGTGAAAACAACGAAACACAAATACAGATAGATACGTTAGTATTTAGTTACCCCTCCCTACACTTCCTAGCCATCTCTCTCCACACCTCTCTCTTCAGGTTTCTCTCTTAACCCTCTCCCCTGTCTTTCTCTCTCTCTTTCAGCTTCAGGGGAAATTAATTGATGATAATCTTGTCTTGCAGAGCTGGTTTGCAAACTTGCTTTTTTATCAGCAAGGCCTCGCTTTCCACCACTTATAGCTTCATTTGACCCCCCCCCCCCCCTCCCTCTGTCTTTCTCTCCCTCCATCCATCCCTCTCTCCAGCGACTGGAGTCTTATCAGTTAGCTATGTGTTCAGACTTATAGTTCAATTTGGTTTTCTTTCATAAAAGGATAGAACAGAGAAAAGATTTGTTAACAGAACGGGTTATGTTAACAGAGAGGGGGTGACAGACAGACAAGGTAGACAGGTTGTTAAGCGTAATAAAAAAAAGACAAGGCCTTATAGATTCTTTGTTAGTGTGAATTAGTTTAAATGAGGCAGAGAAAAATTGGAGAGGGGAGAGGATGACAAGGAAGAAGAGAAAAGGGTGAGGAGAGAAACAGAGAAAAGAGTGTAATGGAAAAACACCGCATTGCTTTACTGCTCTGTTACTTATCTCCATGACTGGTACTCATTAGGCAAATGGTACTGTGTGACGGTATGACCTCAAGATCACCTAGGTGTTCATTGTGGGAGAAAGCAGTCAGTTGTTAAGGAGGAAGTGGAGCTGTGCCTGGCAGATAAATGCCACACTGAGTAAAGCCAGTTCCGGTCTTGACTAGTCGTAGCAGTACTTTTCCCTCACCCTATTCGTGACCCCGATGGGTCACCTGAGGTGTACAAAGATGAGACCACACTACACACAGTATCACTGCTTGACAATTGTGCTCTATGCTCTGGTCCTTTCTGCAGAAAGCCTTTTTTGTTTTCAATAGAATACTTAGAGACACACTTAGTATCTTTGGATCATCTGTGTTAACAGAATTTCCACCACAAGAGGGAAATAATATTTGGATAAAATTGTCTTCATTGCAAAAACTGTTGTTTGGCTAAATCAGCTCAGTTGAGTGATTTGTTTTGTGTGTTTTCTTTTTTTTTTATAATCCACAGAGACATTTTTTCGCAGCATGAAGTCATAGCGACATCAGGGACAGCAGCCAAAATACAAAGAGACAGTCATTAAACATCAACAGTAAACTAGGGAGAGGTTTTAGGATACCAATACGCTTTTAAACGCTATAACAAAATCAGAGAATTCTAGTATAAGTCCTCATCAAAAAAACATGAAAGTTCAGAAATGTGTATTAAGTACAGGGAGGACAACACTGAGAACAGATTTCTTTGAAGGTAACTTTAAAATAGAAAGGCACTGAGGGGAAGTGTCAGTTTAGTGAATTGTAGACGACAACAAGATTTGACTGCCTCCAAATGTCCACCTCCCGCTCCTGTGTGGCTGAGCCCTCGCTGACTTGGTTCTTATCGTGATGTGTTCACAGTCATCTTATCACCACTGCAAAGGCGTCGTGCCACGAGGGGATACAACTGTAATGTAATGTAATAATACTTCAGATTTCAAATGGTGAAGAATTCAAATTCCTCACCCTGTAACCTATCAAGTATTTTTATGATCCGTTTTTAACACTATGCACATGAAGCAATTCATTCAAGATATGCGCAGGGTCTCCTGCTTTACATAGCATAACAGAGATAAAGGTTAGAGGACAAATAAAAGAGCACAAAGGTTGAAATTGACGGTAAAACTTTCCCTATAGCGAACATGAACACTGCTGAAACTAAATTCACATTAAACATTCGACTCAGGACCCTCATATTGTAGGTGTTTTCCCATCTAACTCTGCAGATTATAAGAAGCATTCAAAAGAAATAACAGGGTTGCTTCTCACTTTTCTTAAAATCACGTTATTTTCCTGTGTCAGGCTTTGGGATGAGCAACTTGAGCAGACAGCTGAGAAGCGTTTATGTCAAAAAGTCATGACTGAGTTGGTATTAGTGGTCTTGGGTTGAGTGAATATTTAAGTGTTATTTTTAAAGTGTGGTTAAAGTTGCAGTGTCAGTAGCACTCCCTAAAATCTCTCTGAAATCATCTGGCAGGTCGAGATGTGCAGCTGATTAATATTTAATCTGATGTTATATCACACATGCAATTACTTTTTCATGATCTAAACAAAATGGTTTGTGATAATTGTTTGTTTCTCGTTCAAGAAATTCAACCCTTTGAACAATATAACTAGATTTGCTTTGGCTCAAAATGTTCCTTTTTATATATAATTGCATGTTGCACATATGACAGGCCCATAGGTGTCCCAGTTTATCTTCCCTCTGAGACCCTGCTGTGAGACTACCGACTTACTTCTTTTCATTATTGTTAACAATGTTCACTTTCTCTTATATCTGTCTCAGCTTTTGTTTTTGTTTACTTCCAGTAATGTTTACAGGCTTAAAGATAAAGTAGACAGCTAAGCAGTTAGCTAGAACTTGCATTAACAAGACTGGTCATGTGACTGATGACTGATCTCATATACAGAAAAAAAAAACACATTTGATAAATGTCATGCCTTGTTTTGATGCTTGAATGCCATTTTCATTAGACGCACAAAAGCATTCACAATACACATATATTGTCATTATACACACACAGACATGAATCAATGTTTGAAGTCTAGAACATCAATGCAAAACAAAGCAAGATAGAAAAGAAATACATTAGCAGAAAGACCTGTCAGTTGCGCAAGCATGCATGCACGCACGCTCAGAGGCAAAAACCACATGCACATTCACATAAACACACTCACACACACAGTCACTCCTGAGGCAACAAACACACTTAAGGGTCCCCACAGATATGAAACGGAACAATGTAAAGAAAGAGATATAGAAAAAGTTCCTGGTACTTCCTGAAAAGGTTTAATGCTTGTCAGGTTAGTTTTAAACATAGACAAACGCACAAACAATACACACCCACACTCACACACACACACACACACACACACACACACACACACACACACACACACACACACACACACACACACACAATAATATACAGTATCCAAGACAGATAAAGATGAAACACACACACCCACACACACTTAGGAGCAAGTGTGTACATCTGGTCTCTAGAGTTTGTCTTTGATATTTAGAGTTCATGATTCATAGATGAACTGTTATGCAAGTAATATGGAACACTCTGCGTGCGTGTTTATGTGTTTCGTGTGTGTGTGTGCATCTTCAAAAGGTCAGGCTAAGAATGTGTGTTGCATCCCAACAGGCACACAGACATGGAGAAATCTTGTACACCACGTTACACACGTAAGACGCATAGCAAAACAACATGCGGCCAGGAAGTCAACTAAAAAAAGCACGGGTGTGAGCATGGACCTGTCAATGTAGAAATAAGAATATAGGACACAGTGATACAAGACTACAGAATATGTTAATATAGTGTATACGTTATGGTAGTCTCAACTGATGGAGTGATGACCAAGACAACAGCTCTGGGCTGCGAGCCAAGAGTCGCCCACACATCTATCACCATGAACAGTTATTCTCATATATCAGAAGTAGGGCACAGCCTCAGTCCAGAGGAAAGTCTGCATGTATTTCACTGCATGTTCAACTCATTTTGATCAAAAGAAGATTTCGCCCCCTGATTTCGCCATGCTATAAATTGACGCATGAAGAAAAATAAAAACAAACTTATTTCTAATTCCTGATCCCAAACTAACACCAACTGATTCATACTGATAAACAATGACAATTTCAAGAGTTAGGCAATGATAAGACATAATAACCTGAGTTATATACCTGCTAATCAACAGCAACCACAATGTGGAGCATTGCTATTAGCTCCGCCCATGTGATCAAAGTCACTCTCAAGCAACTGCAACCATCCTGTCACCAGGATACTTTTTAATAAATAATCAATCAATCAATCACTTTGGTTACATTTCCAGGAATTCTCTGTGCATCATGCCAGCACTCAAGCTTCAATAAGTACACTCACGTACGGCCTTACCTTCGTATACAGCTTTGAAGCCCTGTGCACTGACGGCAAAGTCTGTGGTAAACCACAAGGCCAATATAGATCCACTGCTGACTATAGGGGAGGGCAGCATGAATCCTGACAACCTGAAAAACAAGAAGAAATGTATTTGAAACACAGCAAGACAGTTAACTGTTGACTTATTAAAGCAAACAATAAAGCAACATCAAACATGAAATGTGGCAAAATACACACATGTGATCGTAAAAAAAACAATTGTGTTCAGTGTTGATGTTGTGGTAAAGACCCTCAGCCCTGAAGCCATAAAGATCCCCGCTGGCCTCAAATTAGGTTCCTCCAAGACCTTCTCTTTTGTGATTTCCTGACTCCATGCTACTCTGAGGTTTCCTGCTGTCTACTTCATTGAAGAAAAAAAGAGAGAAATGAGTGATTTTCCCATTCTCTAAAATTAAATATGATGCGCCACAAAGCTACAGTTCACAAATTCACTATTTATTGTGTGGAGTTTCAGCTATTGGACTCAATTTCCCATCCTTTGTCTCAAGACCCTCCCTCACTTCCTGCAACCTAACATCACCTTTTGCACAAAGGTGTGAAAACTCAGCTGATAAAAACGAAACTCAGCCTATGTGTTCTGTCTCTTTCCACCCTGCTCTCCCTCCACCTCATCGATACCGCTGCAGTTCCCAATCATATTGCGGCCACGGCCTGTGGAAAACACGCTCCCGCACCCGGCAGCATCAAATGACTTTCTGATGACTGAACTTTCTTCTTTAATGGCAGAGGACGCGATCGTCTGTCTCAAGTAAACAAGTTTAGTGCATTCAACGGCTCTCCACAGCTAGCTAGCCTTCAAAATAGGAGCAATAATTAATTAGCAAGGAGCTAACTGAGCGACCGGTTCCTCCGTCCTGCACACAGCTTTTCATTTTTTATTAAACTGTATTGCGTAATCTGTTGTATTGAGCTAATAGGTAACCTTTGGTTGTTTCGTCAGTTGATGTGTTAGTATTGTACACACAGACTCACAGAGTCACATGCACGTGCATCTTCTTACCATTACCGTACAGTTTAAGAATTTGACCTTTAACATAATGACACACACAGAGATAAGGACTCAAAGCTCCTGCTTCATACGTCTCTTAATCCTCTACACACATTTGATGCACGAGACAGTCACATTCTTTTCGGCGCTCCCTCGAAAGGCGCTTGCACCCACACTCTCTCCTCCACACGCACACACACACACACACACACACACACACACACACACACACACACACACACACACACACACACACACACACACTCACCTCTGTGTACATATTCCCTTTTGATTGTTTAGTATTAAATATTGTGTGTTTTGACATTTATTAACTTATTAATAAATGCTTTTTGCAGTTTACATGCCGGTTTGTTTAATTTCGTACTTCTACTATCAAAGAATTCCAAAATCCTTCAACCTTTACTGGCTATTGATTTTCATTTTGTTCACAGTTATTAATTGAATTATTAATCAGATTTTCTAATTCATTGTCTAGTATATTTCATGAGACTACATTTTCCTCTGAAATGATTTGTGACTCTAAAACTATTTGGGGATTATAACAGAGAGGAGAGGTAAGGAACAAATAACACAAAGCTGAAAGAGCTGAAATTCAAAGAGATGAATAGCGTATTGAATTGCCTAGATAATGAGGCAACAATAATGTTGATGAAAGCGTTTATTTAATTAAGAAGAATATGCAATGCTGAAACTGAAATGACTGAAAGTTCTGGCATGGTATGAAAACGTTTCAAGGTTAAGCTAACTTGAGCTAGTTTAACTTGCATTGTTGATACAAGCATAGCCTATAGATGCCGTAGACAGAGCTCCACAAAGACTCACTATTATACAGTGTATCAATAACACATTCTTAAGTTGGCCTTCAAAGAGCACACTGTGTAGCAGCAAAAATAAACACAAACTGAAAGCCCATCTTATACAGCATATTTTTCAAATGGATAAATTAACAACAACGCCTCGTGTTAAACTGAGGTTACAGAAGATGCAGTTCTGTTTGTTGTATCGGTCCTGGCGCGTTGTGAGGTTAATGAAAGGCTGAGCTGAATAAAAACACAACGACACACTCCTGTACCCATGGATGTTGCGTCAATTACCAGCTAGCTTACAGCTAACGTCTGTACAGTCAGTACATTGGCTGTTTGCGGCGAATAAACAGGGAAGCTAGGCGGACGTGTGTTACCCTGATACCCTAGTGCAAGACTGACAGAGCAGCCTGATCAATGTTATTAAGACTAAGAGTGCTACTTGAGCAACACATCATCTCTATTTCTAGATCTATGCTTTAGGTCATCTTAGGACACCTACATCATAAACTGATGTTTTGCTTAATTTCTGCTGACCTGTTATTTTAACAATCAACTTTTTACTAAATGTTAATTAGTTGTTTTGTAGGAAATTGAATTCCACTATTTTTAATGTGCAGCATTTCTAGGTGCAGCCAGAAAAGGGGAACGTTGGAAATGATGATGTAGCTCCTTCAGTGCACACTGGGCTGGTTTGCAGCTGAGGGTAAATCATTAGTCCTGTATGAGGATTACCGTCACCAAGTGTCAGGTCATGGTGCTTTGCTCGATATGGTAGATTTCCCCCTCGGGGTTAGGAGCAAGTTGGAGCCCAAAATGAAGGACTTGCTTAAATCCTCACCCAAAAGCTCTAGGTAGAAAGAGTGAGAATGCTCATGCTCAGGGCCAAAATACCATTAAATCCTCTGCTTCTGTGTACTGAAAAGAGCCAGTTGAGGTGAGAATCTTGTAAGATGCCTGCGGATCTATTCAGGGCATGTCCGACTGTGAGGAGGCCTTTGGTGCAGACCAAATATCCACTGTAGGGAGTAAATTCTCCCTGACCTGGGAACACCTGGGTATCCCCAGGAAGAGCTGCAAACGTGTGACGTGTAGGACTCCTGGGCTACCTTGATTTTCCTGCTGCCACCGGACAAGCAGCAGCAAAAATACAAAAATGCTGCTGAAGCAGGGCAGGAAACGAATAAGCTTTAAGTGACACCATTTTACTTTGGAGTGTCCATGAAAGCAAGCGAACTGAAGTGCAGAGTTAAGTAGCTCTTGATATATCCAAATCAGGAGCAATGATAGGACACAAGCTTGGACACGATACATTGTCCTTGGTTCTCTATGGACAAAAGTATGCAACAATGAAAGGTGAGGATAGATACATCTAAAGGGAAGGAGGGTAGAGGGTAGAGGGAAAAATAAAAGGAAAAGATAGACAGAGAGACGTAAAAATAGTATTCAAGTGCTAATGTAATCAAGGCAGTGACGACAATGAGTCTGTTGTCTGTATGATTGGCGGCCCTAATTCATTTTTCAGCATTTGAAAGGTGCTTGGTCTACAGAGAGGTCGGTGGGGGTGAAACAAAAAAAAGAGAAAATGAAAGTGAAAAAGTGGTGAAAGGCAAAGAGGTTTGGAGAAAGAGAAAGAAAGGTGGACGGACAAAAAAGACAGTAAAAGAGTGAACCATTCAACCAAATGAGGACACTGAAAACGGTGAAAAATGAATAATTGTAATTCTCTGGCCTCAAAGCAAGGACACAAAGGACAGACAAAAACGGGTGAAGGGAGCAAATGAAGAGCGAAAAACAGAAAGAGAGATGGAGGGAAGAGAGGAGACAGAGGAAATGGAAGGACAGAACAGAGAGGTGAGTCGTGAGACGAGACAAAAGAAGAAAAGAGACGTAAGAAGGAGGAGAAAGGCTCTGTAAATACGATTTTTACTTTACTTAGACACAGCTATGTCTGGCAGCTCAGATGCTTTTGTTCAATTTGTGTGAAGTACAATTACATTATTGCTTTATATGCTGTATTCGGACATCTGGGTTTTTAATTTTTTGAGGTTCCTGACGATACGGAAATAGGGACATGCTAATAGATCTAGATAAATATATACCCAGTTGCCTGTTTATTAGTTAAACCTAGCTAACAATAATGCAGAAAGGTGTTTCTGTTATTTAGCCCACCCTGAATTCTTTAAAATAGAAACACATCTAAAACAGCTATGAAGGTAGGATCTATTGCAGGACGGTTGGATTAGTTTTAGGTTTAATTAATAAACTGGCAACCGAGTGTATATAGAGTTCATGTATGTCATAGCCCCACTAAGCTGCTGTTTATCTTTTCTGTATGAACTCAAATAATTATATCTTACACAGCATTCTAGCTTTTATTCTTGTATTTTGTCAATTAGCTAAGTTACTGTGAGCTTTCTGCAAGTTCTATGTTTAAAAACAAAATGCAATATGATTGCTATTCAACCAGACTGCAACGTGCTACAGGGCTGAGAGGAAATGTATGTTCTTCTGCCATTAGGTGTTGTGAGTTCCCTTATTTCTGTTCCTATTTCACATTTATTTAAACCTTCATCCACCCTGTCACATCAATTGTTGTGCTTTTTATCATTTGCTATATATTTATTTCAGGATTCTGTGGATTGCATGTTATTGCCATTTCTTTCTTTGGCAGTGTGACATTGTCTACTTTTTCAGGCTGTGTGCTGCATTTTCAGTGCACCTTCTATTTTTCTCAACCAGACAGAGAATTGCCTGGTCACAGGCTATAATAAATCACCTTGGTGGTCCACAGGGGACAGCGGTTGTATTGTCACATGAATATTTCACCACTCAACACATAAAATGTGAACAAAGTAAAAAGAGCATAACTAATTTTATTAGGCTCATGCTTTGATCCGACATCTAACATTTAATTTCATGGGTGTGTGAACTTTCAAGGGCATTTCTTCCTTAGAACCAAGGGTAATTGTTGACACTGGTCAGAGACTGACACAGGGGTTGGCTTGTATGTACAGCATACAGGTCGTCTAATTATCAAAGATGTGATTATGAAGCTACCATGAAAACTGGAGAGATAAAGCCGTTTGTGAAGGCCTTTTCACAAGCTCTGGTATTGACCTAGATGAATATTTAGCTCAAACAAGTTTATCAATAAATGATGTATTGATTGGAAAAACATGTTGGATTGCAATATTCCTTATATGCATATATTAAAGGTTATACATCACCAGAAACAGTGCAGAAATGTACACCTTAAGCTAAACACACAGTACATATCCAAAGACAAGCATTATCATTTCTGTTTGTCTTTGGAAATAAAATGGTGCTGACACGCACGCACGCACACACACACTCACACACACACACACACACACACACACACACACACACACACACACAGACAGACACACGCTCTCACACACACACACGATCAGTCAGTCACTCAGTTAGGTAATGAGCAGTAATCGTCTAGCTGTCACTGTACTGATTGACTGACATGATTCTATATCCTCATCTAGCTCTTTCTCTCTCGCTCCCCGTCTGTCGCTGCTTCTTCTTTCCCTGCTTTCTTTTCTTCTCGCACACTGATCCTTCGGCTGTTTGACATTTATACAAAAATAAGTGAGCCAGGTTGAGACTATGTGACTGTCTATCCAGTTGGTCAACTGTCCAACCAGTCAACCAGCGTATGTAATCAGACAGCGATGTGATTCCAGCCAGCTCGTCTTTACAGTCAACTGACCACCCAGCCAGCTTGCCTGTATGCCTTTCTGTTGCTTCGTCCATCTGTCTGACTGCCCATCTGTATCTGCCTGTTTAACTGCCAGTCTATCAAACTGTGGGCATGTCTGATGTTGACAGGTCCTTATAACGCAAGAATTACTCTTTAGATTGGAGTGTAGTAAAGTAAAAATCTGTGTTATTGGAAAATAACATCAGTGTCATTTTCATTACCATCAAATGACCACTCTTCCACAGATTAACCGAGAGCAAAAGAAAACCCTTTGCATTAGTGTAATCGAGTTGGTCACTCATGTTGAAACTGGTGCGGTTTGAAATGATAAGAGTAAAGCTGTATGTAAGAGTCACATGAATAAAGTGACAGCCAGAGATGAGAATACTTCCCTTGTTGGAATCAATGACTCTCCAACTACAACGTATTTATTCATTATTTACAAGATTACTTTAAACACATCATGATATCTACACAGTCATCAGTGTATACAAGATACAAAAGGTCCAGTGTTAAGTGGACAACCTGATGAAGACAGGTAAAAAGGTATGGTGATAAACATGTTCGATGAATAATTCTTATCATTCTGATTCATATAATTCTTAATTTAGTGAGTTGTCTTTGTGAAAAGGCTCAGTGCCGTGGAGTCGCTGTCGTGTAGCTTGATACTGTGCAATGAAGCAACAATGCATACTTTAAACTCATTTAGCTTTCAGTCATATCACAATCATATTTCAACCATGTACTACAACTTAGCCAGTGATGCCTCACACATGCTAAAGCTGGCAAACCTATAAGAAAGAAGCCGTGATGGCACGAAGATGTAAAAAGAGAAAGAAAACAAATCTGAGCTTTTAGTCAAATGAGTCATGAGTTAGTGTTTTGGTGAAAAATAGGTTGTTTTGCTGAGAATAGGCATCTGAGAACAGAGTCTGTTTCCATATGCGCACCACTCCTCTATCAGTGAAGTCACAGGCTGAGAACACGTTGCCGCTGCACATCGATTAACATTACAGTCATCCACTTGCAGTCTTGTTACGATTGGATTCACAGATGGGATTTTGAAGAGAAGTTGTCATTTGTGTATTTATTGTCAAATAGACTGATAATTTGCTTTACCGCACTCCCCATTTAATAATTTCGGTAGAAGTTATTTAAAGAAATCCAATTTGATGTTGACTTTCTTATCTGGAAATGTATACATAGATCAAAGCCTGGTGACCTTCAGCATGTCCTTGCAGTCTTCTTCTAAATTTGGCTTACAAGTGGCCCACCAAGCAGAACGTTTCAATAACTCAGCTTTTGAAATTGGTTCAGACAGTTTTCTGCAGCTCACTGTACTTCAGTGAGTCAACTCATGTGGAATAGATGATATGTGAGAGTAGAATATGTTCAGCATTGATGTTTAGTGTCTCACTCTGACCTTGTCACTCTCCTCAAGGAAGCACTAAGGACGGAATAGGGAACGAGGATAAAAATTTCCACTCTAAATGAGCCTACAGGTGGATGCTGGGGTGGAGGTGGGGCTTTTGAAATGCTATATTGAATGTATTTATTTTATTTGACAGTGATGATGCAATTTAACAAAGCAATACAAAGCATGAAACTGATGATCTGCATTGAGAGTTTACAGCTATTGCTAATTTTCAACTCTTTTCCCTATTCGGGCTTTTATATATCAACGTTATTAAAATATACAGCTTTCTGTGTCATGAACACACAATACACTATATGGAAATACAATATAATACACATCATACAATACATATACCACAACACGCCTTGGTAGTTTAGAGAACAATTTGCTAAGCCTGTGTACACTCTGGTTTTGCATCAGTAGAGGCGGCGACAGCAGTAGCAGCTACAGTGACAGCATACAGTAGCTTTCAGGTGAGTGAGCGGAGCACTGATGGCTTAAGTACACACCTTGATTAAAAGGATGCGATAGATATACTTTCCAGTGAGAAGAGTATGCCATGTGAGTGAAGAGGTGGACTTGGTTTGACTGTCTGAACTAGCTCACAGGCTACGTTCCATTCCAGGTGAATAGAGAGGATGGAAAGATCAGCCGAAAAAACATAAATGCATTATTTAGTGAGTTAAAACATTTTACTCTCCAGTATTGCACATTACAATAAAAGTCCTCTTACTCAAGTTTGTACACAATGCATGTTTCTTTTGCCATAAAACACCTCTGCAAAATCAAACCTGCATTAAAAGAGCTGCAGAGAACACATCTTGATGTTGGCGGTCTCTTTTGTTTATGGTTAGTACTACTTTCTCTATATTAATGTGGTATTGAACTATTGGTGTTTAAATGTTGATCCCTCTTCTCTTGTCTTCAAGGATTTATGTTGATATTGATTGGTACTGTCTGAATATATTTCAAAACACTTTTTCTTTGGGTCTCATGTCCTGTTTTCTAGCGATGGCCGTGACAAGCTGTATCAATCACACCTTAACAAGACGAAAGTAGGAGTGATGTTTGCAACCTGGGGATTTAAACACCTTGTAGATTTAAAGAAAGCTTGTGAACAGGCAGTTGTGGGTCGAAGTCCTGACAGGTGAGGTAAAGAAGAAACTTATTAAATGACCATTATAATGTGCCTGATCAAGGCCCTTGACCTCCAGCTGCTCTGTTGAAGCTGCAACAACAAACAGCTGTGATAGGAAGCTCATTGGTGTAGAATATGAGGGATAAATGAAGTGGACAAAAAAGACCAGATCTCCGCTGCACAAGTCAAAGTATGACTTTGCAATCACTCATCACAACTAGTTGCGACCAAAAAAATATGACTGAAAACCACTTTAAATGCGATGTTGATGGTTTTGAAAGGTATAAGTTATACTTTAATAGATGTTTTTTGCAAAATGTCTTTACATTTTTACCAATTCCCCCAGAAAATGATACAAACCTACTGTCAAATGACCTGGGTGTTCCATTACTGTACCTATATCTAACAGTTATTAAATGTGGTTACCCTGCCTGCTGAAACTCAAGTTTAAACTTGACATAACATGGACTTAGTAAAATCCCTGACCATCGGAGCTATGAAAGCCGTACAAAGTCCATTCAGAAAATGTAAAACAACATGGCGGTCCACTGGAAATAATTCCTTCTTTCCAGAAAAGCTGACTTGTTGGGAGATAGCTGTAATTGATTATCTTTGGTTTCTCATATAATCTACTGGCTCTGACATCTAGAAAAAACCCACACAAAACCGAGACCAACGTAAACTCATAAAACAAATATTACTGTTTTCCGTCTTGCAGAACAGTAGATACACCTCACACTTGTACAGTAGATGTATGCCCCTGGCTGAAACTATTTGTTTCAACCTGTCATTCTGTGAGTGTAATCCATTTGTTCAGTCTGTCTGGTGGAACATTAGTCTATCAGTAACACAACACAGCTCGGAGTAAATGGATAGACAAGAAGTGCTTGTTGTGGAGAAGACTGACACCGAGAGAGAGAGAGAGAGAGAGAGAGAGAGAAAGAAAAGGCAGTGAGCAGATGATGGAAGACATCTTGAAAATAATTTAAAATACCGTAAACAATAAGCAACCGTATTTTTCAGCACGGAGAGTTTTGCTAACAAATATATAAACAGCAAAAGAAAAAAGGCAGCAAACAAGATGAGGACATGAACAGTGTTTTTAACTTAAGTAGGACATTTGTTTTAATTAAAGGCTTAGTTGGCAGTGTTTCCTGTATAAATCGGTACAAATCTGTAGACTGTGGTGTTACTAATCTCTGGGAACAGATCATTTTTGGAAATTTGCGAAGCCAGATAGGGATACACAAAACACCCTGAGCTTCTTTCCTTTCTATGTGCTGCTGAAGTGAAAAAAAGAGAATGGCCTCAGGCAAGATGGGCATCTTTCCCCCTCTTTTTAGTTTCTATCTGTCTTAAAACGTAATAAATACTACTGTAGCCATTTGAAATCATTGCAACTTCATTTTTAAACCCCACTGGATGATTATTTTTCAAATGCATGAGGCCCAAACTAAACACAAGGAAGTTCAGTGTTTTAGAAATATGAGGTTTAAACCCAACAACTACAATATGAAAACAAAATGATGTGGTAAATGTCTTTGTTTTCCAACTGCTCCTTATGTGCAGCAGTTAAAGAAGATGTTGTATTCATGGATAATAAGTTCTCTGGCTTGAATGTAGACCCCTGGCTATGGAGCTATTTTGCAGTCTACCTAAGGCTGGCTCCTGTAGCCTTAAGCTAACTTTTTTTAAGTAACACTTTTAAAAACTGGCTTTAAATTATTGAGATGTTTAATGATGTTTTCATTTGAGAGAAGAGAAGACAACTCTGAGAAGAGCACATTTCATGCAGAGAAACGGAGAGACAGACATATCTTATTCTGAAGAGGAGTCACAGTTCTTTTGCCTCTGGGATTGTAGATTTTACGTATTGAGATACATAAATTCATTCACACACACACACACACACACACACACACACACACACACACACACACACACACACACACACACACACACACACACACAAATAGGGTAAAACACACAGGAAGTGAGGTACAAAAGGGATCACACAGATCTACTGCTGTGAAGAGTTGAATACCTTGCTCAAGGGCACTATGGCAGTGGGTGGCATTTGATTTGTGCGATAAGAGGGTAAGAACCCTGCTGATTCTCTGGTTTCCTTGAGCAACACCCTGCTGTGCAGCCCCCTTATACTTAAAGCAGGAATCTCCCCCTCCCCCACACTGTCTGTCAAGCTGTCTGTCTATCAGAGCGGCATAGTCTATAGAGGCATGTGTGTGTATGAGTGTGCACATATCAATCTTTGTGCAATTTTCCCACATTAAAATCAAAAGAGAAACTGCACTCTTTTTCAAATTTACCTAAAGAACAAATACATAAACGATCTACAGTATGTTTGCTTATAGCTTCTTCTATCACCAATCCCAAAGGGACGCTTTTAAGATTAAGGAAATGGAGGATGAATGAGAGGACAGTGAGCTTTTTTTTTAATAAAGTGCTTTATTCAGGACAACATAAATAATGAAATTAAGGCACTTTGTGTTTCATTTAACCTGCATTATTATATTTCTATTTATCATAAGCCTTAAATGGTATTGGGAAGAACACAACACCAAGATCAGAAATAAACGAGGATATTGTACATCAAACTATACACTTCAAAATCGTGAATAAAGGTTCCAAAATTAGCATTTTATTTGGTGTGTGTTGTTTAGACACTGAATTAAAGGTATATGTATGAAGACTGGAGCATATGAGGCGTATTTCCTTTCCTTTGAACTTTCTTGTCAGAAAATTCAACAGATGAACACTTCAGTATTTCCAGTAGCTTTCTCTGATTTGCAGTATCCTAATTATCACAGGAAATGATTATGTACGTCTCGTTCTTAATGACACAAAGTCACAGTTTGCTTAGTTACATTCCCGTTGAATGACATAAATGCTGCCTCAATATCCTTTTTTCACTGACTTGAAAGTTCCACCAATTATTACAATTATATTGCAAAAATAGCCTGCATTAAAAATATAAATTGCTTTGCAATTTTTTAAGAAAAGTCAACATAACTTTAGGATCACAATAGGTACAAAAAAGCTCCACAAAATCCCAGAGGGACCAATTTGTCTGAGCTGTGGTAAGGAACAGGAGGAGGGCGGCAGGATATTGTGAGTAGGCAGCTGGCAGCAAGCCATATCTCACGGGGTCGTAGACCAGTGTTTTTCTCACTGTGAATCTCGCCCTAACATGGGTCACTGGTTGCTTCAAGTGGGCCCTCACAAGATGATGTTTTATTGAATGGGGATCTCAGGGTGATAGAATGTGGTCTTGAAAGAGGGTCCCATGTGATAAAAGCAATGATTTACTCCTAGATGGCAAGATAAAGGAGTATATTTAGTCACTGGACCATAAACACACCAGCTCTAGTTTCTACTAAGCAATTGTCTTATATGAAGCCTTGCTTTGTCCAGTCATCACAACAGAAGACATTGCACTTGAACAGAAAGTGTTTTTTTTCCGCCCTTTCCCTGCAACATCCATGTGCCTGGGTCCATGGCAAACACTCTAATCAACAACAAATCAATTTGTGGAGTCATCAAAGTTCAAATGTGGACACAGATGTTTAACTGCACTTTAGAAAAGCTGATTCTGCCTAGAAGCAGAAGCAGCAGCAGCAGCAGCAGCAGCAGCAGCAGCAGCAGCAGCAGCAGCAGCAGCAGCAGCAGCAGCAGCAGCAGCAGCAGCAGCAGCAGCAGCAGCAGCAGCAGCAAGGGTTTGTAGGTATCCAGCCTGCTGGCAGTTAGCCAAGACTCTGGGTCCTCCAGACTAAAGAAGTCTGTATCTCTCACACACACAGACACACGCAACCTCGTTTTAGTTTTCAAGTCTATAGAGGCGTAATGCAAGTTATTCACTTACCACCTCCTGAACCTCATATTCTGTAGCATTGCACCTGCACAAACAACTAGATTACATAACATGTGTCTGCCAGTCAGCAATGTTTAGTTTCCACACAGCAGCACACAACAGTTTGTGTAAGGGTAAAATACAAATAAAAGTGATAATTAAAAAGAACAACTTGTTTTCAGAGGACAAGAGTCTCACAAAACAAAGTTAAGATTTGAATGCATCAGTATGTGATGACATTTGTGTATCCTTTACATAATCATTAATATGATGAGCTGAAGCACAAAAATACCCAAATGGTGCAGATATTAAATAAATATATAATAAATAATATATGCTGTATTATCTCCATTTCATAAACCTTTAAGAAATCAGGCCCACAAAATCCTTTGAATTCAAATGTTTGCTCAAATCAAACAGTATTTTATTATTGTGTCGTAGGGACTTTAGGATTTAAGTGAACCACCATGCTATCACTATGTCCCCACTTCAAGTGCGGCCAGGGACCTTTGTTTGCATGTCCTGTCCTCTCTCGCTAACCTCATTTCCTGTCTCATTATGCTATTGAATAAAGGGAAAATTACAATTAAGAGTTTCTCCGTCGCTCAAAAAACCCCTCTGCCTCTCTCAAACTCACATACTGTATATAAACAAATCACTGGTGCAAATGGCAATTGTAGAAAACTAAAATGAAAACTGGCCCATAGCCTGACATTGGCTCTTTTCCATCAGTAATGTGGGACACTTGGAACAAAAACAAAAAAAGCAAAAAGTTGTGAATGTGAGTTATGGATATGGGCCAAAAACAGGGGCTCTTGGCAAATATGCTAGTTCATTTGAAAAACAAACTAAAAAAAAAAAAAACAAAGATAGAAAAATTGTGATTAAATAATCAGGATTATGGAGATGCATCTCCCGTGGTGGTTCACAGAAAAATTTGCCGAAAACTGCCTCGTGCATCATCACGATGTAGTTTATTCTGTAGCAGTGAAACGCTAGTGACGGACTGCAAAACTAATTATTAAAATTGTTTTAAATAAAAAACAACTGACTATCTGACTAATTCTATCAATACCAAAAGCAAGTTTAACTAAACTGAAAGACAAGATTATTCAACGTTTGGGCATTTTAAACTAAATACAGGCCAGTTAGATAAATGGAACAAGAAACTGACCGTATACCTTTCATCTGTAACTCTCTGTCTTACCTTTGTCTCTCTACCTCCGCCATGAGGAGCCACCAGGCCATAAGAAACCATCGATCAAAGAACTTACAGAACAACCATTACTGTTACACACACACTGAACACACACACACACACACAGACTGAACGCACAAAAATGCCACACATAAAACACACGTACAGCTGCTGTACTTATATTGCTATATCCATCATACACACACACACAGACGGTAAAGTACTTCAACCTTGACTCTATACACATACCACATCATTAATTTCGCACTCTGGCCTCACGCAAACGTTGGTCATAACTAGCCTTGGGAGACAAATATACACAAAACATACACTTACAAGTGCATACTCAACTATATATAGTTACAAGCAAACACACTAAGTGTGTACAGTGTATAAAATTAGGTTTAAAAAAACAAAACTGTGTTACAACGTGAAATTTAACGACACACACACAGACACGTCCCTAGGCTACAATTGCAATGATTCTGGTGAGAAAACACATATATGTGATGTGCACCATGACTCACTATGAGGACATGCAGTATGTTTGTGTGTGACTGCATGTTTTTACGTAAACTTCGTCTGTATAGCTGTGCGCTTCTATGTCACTTCTGTGTACATACATTTGTGCTTCCCGGCATGATTATGTGCTAGTTTTGAGTGTGTTTGCATTGAGTGCGTGTGTGTGTGTGTGTGTGTTTGACCATATTGAAAAGCGTATAATCCCGCGCTATGGGCAATATCAACAGAGAAAACCACTGGGCTAAAGTAGGGCAAGCTTCCCGCACACACACACACGCGCGCGCGCACACACACAGACAGACGTGCACATCGCTAACACAAACACCGCATCACCAATCCACTGTGGGGGAGAAAAGCATTATTTGACAAACCATTAAAACTGATTCTCTATGCTTCTGAGAGACAGTGAGAGAGAGGGGGAGAGAAGGAGCGGATTAGAGAGAGGAAGCGAGAATTAAGAGACCCCCCCTTCCTCCTCCTCCATTTCCTCTACACTCAATCTCCCTCACCCCATCTCACCCCCCACCCTCCCCTCCTCTCTCTGTCAGGTTCTGTTTAGGAGCCCATGACATGTGTCCTCTACATGCCTGTGTGTGTGTGTGTGTGTGTGTGTGTGTGTGTGTGTGTGTGTGTGTGTGTGTGTGTGTGTGAGTGTGTGTGTGAGTGTGTGTGTGTGTGTAGGTGTGTGTGTGTAGGTGTGTGTGTGTAGGTGTGTGTATATGCGTGTGTATATGTGTGATAGTGCAGTAACTGAAAGATTTCTGTCAAGGTGTGAACATTAAAAGCTTCTAGAGTCACACAAGCCCATAGGCCTGAGGGAAGGGCACCTTCACACACACTTACATGCATACGTGCATATAATCACACTTTACATACACATACATGCGTAACACACACACGCACACGCACACACACACACACACACACACACACACACACACACACACACACACACACTCACTCAAAAGACCTTTAGTTATAGTGCAGGCCATCATTTTATCAAACCCTCACTCGTTACAGAGCTGCAAAGATGAACACACACAGAAGAACCGACACAGATTTAGTCGGAACGAAGGCATTTAAAGCTGACCAGTATAACTTAACATTTGCTTTCCTGGTATCTGTTAAAGGAAAAGGTCAGTGATATTCTATATTTTTCCATTTTGACAACAAATTGCACGAAAAGGCCCAAACAAACAATGAATTGATCCTCAAAAAGGGTTCTGTAGTCAAGACATATCTTTGTTCTCTGTACCATAGCAACGTATCCTCATACAACAGTTTGTGTGATATGAAAAGTTATTCCTCATTTTTTGTAAGTTCTCCTACAAATGACCTCATTAGATGGAAACAGTCTTTTCAAAATAAACATCTGTATTTGTTAGGTTTAGGTGGCGAAGGTACGTGACAAATGGGTCATGGGTTAAAACTGCGGCAGTGGCAATCCTTACTACGGAAGTTAAGTGACAAATAAATCTTTTTCTTTCACACGGGACACAAACGGCGGTTTGCTCGGTGAAAGTGTGGTGTTTTTGGACACACCTTGGCCTCCTCCCTGTGCTTCAAATTTACATAGAATACATACAAATAGATTTTTCTGGGATATATGAATCGCATTACTTTTGTAGGTTCAGCTACAAACACTGTCTGAGAGCAGCCTGACCACACTGTGCAGGGGGAAATATGTCCCTTCGTTATAATTGGCACTGTAAATTATTTTGAGTCCATCCTTCACCATCCTTCTGCCATAAATATTCAATCGTGCACCAAATATGTAGCTGACAATAATTGAGTAATGTTTGTAAAAAAAAGACTTGGCTGTTTTAGCAAAAATATGTACTTTTTACATCAAGAGAAGGAACAAATGAGCTTGGACCTAAGTGTCACAGCCAGGGTGGGGTTGTTCTGGTTTTTTCATGGAAGTTGTAAGAAGAAACATACATAATATTACCATCTTCATCCTGCATCTGTTTGTAACTCAAACAAATATTCAAAAGGACATTTAGGGTATTAGACCAAGTCTCTGGTATGTTCTGTTATATTCTATAATAATAATAATAATAATAATAATAATAATAAGTCTAAAATCCCTGGTCATCTCCACAGTGAAGTGACTCACTGTTTGGACACACTGCGTCTACACCTGCTCCAGTTTCTGTCTTCATCCCTGACCTTGTCTCAAAATCTCTTCTACAGCTTCAGGAAATTAAACTAAAATAATTTAATTAGCTACGAGGGACAAAACAAAATAACCACAACTGATAATAGCCACACAAAGGCTCCAATGATTACTCAGCATTCAGAACAGAGCTCTTAATCCTTAATTAGAGCACTGTTCGTTATGTAACTGTTGCCTTTATACTTGTCCATGCAGCCATTTATAGAAATTGCAGAAGAAAGCTCAGTTAATGTGTCTACATACGATCCTGCAGGCTACTATTGATTAAATTGACAGTCATACATCTCTGCATATCCTCCCAGCGAGTACAGTCAGCTCTGGTTCTGTTGCGCTCAGCATTTATTGTGCTGCGGATCAGAATTTGAAGGCAGAATGTAAATAAAGACAGTAGCAATAAAACAAAAAAGTTAAATTACCGGTGAAATAAAAAAACTGCAGTTTCTTGCTGAAACTCATTCACTGGTGTATAAAACATGACTGACATTCGAGAGTTCCCCCCTCCTCCACACCCTTACTCATCCTAGTTTGATTGATTGCCACCCTTCTGTTGCAGCAGTAATCCGTCACTGTGCTTTCCAAAAAAGAGAAAGAAGCTGGACAGACAAGATTCCTGTGTCCGGGGCTTTAATTCCCCCATTATTTGAGGGACTAGGAGTCCTGAAATCTTTTGCCTTTTTTGAATATGAAGTCATCATCGTGTCTTGTATTTATTATTTAGTTGTCTTGAGTATCTTTTGTCTTTGCAGAAGTTTAACAAGTGGTACACTTTAAAGTCCGCCTCTACTCGAAAATGTGTTTTGCTTATTGTTACTTCCCTTGGATGTCTGATCTTCACTGTGCAAAAGGATGTGCAGAGATACTTAAATGATACATTAAATGTGAGGTTATGACATGTACACAGTCAATCAAGGTAAAAACTTAATTTACATTACAACATTATACAAATCAATTGTGATATAATAAGAAAATGAATTGAGTCAAAAAAGGATGTGAAACTTTTATCCCAAACATGAACGACGGTAATAAAATGCTCTGATGTTACGCTGGACGCATACCTACAGTAGCAAGTGTTTGTGCTAAAATAAAGATAGGGCTGAAAAGAATTTTGAAAGGCAGCAATCCAAAAAAAATGAGTATTTTTTATGTTATTGGGTTTTAAAAGACTTCCTTGTTGCTCTTTTAAATATTCAAAGTAACCTAGTGCTGAAAATGACAAAAAGCAGAACACAAAAAAGACTGGGAACATGACTGTGTTTCCCAGGCCATGACAACGGCTGAAATGAGAAATTAGCTCAGCTTGGAGTATAACAACTATTCCACATTAGTCAGTGTAACTGTGATTCAGCCGATTAGACCTTAAAAATGACTCAGACAGTCAGATCCCACGCACAGAGTGTCTAACATGTAACACTGATAGATAACAGAACCAAAGAAAAAGCCCTGGCATAGAATCACACCCTTGCAATATACAATTATGCATCTATCTATCTATGCATCCATCCATCTATATTTCTATCCATCCATCCATATTTCCATCCATCCATATTTCTATCCATCCATCCATCTATCTATCTGTCACTGTCTCTGTTTTTAGCAGTGGATTATTTTATCACATTTGATCAAAAAATTTAATTTGGGATTTAATGTATCAAATAATATTTTTGCAGTTTCCTCTGATCTCGGCACCTCTTATCTCCTCAAATCATCCGCACTTACTTCTCCCACATTCAACTTCACTCATACTTGTTCATCCTTAGTTTGTCTCGGCCTTTGTGTCATCTCTCCTGCCCTCTTCTCCTCGTCTTTGCTTGCTCCTGTGATCAACACTACCCTGCCATTTCCCCCCTCTCCTCTCAGTCTTTCATGACATTTGGCTGCATCCTTTTTTCTGTATACATGAGCACAGGGACAGGTTGACGTAGAGATAAAGCGATACAGCCATATCACCCAAAACAAGGGACAGGAAATGGAATATTCACACACACATTCTGCAGTTGAGTGAAAGGAGTGAAGTCAAAGTAAAGTAGTTAGTCCATGCTTTGAACAATTCTTATCCAGCAGATGTGACCAGACTGACTCTAACTCAAACACTCATAACTTTACACTGCCTGCACTTGAACTTTAACTTCAACTCCCGCCAGAAATGATACGTGATCTGATTTGCCGAAGGGTGGGGGGTTTTATATCCTTCTGGCATACAAGGGTAAACATGTTAACACATAAACCTTCCCCGATCTTATTGTCTGGTCCTGTCGGTGAATGGATCGAGCCATTCTTGAACAATGGCCGAGTCTCTGTGAAAATCATTACGTTGCAGTTCTTAGTGTCCCGTAGAGTTCAGCTTATTATCTAGTAACTGGACATTTGCTAGACAAATACCCAGTAGAGGAGGTTGTTTTTCATGTTTTATCAGCCTGACCAGGACCCTGTTTTACCACCTTTTTCTTTTCCTTTTTACATGTATTGCAACAGCTAATCCCAGCCATAGATATTCCTTATTGTTTGTTGATTGAGGTTAAAAATTGTGCCGTCCAACAACGATCTGATGTGCAGAAGTTGTTCTCGAGACACGGCAGCTGTCCCCGGCGCCATCTTCTTCTGACAAGTTCTATTAGTGCAAACATGCTGTAAAGACATTGGAAGGCTGGCTAACTCAGTAGTTAACAAGTCACTATATCATAGACAGAGACAGAGACTAAAAGAGAGAGAAATACAGAAAGATTCCTTATGGACCACCATGCACTCAAAAGATGTTCTAGGCCCTGAAAATATTTTTGCAACAAAGTGAGCATGTCTTAATCTCTTCACACGTTTGGCCCCAATTCTTTTTCCATCACTATATTTGATATTATCTTCCTTATGTCAGCCATCTCTATATTGCCATCTCTTCACTGCCCTCTATTATCCATTAACACACACACACACACACACACACACACACACACACACACACACACACACACACACACACACATACACACACACACATACACACACACGCGCACACACACACACACCTGCAGGAACAGGTGGGCGTATACACTATATTATAAGCAACTTTTTCATATTTAGAAACTAGAAGTCAGTATTCCCTTATTAACACATTTTCATGAGTCATTTACTGTGTGTGTGTGTGTGTGTATGTGTGTGTGTATGTGTGTGTGTGTGTGTGTGTGCGTGTGCGTGTGTGTGTCTGTGTGTGTGTGCGTGTGCCGTGCGTGTGTCTGTGTGTATTTTGTGACATCTTTCTTCTTTTGAACCCTCAGTGCTACTCAGTGTTTAACACATCACAGTGTTACTCTCTCTTTTCACCTCTTCATCTCTTCTCTTTTGTCGTCTCGTCTGAATCCCCAAGTCTTCTTATTTTCATTCTCCTGCTCTTATCTCAATTTCCCCTCCTCGCCCAGATTTCTTGGAAATTTGTAATTTTTAAATTGACACATAAACATTCAGTTTCGTGAATGTCGTGCAAGAGATATTATTTTTGAATCTTTTGAATTAGAAAAAGCCGAAAAGCTTGAGGGGAAACTGTGATTCTAGGTATGTCTTTGTGTGACAAATCACTCTGACGCTCATCTGTCAGCTGTCAATCGACCATCTCATCGTCAGTTGCTATAGCAATCTTGTGGTCCTCTGCAGCGAAAAAAACTCATTGCAAATTCAAAGTCAGGCAAGGTGCTGTGCTGCAATTGGCCAGAGGGCTAAAAATATGCAAAGCATGCTGACTCATTGGCTGATATGAGACTTAGTTCAGTTTTTGGAAACTGTACTGCTTACCTACAGAGAAAAAAACTTATGGATGCCTTTTCATGCCTCTGAACAGTTTGAATGTATGTCCACTGGTGAGATTACTTAGCTCAATTCATGGAAGTCAAGATAAAGTCAGCTTAAAGGTAAATACACTTTCTTAAGCACTGAGGTTTTCACAAATACAGGCAAAATCCTTAAAGTTCGATTGGTATTTGAAGGGTTTTTCTGTTTCTGTGGCTGTGTGCACATGTAAACAGAGAGTGAATAAGATACAGTATTTGATATACATCTGCAGTTATCTATAGCCTCTTTCACACATGCACTGCAACCCTGACATTATCTAGACATTATGGAGCTGTATGAGAGAAGGCAAATGTCTGAATTCGGAACGGACATCAGACGGACTTCACCCTGCCAGCTGCCTAGAACAAAATCTGTGTGATGTCCGATTGAGCCCATGTGTGAAGAGAGCCGCTCATTGTCCGGAGAATTCACAGCGAGCGAGTGGGCGTGTTGAAGACGTTTCCATCGCGGCTGGCGCAGAACCGAAAGAAACCAAACATCAGAGGGTAAAGAAGAAGGGTCCTTTAAGACGGTAAGGAAACTGTGTGGGTAAGGGCCGAAATCATCTGACACATTTAAGAAACAGTAAAAGAGTTGTTTATGAGTAATGTCTGATGTTTCAGACATTAACCGCATTTCATATGAGGCAACGGCTGTGTTCTATATTTATGTAACTGGTTACATTTTGCACACATACTGTACAATCAGGATAGTAATGACTGAAAACCTCACAAATTGATAGAGAAAAAAACGCCAACTTCTACACCTACTCACACAGGCTTGTGTGGACACATACACTCACACAACCCTGCAGCAACCACAGAATTGAATGTTCCAATTATCCAACCCTGGCAACCCACATAAGCAAATCTGACATTTAAATACTCCCACCGTACTGTCTTCCACGGTCCCCAAGCATTCATATATATATCTAAGAAATAACCGTTGAAGTCAAAAAACAGTAGAGAATCTAACTTTGTGTGTTCACAAACACATCTGCTTGTTTGCGCACCCTGTTGAGAAGGTTAACGCCAGATCCTTATTGAGCATCATGCCAGAGATGGGTGAGAATTAGCTCATGTGAAAAAACCCTCTTCTGAGCTGCTTTGAATGGAAGCTCTGTTGATAATATCAGATAGGTAGCCTGTTCTGTGATTATGAGAGA
Organism: Cottoperca gobio; assembly: GCF_900634415.1. Taxonomy (NCBI): domain Eukaryota; kingdom Metazoa; phylum Chordata; class Actinopteri; order Perciformes; family Bovichtidae; genus Cottoperca; species Cottoperca gobio. The sequence continues at coordinate 23,298,994 of NC_041357.1, forward strand.
ACAATGATGCACAGTTACCTCTGTGTCAGTGACACTGTGACACCTGAGATGTTAGACATACACACCTTTTTATCAATGGTGGTATAATAACTTGAAAAATGTAATCCCTTCTCATTAGATATTAACAAAAATAAATCACGTAGGCCTTTCTCCCGGGAGTCATTTTGACATGTCATAATAAGAAAAGCATGGCTGTAAATAATACATGAATGCTGAACTTAATTTAGCTGCCGTGCATGCTGGCTCACTGTCTTGACTTACTGGGACACATGAGCAGAACAGAGCCATTGTTACTGTTATTAGTAGCACCGTTGCTTTTCCTATTATGATATATTTTGGCAGCTTCTCTTTTCTCTTACAATCTGAAGAAAATCCGTGGAGGTGTCGTTGGAATTCTGTGCTCAGTAGTTAAAGGCCAATTACTCAGTCCAACTCTGTTGAAAGGGCCCATTCACTGACCATTAACTGCTCGCCCCAATGGCTGCAAACAGCAGCACAGAAGTCATATAATCACAGTGAAGCCACAACTTTCACACAACCCAGAGGGTGGCAGAGGCAAACCACTTCCAGCCCCTGTGACAAGCTAACATGTCCCAGACCAGACTTTCCACTTAATGCAAATCCTCACATCCAAATCCCAGCATGGCATCAAAAAAGCCGAACTCCCAAATGGTGGAGTATAAGGGCTAATCTCTTTCACTATTCTTTGCTGAACACATTACTTAGGGATGTCTAGCTTTTTCAGAATAAAACAGTATATATAGTGTTACCGTACTTTGGAATGAGTGTTTTTAGTTTTAAAACATGTATTGGTAGTTTTTAAAACATAATAGAAATGGCAGAAATCTGTATTTTTTTTTTTACCGTCTACCATCAGTTCATACGATGAAATACTCTTTATTAACTTTATATGCTAAACTTTTCCTGTTGTTTCTGTTATTTTATGAGTTCTCCCTCTCGGTGTAAAAACCTCTTTCTTCCACCAAAATAGGCCGACTGCACTGCGTTTCAGCAGTTGCTTATTTGCATTTGTGTGTGTGTGTGTGTGTGTGTGTGTTTGTGTGTGTGGGGGGGTGGGGGTGTGTGTGTGTGTGTGTGTGTAATAACACTGTATATAATATGGAGAAGAAAAAAACGTCCAAACAAGGAATAATCTGACGGTGGAATGGAGGCAAAAACTGAGCAAATGAAAGACGGTTAAATTAAAAAAGCGATGAGAAGACACTGACAGTAAAACTGAACATAAAGACAAACACTTCTCCTTCTTATCTTATTTATTTCTGTCTCTGGTACTCTGTCAACAACATTTGAATACCAACAACTCTTGTCCTATTATAAATTAGATTCACAGGGGAAACAATTTTAATGAATTAAAGACTAAATAACTCGATTCTAAAGGACACTTTAAAAATTGTTTCCTAAGTCTATATTTTCACATTTGAATAGTACAAATTTTTAGATGAAGTGGTGCTTTTGGTCAGCCATTTAGCTAAATCTTTTAGAAGTGTGAAGCATGAAAAGAACTGTTATTTCAGGATGTGTGAATATAACGGAGAACTAGGAAAGTGGAGAGCATCATTTGGTTTTTGCCTCTGATATCAAAGCGCTTTCCTCTCTGTACTTTGATGTATCTGTATAAAAAAATAAAAAAAATCTTTTGGAGGCATTTCAAACTCTGGCTTTTTTATCAGCCAGCTTTTCCACCTTGATGTGTCTGAAACAAACAATTTTTTATCTGTATTTTCAGGAAGTGTAGATTCCATATTACCGCTCAACAAACACCCAAAGGGAACAAAAAACAACAGTAGATTTTCTGGATAAATGCCAACTCAGATGTTCTACAAATGACAGCCAGCCATTCAGCCAGCCGGTTAGTCAGTCAGTCAACCAGTGTGGAAGGGAGTGCCAGGGGCCTTGTGTCTAAATGCCTGTGCACATTACATCTTATGATGTATGATGTTTTGAAATGCAAAATATAAATCAACCACTATGCCTAAGGGATAGAGCTAAATAAGAGAGCGTTAGAAATGGCTGTAACTATAGATCTGACTGTTGCCTTGTAAACTCAAGAGTGTCACAATTTGCATGTATCTAAGGTGATATTTTAGCACCGTGTCTTGGTGGAAAAACTAATGTGCAATGTGCTCGTTTAGTTATCCCTGTAGGACAGTCATCGTTTTGGTTTCCTCCAGTACAGGTTAATTAGACTGCAGGCCTGTCACAAAACAGCAGCCACATGAACGTTATAATGACGACGATGATCGTGAGGAGAGTGAAAGCAGCAAAACTATCCAACATTTTCATTTGTTTATTGAAAATTGTTTTCTATTTTTCTAATTCAACAATTATTTTATGTGCCATTGTCATTCCTCAATGTCGTGCACACAATACTGATCATGAAATATAGAAACAAGTTAGTTCAGTTCATGAGATTACTTTACACAATTTGAACTTTGACAACAGCTGCGACATTAAAAATGAAGGTGATGACAGCACATTAAAAGTAGCACTGTCAAAAAAAGTTACATCTAACAAACTAAAGAGCAGCATTGAAACATTTAAGAGTTATTAATATTGAGGTACATTTTATGAAAGAAAGGTTCATGACTGTAATGAAAGAAAAGGGCTCATTATTTTTGAGTTACTTTAAATAGAAAGTGTGTGGGGGGGGGGGGGGGGGGGGGGGGAATCAATAATTCAAGTATTTGGATAAAACCAGCAAGCAAACAAAATAATTTCAGCACAGTCATGAATCGCAGCATAATGCTTGTTTCCCCGGCAGTTATGCATATATATATATATATATATATATATATATACATATGCATACATATAAATATATACATATACATATATACACATTAATATATATATACATATGCATACATATAAATATATACATATACATATATACACATTAATATATATACATATGCATACATATAAATATATACATATACATATATACACATTAATATATATACATATGCATACATATAAATATATACATATACATATATACACATTAATATATATATACATGGCATAACTCATTAAACGGATCCTCTCTGATTTACTGGCATATATAACGTTTCTTTCTATACATTTTTACAGCTGTAACAAATACTTTGGTGGTTATGAATGGCGCAACGAGGTGATGCTTTGTTGTTCGTGTTTATTCTTGTTTGTCTGGAAGTTTCTCACCTCCTGTGCACAGAGATAATTTCCTGCCAGGATCCACAAATAGCAGCAGAATATCATATGGCTTGAAGAGGATTACACATGGAGGGCTACGTTGTAAGTGAATAACACCACTGTTGGTGGCCAATGCTCATGGTGAACTATTCATGAGTGCTTATGTCATTTAGATTGTCCTTATCCAGTAGTGCTGTGCTTTGCATTGTCATGTTGATTTATGTTGATGCTTTTGCTGTTTTTTTGTCTTCTGTTTGGGAGTGAGATCAGAACCTGTGGAGTCGTTTGTTCTTTTTATTCTTTACATTCTGTCGTCGCTGTGTATTTTAACCCTGTTTTCTAGCACTTCAGTGTTCACTGTGTAAACAAACTAAAGTAGTAAGTCTGACAAAAAAAAGAGAAGGTCCGGAGTGCTCTGAAGTTCAGATTGGTGTAACAAAAGTGCTTTTTAGTGGGAAAGTCAAATGTTCAAAACAGAAGAAAGGTCCAAGGCAAATAGTTCTCAGAATAGTTCTTCTGTGAAATAGTAAAAAAAACCTTTATTCAAACACAACCTTTGTAGCGGCACAAGCTGTGCCTGGCTTTCCTGCTACTTTACCACGTATAAACAGTCTCTGTTTGTAAAATATCACTATGAAATAGTTGTTTGAAAAGGTATTTTAATATTTGCCAGAAGAGTGCCTTGGACCATTCATCTTTTTTTTAACTAGTAAGTCTGATAAATTCACTGACATGGCTGGATTCACGATAAATTAAACGTTTACTGCAGATGTCTGAATAAATGTGACTGGATTTTAGGTTGGCAGCTCTATTAATACATACATACATTTTTTTCTTCTGTCCATATGGTCCACTCCGTCTCTGTTTCAACCTGTAACTTTATATTTCTATTGCTTCATCTCTTCTTCTGTGACCCCTGGCCCCCCCGCTGTGTCTCAGCAGTAACAGGTGTTCGGTGAAGCAGGAGGCCTGCGGATCTAAATGTTCTCATCAGTCCAACAGTCCAGCCCAACAGCTGAACTCAGCATCAGTCCACAGCCTGCTCCAGCGACCGTACCTCCTCCCGGCCATTTTCATTCTTGACAACGATACACATTAATTTTTCTGCTGACAAAATATTCCCTGCTACCTTGGAATCTGGGGTATAAACTACACTGTGGGAATCCTAGAGAGAAATTATGTTCGCAATTACCTTTGATTAGGTTTTGATTTGCTGGACTCCAGACACTTTGGCCGTGTTAAAGACCTTAACCAGGCTGCAAATGTGCGATGAGAATGCAATGCAAAGTCAAATATAAGTACATAGTAGTACAACTTTAAAGAATCATTCTAGTATAGTGCTAAAACAGTTTTACAATTAATCACTTAGGTCATTAATTTAATACAACACATTTACTAGATTCAGCTTCAGGTTTTGCAGATTCTTTCTGTTTCTTTATATCATTGTACATTTAACACATGTGGGCTGCTGACCGTGGGGCCCTGAGAAATTATGATGAGCATGTTTTACTATTGTCTGACTGACTTTTTAATGGACTGTAAGATTAATTGATTTACCATAAACATAATGGACAGATAATTTAATAATGAAAACACCGGCCCAGTAGCAATGAATGCTGCGTCTTCAGATATATTTTGGAAAAGACGAGTGATTGTGTGGATCATACTGAGCGTTCAGACACGCAGCAGAGAAGTGGGTTATGCTACATGAGCAGTTTGGGAAGGTTCTATGTACATATTGACGTATTCTTTCCTGATGTAAAACATGTTTTGTAACTGCAGTGCTGATTACAGCTACCATCCTGCAAAAAAACAAAAAGCTACGGACTTTTTAAAGCCACCTTTCAAATCTACTGGAGGACGAGTGTTTGTATAGCTGGTATAATCAAAACAGTCTTCAGCGGATTGTTCCTTTAAGCCTTCATGGACAAATACAACTCCAGTTTCAACTGGTGTTAGCTTCTGTGTGGCTTCAGCGCTCAGTTGGACAGACAGTTGAAAAAATGCATAAACAACAGGATGAGAGGAGAAAAAAAAAAATCTAAACGCTTATTCTGCAGAAATCATGCATATTCTTTTTAGTTTTCATCTCCGTTGAACTCTTATCTTACTTTCTGATGTGCTGGTGACAAGTCGAAGCAGCTTAGAGAATTATCAAGAATACAATAAGACACAGACAGACGGACAGAACTACCAACCGCAGAGAGACTTAGTTCTACTAGCTTTAGCATCCTGTGTGTGTGTGTGTGTGTGTGTTTGTGAGTTCTTCTTGGTCCTATGTCTCATTTCTCTGTATCCTTCTGTCTCTCTTTCCTTCCCCCAGCAGACCTACCTTCTCTCTTCACTCTCTTTCTCTCTTCACGTCTCTCCTTCCTTCCCTGGCGGTAGTCCTGGATTAGTTCCATTGCCTGGTTATCTAGTGTTGGCCTATTCTTCTCAGAAAAGTGTGTTTTTTGTACTCTTATGTTACTAAGGGTAGTTTAAGTTTGTGTGAGTGTATGTGTTTGTGTGTGTGTGCACAGGATGTTGCAAAGGTTACTTTGTAAATGTTATACATTAGTTTAAATTGTGGTTTATTATCCAAACTTCATTGGGCTTCATTTTTACCTGGACACTACTTTATTTTGTTGTTCTGCTTCTGTTCTGACTGCGCTACGGTAACATATTTATATATACAGATCTCAACTAGGGGTTGTACAATTACTGAAACAAGTTTATATAATACTGTAAAATATTCCAATCAAGTTAAGTTGAGTAGTTAAGTAGAAAATGCATTGGATAAATTCAGCTCCCATCTTACTTGATAAATTATTAATATGATTTTTTGTTCATCAACAAACAATTGTTTTAATTCTTACGCCTACCTACCAGCTGCCTGTAAAAGCAATAGTTTTAGAAACAAGGCTTCATTTGATGAGCTTCAAAACTATGATATGCATTTTTGAGATCTCCTGAGATGTTTTTGAGATTATAACCCCCGCTCTTTCCTCACAGCCATTATTATTCAAGCTCCAGTGAATTAATAAATACTAATGGTTAGCAGCTTACCAAAGCCAAAACAAGCAAAACTGAGAGGAGAGAAGCACAGCAGAGGGTGAGACAGCGTAGAGAGGAGAGTAGCAGGGAATGAAAGGTTCAGGACAGCAGAATAAATTAACCAGGAAGTTAAAGTTTGTGACCAATTAGGCAAAAATGACTGAACACTGGTGGTGTGTTACTGGTGCGTGCATTTACTGTATGTGTGTATTAGTGTGTTGATGCATTGTGCCAAGTGTGCTGGTTGTTGCATTTGCTACTACACCATTAAATGAACACTTGCTGGTTGCATTGATTTAGCACCAAAATTTCACATATTCCTTCCAGTTGAATTTGTGCTGGTCTATGACAAATATGTCCGCTGGCACCGGTAGAAGCAGAGGCTGCAGACGAGGACGGACGTGTCCTGTAGCTGCTTACCTTCCTAAAATAATTTAATTTGTATGCATCTGAGTTTTGGCCTCATCTCATGTTCTTAATGCCATTCCAGTGACTTTTTTTCCACATGATAAGAGTGGAATACCACAGTGTCTATTAACACCTAAAGAAAGACCCCGAACACATCATTGGAGATTTAGGAAAGTTAATTTGCTACTAAAACTCAATTGATATGTCTACAACTATATGTTCTGCCCATGCTCTCATGAGGGTAAATGCAGAAATGGTCTATCTATATCCTATAATCCCATCATATTTGTGAATTCTGTAAATCACCGTGTAGCAATGTGATCCTAGAAAGTAAAGTGTGTGTCTGACAATAGGCTGTAAGGAGCAAAGATCAATGGCGAGACAAATACAACAAACACACAACTCTGTCAGGTCCTCAAGACGTGATGAGTACCACTTCAGAGCAAGTAGGAATGGCAGAGGAAGATATTAGAGAAGTATTGTTCTAGTCTATCTTAGCCACATGTGACATTGAGAGTTATTAGTCGCCGTAATTGTTTTTCAAATAAGGGACCACAGCCCTCGTTTTTGTGAGCAGTGTGATTACGTGGGTCTGTTGACGATATTCCTTCTTTGTGTTTCCTCAAACAATGTTGCCTTCCTGAGCCGCAGGGGAGCGGAGGTAGTGTAACACAGAGAGGTCTCCCTTGAATGCCAAGGCCCTGGACAATCAGCTGCAGTATTAAGGCACGTGTGTGTGTGGTGTGTGTGTGTGTGTGTGTGTGTGTGTGTGTGTGTGTGTGTGTGTGTGTGTGTGTGTGTGTGAGAGAGAGAGAGTTGCTGATATTAGCAGTTTCACAGTGTGCTGTAAAGGTGCATCCATGTTTTTATAGATAAAGCTTTATTGTAAGTCGCTTTAGATAAAAGTGTCAGCTAAATGAAAGTAATGTGATATCATGTATATTACTTTTTCCTTTTTGCTTTGATTAAAAAGCAGCTATAATTACTGCCATAATCACTGTAGTCCATAATTACCTGCGTCATCTAAAGCAGGCATACACATACACACATGCATGACCCAATACATAAGCCTCATTTTCAGACGTGCACTTGACACACGGGTCTGTGAGCACATAGTAAACACACATGAGGACAAAAATAATGATATGAGAAGCTAATTTTCACACTTAAATAGTTTATTAGATACACCCTAACTTAACCCAATGCAATGCAGTACAAAAGCTTTGTCCACCCCCACTGATGTAAACTGGAATACAGGGCTTACTGCTGAATTAAGAAGCAAATTAAACAAAATAAACCGATATCTCTGGCTACCACTACAAGTGCCAAATCAATTGTGATGGGAATTATTGAGTTGTAGTAGCAATTACTTTATATTTGTACATTTCATGAATAGATTAAATATTTATTTGCCACAAATCTTGCTGGCAACATGCAAAACAGTTTCTCTTTTGATCGCATGTCATTTGTTATCATTGTTCTTGTTTATATTAGATGTTTAACCTAGATAATGTTGGAAACCTTTCAATTCCCTTAGGTACAGTATTGCAATGTTAGGAACCCATATTTAAAGGAAAAACTGTATTCAACTGTATTTATCTGAAGCTTCAGCCGTCTCTGTCAAGTGGGTGTATTCCAAAGTTACTCTCTTTTTAATGCAAAATTCCCTTTTAGTTTTTTCCTGGACAATGTTTACTGGTTGAGCTGTCGTGGATAGAAAGAAAAACATTTGGAGATATACACTTGATTTGTCTAACTCATATTATATTATATATATATATACATATTTGTTTTTACACGGGAACTTTTTACTGTGGATTTTGTTGAAAGAGCATTAACACAGCCGGAATGATTCATATTTCAATATTCATATGGACACCTGAATAGAAAAATAGACTTTTATTCATCTTATCTTGGCCCCAGCAGAGTCCCCCCAGAATATTTGTATTATAATAATAGTTGTAATCCACTTTAAATAAGGTTAGGTATTACATCCAAACACAAAACCTGTCCAAGGTAAGTTTGAATTGTAATTTTAAAGCCCTACAGTATGTGTACAATTTGAGAGAAAAATGTTTGCCAAGATAGTGGGACTACTTAAAAAGCATTGTGTGCTTAATGCATGATACTATGAACATAATGTCAAATGTTCATTAAGACAGTTGAGACATAAAAGCATTGTCCTTCAGAGGATAGTCCAGAAGTAGACTTTGGTTCTATGAAGGGCGTTCCTGAAAAGGAGAGCATTGCTCTTAGTGAAACTCCTCTCTGAATTTACAATTTACAATTTTTTAGTGTGGACAGTGTTTGAACTGATGGAGGCCTGAGGAGGGCAGACATGTTTGCACCTTGTTCTAAATAAATGTTATGGCATGAAGTTTGTGATCTTCTGGAGAACTCATTCATTTGCTTGAGTGTGGCTCACATACGGAGTGAACCATCTGCCAACATCAGAAAGGTATCACTTACCTTGGTCCAAGTGCAGCTTGACAAACCACTTGTGCAAACGCCTCATGTGCAGCAGCTGCAGTGGATACACGGTGAGCTGCTGACACAGGGCCCGCAGGGTACATGACATTAAGAATGTCAATGGTTTGCACTGCTGTACCCTCTGACCTGACCTGATAATGACTCTCTATCTGACTCTGAGAAACGAACTGGAGCTACGACAAAATCCAGTTTATGATTTTAGATCATCCCTTAGTTAGGTTTACATAAAGATCATGTATTGGGTTATAATAATAACTTTGGGTTGAAATTAGTACTTTGCTATGGTTAGGTGAGCCTCGTCGTCGATCTCGGTCTTACTTAAGAAGACAACAACAGCATAGATCAGAGGTTTTCAAAGTAGGAGTCGGCCCTCCCCAGGGGGGATCCAAACAGTTCCTGGGGAGGCTCAATGGAAGTGAATAAATTATAGCAGCTAATACATTATTTATCAAAAGAAGATGACATAGAATAGCATAAACGTGTGGGATTGGGATCAACTGTCTGCCCTCTAACAATCCCACCTAATGACCACCAACATTAGAGGCACAGTACAGCTGAATCATTGTAGCTTACCTCCACCCTACCAATCAATAGGGTATTGTAGTAAGAGATTCCCACCACAGCATCAACTCAAATAAATCAGCAAAAACAAAATGTTTTTGAACACTGACACCAGACAATGACACTTTGAGTTCAGCACCAGGAACTCTAACTCTAAGCCTAACCCTAACCAGGATCCTTTCAATCACCACATCCCCAAATAACTGGTCACAAATTGTCCAGTGGCACGTGGCTGTTAAAAATGCTTCAGTAGTCCAAAGACAGTAAAAACTGCGGAATCAAATTGTGTTTTAAAAGGAACATGATGAGAACATGATGAGAACATGATCCAAGGACACTTTACACAAGCCAGACATTACATCAGAGTCACTGCAAAAATCTTTATGTTCCAGGGAGACTTGACTATCATGAAAGTGACAAATGGAAAAACCTTAAAGTGAGACTAAATTGCGAGTCTATTTTTTGGGTATAACTTACTCACGACCTGTAGGCTTGAGTGATGGCTGCTTTTCTTGTTCACTGATTAAAACTTTTCAAAGTACTCCTTTTCCTTCTTCTCTGCTGTCCATCTATAAGTGCAATATGTTCAAAATGGAACGTTTCAGTCAAAATACTGTGTATTCCAACACACCTCTTCAACATTTGGCAAAACTCTGACTGTAAGAAAATGGGGACTTCAAGAAAACTGTCTGGAAATCCACTCGTGCCTTTCTTATACAGTATAAGACACTGTAGGTGTTTTTCCAGTATGAGGGAAGCTTTTCAATATCAGAAATAAATATTTTCACTCTGTTGACATCAGTCATCAGAGTGAGTGGGATGGAGTAGAGTTACCGCTGCTGACGCACAGCTGGGGCTGGTAAGAAGAGGCCACAGATGCTGGGTCAGCCCATCTTCTATATATGAGATTGCATTCCCCACACACAGGGTCTGAGGGCAGTTGGAGGGGTGGCTGTGAGAGAAAGATATATCCTGCCTCTTCAGTGCTCCTCTTTGTGAATAAAGAGAGAGCAGTCAGCTCCTCTTGGCTTCATCCTACTGTCCATGTGGGAAGCCTGATGGGTTCATATCAGCACGTCTTGCACCATTCATGCCGAAGCTGAGAGGAGGGAAGGGTTTTAGGTCAACTGACCGCTACCCCTCGTGGAGCTCAGACAGAGAAAAGACAGCAGCAGGATAGTTGAATTCAGCTCTAATATTTATGTAAATACACTTAAATAAGCGAAGAGGGGATGGTAGGTGGGATTCAGAAGCTACTGACACTCAGCTGGAGCTGGAGGAAGCTTTACAAGCTGCGCTTAAGCTTTGCCCGCAGTCACACACACCAGGGAGACCCTGCAGGCACAAAGGAAGGCCGACCAGTGGTCTCATTTCAGCACCATACTGCCTGTTCTCAGTCATGTCCACACCATTGAGAGAAGTGCTAACATCAACAAAGGAGCTGAGCAGAAAAGAGAATGACCACTGCATCTCTTGCTCTAAATGACACTGAGAGCGGGTTCACTGTGATTGCTCACTGAACTTAAGGCTAGAAGCTCTAGAAGAAACTAATGCACCACTCTATGGATCTTTAACGTTTGACGGCTTGCAACGAAAGGAACAGTTGAAATGCAGCTGTTACATGTGTGTGGCTGTCCGATAATGTGGGTGCCACATAACCCCAGGGCTAATTAACACCAGTGATGGAGCCGACAAGCTTTAAAAGGGTTGCAGCTGCCACCTCACTTGCCACTGCAGTTATCTGCATCAACTATTTTAAAATGAATTCATGAATTGGTGGTGCTATAATAAGCAGAAACTAACCCTTCTGCCCCACCCAACCCTGCATTCAACATTTCAAACAGATTTTTTAAGTGAACACCGATTTGGAGACTTGGTGTATTTGCTTTACGTGCTATAAAGTGATGCTGCAGGTTTTAGTAAAACTTTTCAAACAACAGCACTGATTTGATAGGAGGCAAGACACAAGCACACTGTTTTCTCTTAGCGATGGAAGGAGCTGTCAGACACAGGTGAGTCACTGGTACAGCCACCTTTCTGTTGTCACGCCACAGCTGTAGTTCTAGAGAGAAACTGGCAAATGTTGGTGCAGCTGGGATTTCCCCTTCTGCAGTCAGAGCACAGCAGAAACATGCGTTGGGCCAACAAATTCAAACACATGCAAATAGTAGGAGGGTCTAAGGTGCAGCGCTAGCAGAATCCAGCGTTTCCCTCAGGATTTTGTGAGACTGTGGACCCTCTAGGAGAGTGAGAAGATTTTGTACATTTTAAAGTTAAATGCATCAATCTGGTTCACTTTGAGATAAACATTAAGAGATTAGATCAATGAAGAACTGTGGAAGTGCTCTCGTAAACAATTTTCTCCGCAGGGAAAGAGGACACAGCAAGCTCAGGACCGCAGCTGCGAGCCACCTTCAACCCTTTTGTTAGGTCATGTCATATGAGAAGCATCATGCTAAACAGATGAGGGTGGTAACAAACATTACTAGTCACAACTAGCAGTCTAGCAATGACTTTAATTTATAACTGACGTACAATATGAAAAGTGCATGGTCAATGTATGAACATAGAGTACACTTCAATACAGTGTTTTAATCTTGAATACTGTACTTCCTTGCCTCTTTATTGATTTAGCTCACGTAAATATATTTACAAATTATTGTCTTTAATGTAGCTTTTGCTTTGCAAAAAAGCAAACATCTAGAGACAGGAACTTTGTGCACAAAAAGAAGGTGTATTGTACAGCTGTAAGCCTCCACACAAACCCACCACTCAGTATAGTCTGCAGAGTACACTATTCTCCTCCGGCCAGTAAAAAAAACCCCGAATTCTACTCAAACATTGACACATAATACAGCTATATCATGCTTTCAAGGAAAAACCCACTGTTATCCATAACTGCATCACCAACCTCTAACACCACTTGGTGCATTCCCAGCTCATCCCTCCTACACACAAGCCGAGCACTATGAATAAGCTTCCCACAGTTTGCCAGATCTGGAGATACTGTACTGTATCTGTCCTTTCTGAAACAGCATTACAGTCCGCTGATAATTCATCAATGACTTACAGTATATTTTCCTGCACATTTTTGACAATTAAGATTTAAATAATCCACTAGATAGTGCTGTTTAACCTAGTGATATATTACTATTTGTCCTATTTGTATTATTTGTTTACATTACTGCAGAAGGCTGCCAGCTGATTGTAGGTCCCTTAACATTTACTAGTATAGTGCATCTGCACTCTCTTCTTTATTTGAGTTTCAGACGCATGGATCGCTTGTGGTGGAATACAATAATTAGCATTATCTCTTGTAATAACAAGCAGCGCAGCCTGAAAGCGATTGTAAAAGGTGTATATTGTATGCGTAATGTCTTGCTGTCAGTCAAAAATAGAAAGTAGCATCATAGTTAGCAGCTATGCTAACTATGCTATGCTAACTGAAATACTGTAATTAAAGTCCAATAATTGATTTTTGGAATTTGTTAACTGATCCTGAATTTAAAAAGATATGGTTTTATTTTCTCCAACCCATAAAGATAATATATGTTGGCCTAGTTATAGGCCTATACTGTATGAACTCTCTTCTCCTCTTTGTTCACATATAATTTACTCAACAGCCTTAACCTGAGAAAATAAAATGCTAATCTTATATTACATGTAACATAGAAACCAATTTCTGTTCTGCCATTGCTCCATCTTCAGATTAATGTTTTACGAAGCAGTTCAATCTTTACCCTTTGCAGCAAAATATTTGTTTGCCTTTTCACTATAGGCCTTTTGGAGACAGATATTTCCCCCCGCTGTAGGCAACAAGGAAGCAGCATGCCATGCTGGTTTACAGGCCCACAAGGTTTATCAAAAGCCCCTGTAGCCTACATTACAGTGTTGAACTTTCGTTCATAAGCTCAAGGCCATGTAGCAAAAACATTTAGCTAATTTCTGTTGAAGATAAGACTAAATATTCCCAAATTAAAATACTACATCCTTTAACATTATGCCTCAGTAGTGGTTAGCCATAATTCTGACTAATTCTGCTAATATAAGAAATCCAGTCGACACTAGAATCACAGAATGAATAAACAAAAAGTAAAAGTCTGTAAGTGTAAGTGAATACACACATACACAAATACACACGATATTGCATTATTACAGAGGATACCTTTGTAAGTAGCAATGTCAACGCTTTCAAATGTAGAAATTTAACATACTGTATATTTGAATGTCGAACAAAAGTGGTGCAAATCCACTGGAGTAGATAATATATAGTAGATCCCTCAGCAGATAATGAAGTCACTCTCCCTCTGAGCTTTGTTTACCTAGCCCGGCCAGCCACACATGCATATTAGTGGATATAAAAATGGGTGCCATTTTTTAAACTACTTATCCAATATGGCAGAAAATCCCCTCAAATTATAGCCGGCACTCTCTGTCCTTTGACTTCATAGTCACTGTGTAATTTCCCATCTAGGGAGAAATAAGCATAACAGAATTATTCTGTTGTCCAAATGTCAAGTGTGTGATCACAGGAGGTGTATGTCGAGCTGGAGAGGAGGGTGGGCTGAGAGGTTCGAAGAGAAAGAGGGAAAAGAGAGCAACAGAGAAGCAGGATAGAAGATCACAGTGTAAATTAAATAATCATTTCTAACCTCAATTTTAAATTGCCAGGCGACGGTTGTCCATCGTAAACTGATACAATATCAAAGTCTTCCTCCAGCGCCAGTGTGACGAAGGTTAGCTGGATCCGGTTCCTCTCCCCGGTTATTATCAGCCATGTGCAGTTGGCGTAGTTAGGATAGCCGTGGGGGAAACCCGGCGACTCTATGGTACCATTCAGTCCTTGGACTACACCGCCACAAGATTCAGCTGGAAGAGAGATGGGACAAAATCATATTATTACATTAGTGTCTCAAATCTGCATTAACGTATATCATTTAGACGTAAAATCCTGCCTTTCATCCCTGCCTTGCATACTTCAGATTTCAAAGACACAGACTTTGTCATTTTTAGCCCGGGGCCCTTTTATCTTGAACATTTGTCAAGTTCTGTGCAGAATACAGAAAATAAAGAGTGAATGTAGATTCATACCACTATGATGAAAGATAATTAATACATGTTTTATCTTATGTCCTCCAAAACCTTTACAATTAATGTAGAGGTTGTGTTTGACATAATTGACTGAGCACAGCTTAAATATGCGTTATATGCAAAGCCAAGTGTTCCTAGAGTAACAAGCCCCGGCCTTCACATGCCGCGCCAACACAATGCAACACATGCCTCGCAGCCTTCAATGACACTGGAGCATATGTTATGTGAGGCGTTCATGTAGTAATGCATATGAGTACCTACTTTACATTTTTAGATTTCATGGCTTAAACACTTTAATCTTGACCATTTTAGTGCTGCTATCTCAATAACAACGACGCATAGTATAAACTATAAACACTTGCACATAATACTGTATTGTGTTGTTTTAACAGAGTGTACTATTTGATCTCATTGTACACTCATGAAACTTCCATGACATTAAACATTCAAACATTCAAACACACAGGCATAAGACCTTGTACAACCGTGACATTGAACATAGAGCTTACGTGTATGTTTTTACATTAACTAAAGCAGCTCATGTGCAGCTAAAGCAAAGAATACTCTAGAAAACTCATGTTGTTCCTAAAAAGTATGTTAAAATGTACATTTTCCACATTTCTGGAAATGCTGCACCGTACGGGTTAAATTATTTAGTGTATCACCAAAAACATCAGCATTAGCTATTCCTTCAAAATCTGAATGTACCAGCTAAAATATGGTAAAGTATGATTATTAGTATGCAACTAAAGCCACTTGTGTACATTTGTTTTATAGTTAGCAACTCATTGTCATGTGAGGTGGGATATGATCCGGTGTAGAGGCCAAGTGTTTAAACTCTCTTCCTCCATCTTTACTTGTATCTGTGCTATTTGAGCAGCACGTTTGGCCACTCAACATTCCCACTGGGTGTCAGTCGCTGCTGAATACTTGCATATACATGTATGAACATATTTCAGAGGGAACATAGTTGCACAGAAACATACACAGAAAAACAGACTCTATACAGCTGGCTAGGTTTTGAAGAATTCATGAATAGCTTTTAAGTGTGAAGTTCAGGGAAGAGAGAGAAAAGGCAGTAAATTAATAATAAAGCAGCTCTTAAAGCAGCCAAAAGCTAAGCTAAATGTCTAACAAATCTGATAAAAAAACTATACATGTAGCAGCAACAGACACAATCAGACCAGAACCAGAACTAAACAATAGCAGAACAACACTTCTAGCAGATAAAACAAACTTAGTGATAGTGATAGCTAAAGGAATGAAAGCACATGTTCAGAAGGCTGTAAAAGCTAACCAAAGTAGCTTTAATTAAACATTCATCTATTCTTAATGAGAAACTAAAAGTATTTTATGTAAAAAAACATGTTAAAGCCAAAACACAAAGCAAAATAATAATGAAAAGGATCCCCCACGATGCCACACTATGTCTCAAGCCTCTGTTTAACTACTCCTCATTTACAAACCCTTCCTGCACTTCTATCCTCCATCTTTCATCTTCTGCTACTCTCTCCTTCGGAAACACGTTATACAGTTTACTAATGCTATTCCAATATATAGGGCATGTAGCAGAATGTGTGTGCATGTGTGTGCATGACTTGCCAACATGAAAGTCAGCAGTAATTGTTTCTCAGATAACGATGGCTATTGATTTATTAACCTTATGTCACTGTGAACATGCACGCACGCACGCACGCACGCACACACGCACACGCGCACACACACACACACACACACACACACACACGCACACACACACACACACACACACACACACACACACGCACACACACATAGCAGAATGTGTCTGTATGTGTGTGCATGACTTGCCAACATGAAAGCCAGCAGTAAATGTTTCTCAGATAACGATGGCTATTGATTTATTAACCTTATAATCACTATGAACACACACACACACACACACACACACACACACACACACACACACACATAAAGAAATGTGGAGTACACTACAGAGACAACTATCTATCTTGTAGGTCACAATCTATTCAAGCAAATGCTAAGAAAGCAATTATTGTGCGTCTCTTTCTGTGTTTTTCTCCTTTCCACTCTAAATTGGATCAGAATGTCCGCTTTGTGGACATAACAGATGTTCTTGTTTGTCTGAAGTAACACAAAACCCACAGACACACGTAAATACCTATACACAGGCCCAAATGGACAAGCTGGCAGCAACAGAGACAGGCATATGTACATGTGCTCACACACACATACTCAAACTTCAAACCATCTGGAGTGTCCAGATTAATTTCAGATTGTTCTCCTTTGTCTTTCCAACCCAATTCACCTCTCCCCCTCAGCCATCTTTGTGTGTCTCTCATTCTGTCTTCAGTTGTCTCTGTATTTATGTCCATGGTGTTTTCCAATGCCAGATCCCCCCTGCCCCCTTCGAGCAGATGGGATAAGTAGAATTCAGCAGATATTTGCATCAGGTCGGATGCCATATTGTAGCACCACACTTTTTCAGGGCATTTCAGTAAAAGGTTCTTCGCCTTGCCTCTTTATTGATGTAGCATTGAGTTCTCCCTCCCTTCTGGTTGTTCATGCTTATATTGTGTTAGTTTAGTGTAAGCTCTGATAGAGACTGTCCAGTAACTGGAAACAAGTTCTTCCAACAGCTGTCCATGTGAGCAAGGAAACAAACACTCATTGTAAGAAATGATAGAAGAGAAAAAGAGTTTACAGCTCCACCAGCGGCTCTGTGAGGATGGACTTTGGCACAGTGGTGCTTTGACTTTAAAGCAGGTATAATGTTTACCATGTTTATCATCTTAATTTGGCCTGTTTGCAAACAGGCGCAGTTCTGGATCATACATGAAACTGGAGAAATCTAAATTTGGATCTGTTTTCACCACTAGACGTTTACAATTCCTCCTGAGGGGGATTTGAACGTGTGTATCATGGCAATCGATCAAACGTTTCACTCAAAACTACAAATGTCAACCTCATGGTGGCGCTAGACATGGGGCCGATTTAAACATTTCACGTCACTATTATCCTGGCCAAAATAATGGTTGTTCCCAATATTGTTACCAATAAGAAGCCCATTTTGTTGCATCACAGATAGGACACATCTTTTTATAGTAAACATCCTTTTAGTGCCTTTAACAAAAAAATCTAACAATCTTAAATAAGGTAACCTCCATCATATAAAATACTGTTTATACCAGCCTGATTCAATACATGTACCGTCTATTGTTTTCATTATCGGAACCTGCCAACTCATTTGAAATTGAAATGTATTTTTGTCTGTATATATATACAGTTTAAATATATATATATATACACACGTGTCACGCTTGATCCTAATTCGAAGAAATGATCGTAGTGAGCTTTCCATTTCGAATCAAAAGCAGGATAGTCGATTCTTATAGCACACACCGGGAGCTTGCAGCTCAAAGACAACACAGTGTAGCTTCACAGTATCCTGCAGCTGCACTTTCCAAAACAAGTCAGTTGACAAAGAAACAGCAGAAGATTTCTGCTTCCCTGAAGTCACCATGTGGTGGTAGCATGTTTTCATCCTTGTGACTTATGTAAACAACAAAGGTGTTGTTGTCAGTAAAACTACGAACAGGATTTAGTGTCTTTTTGCAGCTGCGGAGACGTAATATGTTTTTAGATACCCTTCTGCCATCTAGTGGCTCTTCTGTTTGTGTTAAAACAGTTTGTTCCCTGGTGAAATTGGTTATTTTTTATTGAATTTTGAATAACTTAAATTTGACCATTTGGCCTTAGTGTAGTACATTTCCAAAAGCATATAGTGGATATATCAGCTTTATGCAGCTGCCAGGGCATGAAACCAATGATCTGTTGATCTCCATGAACCCAGACTCCAAAAATGGCATAGCAGTCAGTTTAAATATATATATAAAAAGAAAGGCAATTACTCTATTGCCACATTTGAAAAAGTAATATATTCAATAGCAGCTTCAGACACATTTAAATAAAAACATGCTGTCATGTGGACATGTGTGCTGTGCACTCAGATGCAGACACGTACACAGATGCTAACACACACACACTGACAGTCTTCATTAAAACACAGGGCTAAATCCTACAGGTATGTTTTGTTTGATTTATATCCCACAGGCTTTGAGGCTTTTCCTCTGTTATTTCTGTTCACTTGTATTTCAATTGTACACGCAGGGCTGTGCACCAATACTGTCGTCCAACATGTTCCGGGTCAAATCTGGATGGCTACTTCTCTGTTTCCATATTTAATAGGCATTACCAAGAGCTGCGTGCCACATGTTAGCAATCAATCCTAAACCACTCGACTCGACAACTCCTTTTCTACTCACACAATAGAGAGATGTTAGATATTTATAAAGCAGAAAGATGAATTATTTCAGAATAATGTTTTCCCAACAATTCCAAACACAGTCTGGATTGTTCAGTCGTGATTGGATCCGTGCACAGTTCTACATAACAATCAGACAGATTGTTACATTTTAAGGTTTTGAGAGGCGGCAAAGAGGTGGAGCGCTCGAGTAGAACCTGACCACAAGGTCCCTGGCTCATAAATCAAATGCTGGTGTCCTCTTTCCACGGCGTGCTAGGCCACAAATCAAATGCATCTTTCTAAGTTACGCTGTGTAGAACTATTGACTGCAGTGATTCAATACCGGCTATGAAAAAGTGGAGAGGAGAGAGGAGAGAAATCTGTTGTCTATTTTTCTGGTATCCTTGTTTTCTTTCCCACCTCTTCTCTTGTACCACCCCCTCCTTCTTTTTCATTATCTCTGTGTCAGAATCATTGTGTCTCTTCCACATTATGTTTGTCTCTCTGCAACCATCCATCTCTCGATCTTCCCCCTCAACTGTATATCTTTCTCTTTCCTATGCATTCTTGCGCACGATATTATTACCATTCATATACCTCCGTGCATATCTTCCTCCCTCATTCTGTCCCCCAGCTCTCTGTCATGACCTCTCTTCACTCTGTCCTGTTCTCTCAGCCCTTCATTCCCCTCTTTCGCCACAATTATCTCTGTATTAGTATGATCACATCTCTCCCTAAGTGTCATTACATCGCTTCCCTGCTTTATCGCTATTATTATCACTATGTCATATTGTC
Organism: Cottoperca gobio; assembly: GCF_900634415.1. Taxonomy (NCBI): domain Eukaryota; kingdom Metazoa; phylum Chordata; class Actinopteri; order Perciformes; family Bovichtidae; genus Cottoperca; species Cottoperca gobio. The sequence continues at coordinate 23,318,876 of NC_041357.1, forward strand.
TCTCCCCTGGTGTCATTATATCTCTCTCTCTCTGTGTTTCCTCTCTTATCCTGCTGGAGCGTTAGGTTGTTTTTATTCCACCCACTCACCTCCTATATTTATCACACGGAGAACAAATACCACAACCTCTCTCTGTCTGTCTTTCCCTCTATCGCCATTTCTCGCACTCTCCGTCAACCCACTGTCAAACAGTGTAAGTAAATGGGACTGCATTTAGATTCAAGCGTTTAGGCCATTTAGCTGGAGCTCATTGTAGATAAAAGCAGGTCCCTGGAAAATAACATGAAAGTCGATCTATGCAGTTAACTACACTGAAAAGGGTTTTAAACAAAGACTTCGTGTTTTCTTGTGAAAGCAATTACACTTTTTCAGCAGTTTGTACTTTTTACAGCCTTCAATACATTCACTCTGAATTGATAATGATATAGTGGGAATAGCACTTTGGTCAATACAAACTAGCATCTAAAATCCTTCAAAATACAGAACTTTCACTTCTTTGTGTTTACTTTTTGGGACGATTGCAAAGTGTGTTTGTGCTGACAAGTAAACAAAGTGTGAAAATGAATTAAGAAGCAAACTCGCAAACTAATATACACGGAACAACAGTGTTGGAAATTCTTCCAGGCCTCTTGTTATACTTCAATAAGTTGATCAAAGAGCCTATATGTCAAATACAAGATTAATATAATAGTCAGATGTAAATGAAATCTATACTGAAGCTGGTAAACCAAACAGGACAGGCCCAGTCACCAGTCACCATTACAACCATGGAATGGATTACAGGCATGTATCATACCCCGGGTGACACACACACACACACACACACACACACACACACACACACACACACACACACACAAACAATTGGACAAACACGCAGAGACACACAGGGAGAATCAAGGCTAAGTCCAGAGTAAATCGCAAACATTGTCAGCAAGGAATAGGGCTTGCTGTCTGAAGATAGCAGAGATAGGTAGGATGGATGGTGTGTGTGTGTGTGTGTGTGTGTGTGTGTGTGTGTGTGTGTGTGTGTGTGTGTACAAGTGAGAAAGAGAAAGACAGGATCAAAGATAGGAGACCAAAATAAGGAGATAGTGAGAGAGATGCACGCTAGAGAATTGAATGTGACTTCATGCGTACTTATATTTGCACGTTTGTGTGTCCGTGTACCTTTTTTCATCATTCTTGTTTTGAAAAACAAACGTTTGTAATCAATCATCCTTCAAGCTACAACTCAATAGCTTTATGTTCAGAGTAGAATGCATGGAGATGATTCAAATCGAAATCAAAGCCCTAAAACTAAATACTAAACAAACTTAAGAAACACAATAATGTGAGAGTATATCCTTGGCCTTACTACAGTCATTGCTTCTCCCTATAAAAGGCTGTGCAGCTAAACATAATACATATTTCAAAATGTTCTACAAATCATGATTGATGTATGTTTCAGTGGAGATATTACTGTCTGTGCAGATGTGGTTGCTCACAGGCTCTGGCTGAAATTCTGTCATTCCATTATTTGTATTTGCTTCAACAGTCTCAGTGGAGCAGCTCATGCTTGTTTCTTTGGGGGTTTGGGAGCTGCTGTCAGTCCGGCGATGCCAAAGCACTGGGGGCAGGTTTATGAAGTGATGGCAAATGCAGTGCAGAACGAAACGACAGCTCATTACTAAATGTGTTGCCACAGTCAAGAAATACAAGTACTGGTCTTTTAAATTGGCGATTTTAGGGTCAAATGTTTAAAATGACATGACTGGCTGCCATATCTAAGACAGGGAGGTGAGTGTGACATGTGGTGCTTCGTTTCCTACACTGCATACTGAACAGTAGTCCAACAATGAACAGGATTGAGTCTTACGAGTGTCATAATGAAGCAGTCTATTATTTCTTGTGCTGTGCAGTGTTTGTACCAACACTTTTTATTAATGAAAAAGATATCATAACTACCTGCAGGCCCCTAATTTCCAGGGGTCTTTAAACCTGTAAAACAAGCTGTTGAGACAACACTGACATATGACAACATCTCAGCAGATATGGTGGAACATAGGCATTCATTTGGAGTTGTGTTTCTGTCCACCATGTGAATGTAAGCTTACTCTTCACACTCCTTTAGCTCAGTTTTTCGTCCCCACCAACTCCTGAGGGAAATATCTGCTTCTTAAGCTGCTAAGTGCTCGGCTGAGGTCACCAACTAGCTGCTAACTTTGAATCTTTTCGCTAAAAAAAGCTTGCCTGAGAGAGCAGTGAGCCAAAGCAAAACAGTTGCTGGTCTCAAATCCAAAACAATGAGCTGAAAGAGGCTATAAAGCTAAATAGCGTTGAACAGAGTCAGATGGTAATTGTCTATTCATCATTCAATTGATTGTTATTATATATATATATATATATATATATATATATATATATATATATATATATATTGATTGATTGTTGCTGATGTAAACTTATATCTACATAGCTCTGATATTTCACCAAAGGAAAGTTCAGTGTATTCCCTTTTGAGTTTACTGCAGTTTAAACTGTCAACCTCCGGGTCTGAGTTTTCCTCGACACAGTGCAGCGGTGCTGCTGACTCAATGAAGGGGAAACACACAGACACATACAGAGCCATCTAACTAGAAAAGATGTGACAATGCAAATCACCGATGCCCCACTTGCTTGCAGTTTTATTGCTGAAAAAAGAGGCAGCGTGCTCAATATTTAACTTACCCTTGGGATAAGCTTAGAAAGAAAAAGCCTATGATTTCCTTTGCATTCTTGAAAAGTCGACCTGTAAATGTGATACGGAGAGTCAGCACACACACACACACAAGCACACACACACAGATATTGGCAGAAACACATTAGGATCTTCTGCTTCTGCTAGGTGGGAATATCAAATCCATGATCTCAGCAATCTGCCGAATGTGTGTTAAAGCGCACCAAAGCAAAATGGGTGCTGAGAGCAAGCAATAGTAAGCAATCCTCTGTATATATGTTTGTGTGTGTGTTTTTGCGTGCATGGCCTTGGGTGTATTGGTTGTGTATCTGTAAGTGGTAAACTGTACAATTATGCTGAGATGTTCTAATATAAACTGTAGCTGGCGGTCAGGACTGGGTCACTCGTTCACTGCTGACAAAACACAAACTCAGCGCCTGTAAGTCTCACATTCTTTCTGAGAATAATTTTCCTTTCACTTTTTTCTTGTTTACTCTTGCACTGGCCTTCTCTTTCTCTAATGTTCTTCCCTCCTCAATCAAGATATTTCTGCCTGACAGTGGAAATCAATTGCGTGTTTCATCTGACAACAAAGCTGTTTTACGGCAAACGAAAAAACAAATGAAAGCGGACCTGTAGCCCAAATGTATATGACGGTTAGCAGCGGTTACCTTGTTTTTCTTTTTACAATTTAAAAACATCACCAAATCGCTACTACAGCTCCAAATCCACAGTAAATGGCTTCATTCTTTAAAGACACCTTATGTTAGTTACTGCTTCCTGTTTTTATTAATCTCCCCAACATGGAGAAAAGTACAAGTCTCCGGATACATGTCGCATTACAAACTTCAATGTGACACCCTAGTAGAGCAGGCAATTTCAAACTGGATCCTAAATCAGCCTGAATCTCTAAAAACATGTATATTTAAAATCTGCAAAATGAGAAAACCATAACCTCTATTTACACAAGTAAATGAGCAATTACATCAAATGACACAGACGTTAAGTAATGCTGCATGTGGTTTTAATTGAGCTAGCGTGTGTTCTTGCATACTTATCTGCGTGTGTTTTTGTTCGTAGGACACAAACACTCACTAGTCAATTTTATGATAATTTCTATTACACTGCGAAAGTAATTCACTTATCTTCCCCTTTTGCTCTCATGGCAACAAACATTATGTCAGTGTGCCATTTTCAGTGTATGATTTAGATTTTGTAAATGTAGGTGTATGTATCATTATTACTTCTGAAGCTTCTGATAAGTTGAGCACCATGGTCATGTTGAGGTTACTGTACATCAAGACCATGAGCTCGTTAACCTCTTGTAGCTGGAAGATATTTTAAACCTAATTTAAACCATAAAGGTGATGTGAAATCTCTATAGTAAATTATTCTTTTGATTCTAATTAAGATCTGGTAGCACTCTTCGTTCTTTCACTGGGTGCTTCTTTTGTTAACTGGGTATATTCAATTTGATAGATTTTGTCCACACATTTATTTGACAACAATCATGGCGTTTTTTCACTGTTATGAGATGTTTTCTTCATCAAAGAGTTATCAAGGAATGACTCAAAATTCCTCAGATGTTGATGCAAAAAATAGATTTTATGTAGGTGGTCTGCAGTCACAGATCCTGAGCTTCTTTTTCATGAAATGACATATTGAGTTATAGTCCAGTTGTCAAGAGACTTGACAAATATAAAATACTGTGTCAGCCTTTCCCCTGGAGAATATAGACATGCAAATAAATCTAAAAATATAAATTCATTCAGGCTATTTGCTTATTTACCTGACAGATGGTTGTTTGTTGCATTGTTGTTTGATTAATTGCTTTTCATTATTTTACTGAAAACACGATCAAGATCACTGCATCTTGTATTCTGAACACATTGTAATTATACTCTGACTGCATCACAAGATGTCAATGTAATAAGATGCATTATGTATCTGGCAGTGGGTTATAAAGTTATTACAGGTGATACGGGGCTTTGTTTGTAACACTTCATCAGCGCATTAAAAAGCAAAAAACCTCCATAATTCATGCAAAATTGAGCTGTCCTTAATACATGCACAACTTCATTTGGGTCATTGCTGATGAAAGCCTTCAGGACCAGAACATTTTTCTTTAAATTGATGAGTTATACACTGGATGTTTTAAGAATGAAGTAATTCGCTAGAAATTATGCCTTTAAGCCTGTGCTGTTACCATCCTAAAACACAGCATGTCGTTTTTTAAACTGATGGCCAGAGACGGGCTGAAGTAATTCAGTTGTAAATAATTCAGCTTCCTTTCTGCGGCGAAATTAATTAGGTTCTGTCAATTCTATTATTTACCTAATTAGTTACACCTGCAACAGCTCAGTTGTTTACTGTTCCAAACAGACTTTTACTGGAGGTAAGAAGGAGTTAGCAGCAGAGGGGAAGTATCTCCTTGTAAATTGACTTTGTCAGGGCACCTCTGTCATCTTCCTTCCTGTCTGTGTGCCTGTCTCTTGAGTGTATTGTTCCCCGTGGATGTTTTGTGTCTCCTGTGTATATGTGAGAATGAGAGACAGGGGGGGAGGGACAGAGATGCTCTGCAGGGCAATTAGTGTGACTATGTGTGTCAGAGTGCACAGTTAAAATGCATGAAAGCACCACACACAAACATGGCAGTATAACAGCTGTTGTCCAATGCTTGTGATTGATGGAATGTGTGTGTGTGTGTGTGTGTGTGTGTGTGTGTGTGTGTGTGTGTGTGTGTGTGTAGATATATATATATATATATATATATATATATATATATATATATATATATATACTGTGTAAGGCTGACGCATAGAGAAAAAGATCAAAAGAAAGATTTCTGTAAATTACCAGGAACTTTTCATTCACAGAGACACACAACAAAAAATGAATACACACATTGAACAGAGAGGTAAAGAGTGCAAAAGAGAAAACAAGAAAAAGAGAGAGAGATGCAGCTCTTTGCAACTGTATACTTGCCCTTGGGGCCCTAACTCTATATGCTGCAGTATGCTTTGTTATTCATCAGTTGGGACATTGATGTTTCACATGAGCCAGCAGGTTGTGTGTGTATGAGTGTGAAAGAGAGAGACACACATAGTGTACATACAGAGGAAGAGAAAAAAAGAGAGTATATAAGTTAAAATGGAAATGGCAAGGATGCGAGAAAAGATGAAGCAAAGTTAAAAGTGGAGAAACAAGAGAGAAACAGAGGCAGAGGGGGACAGGAGTTCAGCAGGGAGGGCAGGTAGCGATATGATCGGGGAAATACTGTAGATGTAGCTTCAGGGACAGAAAGACCAAAGGAGGAGAATGACAGTTAGACCTGATGCACCAAATAGAGGCAGGACAGACAAAATCAAGTTAAGGGGAGTTTTCATGTATCTGCATTTGAGAGTCTCGAGAGTCTCGTGTGATGTACAGATTGTGAAGCCCCTGGACTTGTATAAGGCCAAAGTAACGGACAGTCTCCTTCATCCAGGCAGAGGGAAAGCTTTTCAGTCTAAAACTATTTTCTTGTTTGTTTATGAAAACTGTAAAAAAGTTGAGGGAAAGAAAGTTGACTTCTTTTTAATGGGATAATGACGTTCTTTGGTTGTCCAACTAATTACCAATTGGGTTTAAGATTGTGGGACACTTGCCTACCGTATTGTACATTATCATGAACACCAGCATTTAGATATCAGAGCTGAATATAAAGTCAAGTCAGAAGATAAATGAAGAGAAATAAAAGTCACAGATGAGGTTATATTTTGTATTGGATCGCTCAGTTTTATGGTTCTAGGAGATAAAAATGTTCCACCTGTACTGTGATATATTCAAAACGAAAGCTTTTATGAAAGCTAAAACACATTTTTAAAGAATTAAGAGGCTTTGAAAGGCCTTGAAAATGTATTTTCTCCATTTGCTTCTTGCGGCGGGCTCCAACATTTTATGCCAAAGTGCTGATTTCAATAAAAAATTAATTCTGTATTTCTATTCTTTGTTTGTGCTGTTCTCACTGGTTTGAAATGGCCCGAGGTCACTTTGGAAACAGAGATGTCAGACATTTCTGAGCACCAATCAGGGACCGAGCAACATTTGAATGAAACACAATTACAGTTGTGGGATTGTTTGCTTATGTAACCAGGCAACTGTCAATCAAATCTTATGAATCCACACACACACACACAGTTATAATAAGGTAGATTATCTTGAATTATTGACGCTTAAACTTGTGATGAATTATACATAATAATGTTTTTTCCCTGCTAACTATGATTGTTGCATTGGTATGAATATTTAATGTCATTGGAAAATACTCCCAATTTAAAAAACACATTTGCAGAGGCTTAAAAAAGTGTAGTTGCGTAGTAAAGTAATGAATATATACTAGTTCAGTTGTAGTTTCAGAACTGGGGCATATTCCTCATCCTAGCCACATTTGGGTGAGTATTGGTGAAATGTATAATGTGTGACATATAAGATCTTTGCAGACATAATGTGTTGTCGGAGCAGATCACTAACAGCAATGTTGCTCTGGTGCGGTTGCTAAATTTACTTTCTGCAAGTGGATAATTTCCTGCCTGCATGAGTTCAATAATGTCGTAGCTTGCAATGACATTACTAGACCAACATTAGGGAGAGGGCACACCGGAGGAGGGTGTCGACACAAATTAGATGGGTCAGTGTTGTCTGGTATTAAATTGTGCCTGCTCAGACCACAGCGTATTTCAGAAAATGCATTGTTTTTGTGTATTTGAGAACGATGTCAATAGCAAACACTAGACTACAAGCGCATCAAAAATGTTATTACTGCAACAACTCACAAGGAGGGATGGCAGTATTTGTCCTCTACATCTGCTTGTATTATGTATGAGGGGCTTTCCCTTTCAGTTGATGAAATTCTGTAGCTATCTGAAGGCAGCAATACAGGAATGTGCGCTCCATCTGTAGCATATCATTTGAAGGATAGTGCGTATTTTCAAAGCAGCTCACTTTCCTTATCCTTGAAGAAATATTGCTGAAGTAGAGCCCAAACCACACACTTGTTGCATACTTGGAAAAATGTGTGTTTGTGCTTTGATACTCGGCACCTCCTGATAAAGCATCTCAGTTTCCTCATGGGAGAGTTCTGGGCTATTTTCTCCATTACAAAATGTCAATGTGCATTTGGAGCACACTGCTGTTAAATGCGATGATGAGAGGACCTGATCTGATTGTTCATGAATGATAACGATAATTTATTCCTCCTAATCCAGCTTCTTTAAATGAGCGCTGCAGGTGCACTGCTGGAGCGTTACAGCCTCCGGTCATGAAATTACCAAAAAATCTGTCAGTCATGGCCAATGCGCTAGTGCAGTGAATTTGACTCACAGAAACAGGGCCCTCTGAGGAAGTGGAGAGGGAGCTTGAAGAGGAAGGACAGGGAGTGAGAAATGGAATGAAAGTGGAACATGGAGAGAGAAGAGGGAGACACTGTTGTCTTGTTTCAAAGGGAGAGGGGGGGGGGGAAAGAGCGAGAACACAAAGAGTGAAACCCCCTTTCCCATCTCACAGGAAGAAATTAAAACTTGTGTCGTTACCAGGGAGGGTGCTTTTATTCTGGTGTTTCTATAGCAACTGTTTCTATGTGCCCATTTTACCGACCTGCAGAGTTATTATTATGCAATGTGTGAAAGAAAAAAAACTCACACAAATGCCAGAAACAACTGATTATTACTAATCAGGCAGAGACAGACATCATTTTTTAAAAGCCCATACTGCATACAGTACAGGCTGAGACGCACACACACTCCTACAGAAACAAGTGAACACACACACTGGTGCATGGGGTAAGTTTAAGATGACATGACATGTCCCCTCCATGAGCTTCCTCAAAAAGTAAGAAGGTGGAAAAGGATTTACAGGTAACAGGGAGCACAAAACATTAGATATTCAGAAGTGCATTGGGATTATACTTGTGTGTTCCTTTCCTCTTCTGTCACTCTGTCTTTCCATCCCTGGCTCTTTGTGTCTCTCTCTGTGCCCTAATCTGTATCTGCACCTTTGTGTGTGTGTGTGTGTGTGTGTGTGTGTGTGTGTGTGTGTGTGTGTGTGTGTGTGTGTGTGTGTGTGTGTGTGTGTGTGTGTGTGTGTGTGTGTGTAGCTATATATCCTGTATGATCGTGGCACGTTGTCATTTTCAGGTTGACAGATTGAGACGGAGAAGCATTACAGAGAACCTAGAACATCCATCTTCGAGACCGTGTGTGCCAAAGTCCACAGCTCTTTAACACACCACGTCATATTCATGCATGATTTAACGAGGGATTTTAAACATACACACACGCGTGCAGGATCATTAAACTCTGCGGATGCAGCCGTTTGCCTTAAGCACTTCCCATGACAACAGAATCCCATCAACAGTTTCACCTAACCTTTTGTTGCTGCAGTAATCACCGATTAACAATCTGTTAGAAAGACAAGGAAAAGGCGACCAGGGAGACAGAGAGAGAGTGATGGGGTGAAGCTGTGATAAAACGAAGACAGGAAAATAAATAAAGCAAATAAATAAATAAATACACATGAAAGGAGGGAGGGAGAGAAGAAACACACATACACTCACTCACAGGTCAAAGGCGTCACGTCTACTCAGCATAAATCGTTCTACATGACAGGCTATTGTAATTAGCCCATTATAAGGGCAGTAATCACATTACCATGAATGGGTTCATCCTATTGAGATTAAACAGAATACATTTAAGAGCTGCTACAAAGTTCAAGGGATTGAGGTAAAAACATTATGGCTTTTTGACGTGACATTTTAATCTTTAAACTCCATAAAAACCAGATTCAAGAAACGCCAAATCGTCTGAAACCTGAAATTCCAGGCTCGGAAGTTGACAACATCAAAAAACAAAAATCAAGTAAACTCCAGGCAGCCTGCTTCAGACGTCCTGTGATTTTGGTCTCAGAGGGGTTTGACTCCTGAAGAGCATGACATCCTGTCACCATCGTCACCCTCAGCATTATGCATGAACTCTTTCTCTTTGCCTCTTATATTTACATACACACAAACACACACACACACACACACACACACACACACACACACACAGAAACTCTCTGCTGGCATGGGTGGATGTTATTTCCCTGAGTTGAGTTTCCCTGGCAGATTGACAGTAACTTTATCTGACCGGTGAAAGACAAGTAGAGCCCCATCCAAGGAAACTCAAAGGCCAAACTCAGAAACTAAAAGTTCTTGTCACATTTCGTAATTGTGGGTCCTGTTTTTTGTGATTGGTTTATTTACTTGGTCATGAATTTTTGTTTTGTTAATACAACAAAATCAATTACACACAAAAAAAAAGTATGACTTTAACGTGGCAACGTCCATGAATTTCTCCTTAATGCCAAAAGATCAGTTGTGTGAATGTAACCCTTAATTGCAGTACCTCGAGTCTTTAGTGACCCAGGACTGTTACACCTTGTATAACGCATTCCTTGCAATCAATTCACTCAACTCACTTTTATTCCTCAAACTATTTTTGTTCTGATGTCGAAATGTCAAAAATAATTGTTTTTCTAATGATTTTTTCTAAAAAAAAGTTTATAGGGTCGTTTGAGTGTTTGAAAAAAGCATCCCGGCATTTAAGGGTTAAACACAACCTGCATGCTCTGCTATTTGCTGTTAGCAGGCAAGAACAGAAACAACCAGTAAGGGGAGACGTTAGAGTTGACCTAGAGCAGGGGTCTGCAACCCGCGGCTCAGGAGACACGTGCAGCTCTTTAACCTCTCTGTAGGGGCTTCCTGTAGCTTTCACAAAATAAAAACATTCAACTAAATATTATTTTTGATGTATTTTTTGTTGCACAGTGGACAGTCTTTCAAAGGGAACATCTCTTATCTTGGAGTTCGAGGTGATATCTGGACACTGAAAGAAAATATCTTTTAAATATTTCGTGCACTAAAGTATTTGTCACATTTTACTGCGTCTATGGGCGCAGAAGATCTTGAGTTTCAGACCCCCCGCCTAACTATGCTAACCGTGGGTTAAAAACAAAACGAAAAAAAGGTCTCGGAGGAAAATAGAGTTTGATTCTGCGTGGACAGATTTGTGAGGCTGTTGTGAATTGTTTAAAAGCCAAAGAAATGAACAGCGCCACCATGTGGATGAAAACACACTGAAACGCACATAATTAAATACAAACTGGCCTATTGTTTAATCTTTTCAAGTTATTAGGCTGCAGCTATACGTTTTGTTTTTGTGTCAAAGTGGGATACTTTTACTTCATCTTTATATTGTATTTTTATATTATATTCTTTTTATTTTTATTTGATTCAACAGATATGAGAAGGACTCAAATAGGCCTGCAAAGTAGGCCTGAACATGCCAGTGTCTCTTCAAAAGAGTTTGGTTTGTTAAAACAGGTCAAAATAGCAATACGATTTCCTTTATTGTCATTCTGTAACAAATATAGTATAACTATATATAAAACTTATAAACTGTGTTATCAAATATGTGTTGTGGCTCCAGACAAATCTTATCTGGTGGAAGAGGGGGCAAAAGGGCTCTTTTGATAGTAAAGGTTGCCGACCCCTGACCTACAGCATCATTTTAATTAGCATTACGCATTTGTACTTTGCAGGTGATTGCAAACATTTTTTAGGAATGCAATATGTTAGTGATTTATAAAGGCTAAGTCATACCTTAAAATCTCATTCTTTAAGTACCTTTGTTTGACATCTTACCCAGATTCTGATGAGAAGCTTATCATTTGTTCTTCTCTGTGGTTCCACTACAGAGATAAGAGTAAAGACGTCTTTAGCCTAGCTTTGCTCAAATAATGTTAGCAGCTGGAAACTGCGAGTATTACTCCATCAAGAATGAAAAATGAAAATGTCTCTCAGTATGCAGTATACTGGTGTTGCAGTTGTGTGTGGTATTGGATTGCTTGTTAAAGGATGACACAAGGTGAATCAACACAGCCTCCTTAACCACATATAAACTGCTGTGTTTAAGTGTAGGTGTGTGCAGTAATATGGACATGTGTGTGAGCGAGCAATACAGCAAGAGAACTGACCATACATCCATATAACTGATTATAGTTATAAGGATATAAAGCCATTGCATTTTTCATTGTTAGTGAGAGGGGGAGCGAGAGACGTGAGCAAAGGCAGCGGGGTAAAGGCAGTTGGAATGGAACCATGGAAGAAAGATTGGTACTTAAAGAAATTAAAAATGTGATCATAGATGAGTAATGATCTGATTGAATTCTCATTAATGAGTGAAAGGACCAGGAGGGATGGATGCTCAGAGAGACAGTGGATACAGAGCACTGAGGGGGCCGCTCCATCCAAATTATTCCCATGATGTTAACACCCAAGATCCCTGAAACTCCTAAAGTCTACTGTGACCGTGAAATAAAAATGATTAAAACAAAGATGAATGAAACTATTTTTCAATCTTCTAATAATAATAACTTATTCAAAAGTATTAAAGAAAGGATTATGTAGTTATTAAAGAGACAACAACAAAGAATGTATCTCAAATATCTGAAATGAAGGGTAAATCCTGCTTAATAAAATAGTAACTGGGACTGGGAAGTTGAAAAGTGGGTCCAATGACGTCAGCATGTCAGACCTTAATGGCTGTTAATTATAAACAACATTTCCGAAGTTATTTCATGGTACAACATCTCATCTGGCTTTATGAAACATTCCTACATCTTGACATTTAAATTCTCTCCGCACTCCCGCCTCCATTAAAATGGAAAGAAACGGTCGTTTTAAAGTTTTAGAAGCCTTGAATTTTATCTCAAAATTCATTTAACTTCTATGTATAATTGATTCCAATATTTAATTTTCCTCAGGGACATTTTTTTTTTTACTGTGGTCAAATGAAAGAGAGCATATCTCATGTAATCATATTGCAATAGAGTAAAAAATTATAATATTGCTGTAATGTGGGCCATGTGTTGTAACGGTGTTGCCTTGGAACGTCGTTGGAGATTCCCACATGTGAAATAAGATGAAGGAATTAGATTTACTCGGGGTTAGTGTTTCCTTATTTACTGTTTATATGGACCTTCACTTCAGCAACAACTACTCTTCTTCTAAGACTCCAGGCTGGCTTCTCTTTGTCTGAAATCAACAGTTCAGTGTCCTGATGTGTTCACAAGTTATTTTCAAAGTTCCTCAACACCAAATAATTACAATTTCAATACGTGCTCTACAATGCTAGAGGACAAATAATGTTATTTAATTTGCCACTTTATCCTTTCATACTAAACTTCATATTTGAGAGGAATGTTTGTAAGAGTTTCAGGCATAAAAGCGAGGAGTGTGTACTCGACGTTCTTCACAGATTCAGCATCTTACAGCGAACATTTCTCTGGACTCAGTAAAGCCTCAAGCTGCGTTTTGTTTTCTTAGTCTGGATTTCAGTTCAGAATGTAACTGTTTTACAAGCTCAGGTGATTTATGGTAGAGCACTTGCTGTTGTGGGTGCTGTATTTAGTTTGGCATGCTGTTTTGATGCTCTAGTATCCCAAAGAAGAAAAAAGATCCAAGCCCCAGGAGTAAAGGTCGGAGAGAAGAGCATTTAAGTTTGTTGAAGGAGAACAGAGTTGCTTTTTATTGTGGTAAAAAAAGCAGTTATACCTTTCCTGATTTACTGCTTCTACTTCATATTTTCTGCCTAATTGCTAACTATTTACTAGTTAATCAACACACATTGTGGATCTTTGCAGCTAATACAAAACATTTAATAACCTTTGTATTAATGTACATCAAAGCAGGTTTAGTTATCTGATACTTATGATGCAACAATTGCAATTGATGTAAGAATGATCAAATAGCAGCATGTAAAAGCAAACCCTTGCTGTACTGCTGAGGAACAAATATATATATATATATATATATATATATATATATATATATAATAATAGCTCTAAGTAATTATTCATTCATTAAAGATATAGTGCTATCAAGTGTTTTGATTTAATTTTTTTCCAAGTTTAACAAACATGTTAATCCAATTTGATCCCACATTTTGGAGCCAAACCAGACTTTTTAATCCACTGCACTGCGGGGCATAAAACAGTCCTGCCAAATGTCAACATATTTGTCAGCGCAATTTCAAATTAAAAGCAACTTACTCTCCTGAAAAAGATCCAAACGCGTGGAAGCTTACAGCTGTGTAGTCCAACTTTAAAGACACATGTGAGTGTATCTGTGTGTGTTGATAATCTCACCCCAGGATGCTGCTGCTGCTCTGGCTTTGAGTTGTGAGCCTGCATTACGCTCAGCCAGTCAGCCAGTCAGTCATCCAGTAAGCTATTCCATCAACCAGCCAGCCAATCAGTCAACCACCACTAAGTCTGTCAGCCAGTTATCTGGTCAGTTAGTCAACCGACCTGAGGTCAGTCTGACAGGAGTGCAGCCAATTAGTAAAACATCCAGCTGGTTCCTGGTTAGAGTGGATGGTTTTATAACTGTGGTAAATCCTGACCTTACAAATTCATATGCGTTTGTGATGATAAATAGATCAGAAGCACACCCTCCTGCTTGTTTGCCTTATTTCCTACATCCATCCTGCTTAGTTGCTGTTTCAGCGGTGAAACATAAAGGAAAACTGAAATTAGCATGCCTATGATCAGTTATCATTTACGCGTGTGTGTGTGTGTGTGTGTGTGTGTGTGTGTGTGTGTGTGTGTGTGTGTGTGTGTGTGTGTGTGTGTGTGTGTGTGTGTGTGTGTGTGTGTTTTCCAGGAATTCGTAAACGCAGAGCAGCGCAGAGCAGGAGTCACTACCAATAACAGCATAAAGGAAAGAGAGAGACAGAAAGAAGGAGTGTCTACATCACGGTTTGTTTTATTTAGTTTGACAGCTTGTTGACAGCGCTGGCTTGTTTTTGATGCTGTCAGCCGATTATTCATTTAGAGCTGAATGCAGTTTGGACCACAAGGCCTATTAAATTATACACATTGAACAGAATTGTTTCAGCGGCACTAAGATTGTTCAATCTGTACGGGCATTTGAGTTAGGAGTTTTTTTTTCCGTTTGAGCTCACAGCTATGGTAGTATGCACTACATCTGCCTGTGGTGGGGAGGTGCTGAGGACATGCTAAATCATAGATAGCCTCAACTGTTCTCAGTGGCCTCGAAGAGCAGATTTACTATGCAGACTGTCAAATCTGTGACCCATTAAAAACTAAATAGACTCCTGGAACTGTTGTTGCTAGTGTGAAGAGACAGAGAGAAGTTGAAGGGAGTAGCAAATGTATTCTTTTTGTATTATTTCTAAAGAGACGACTAAAAAAAGAGAAGAAAACCTGAAAGCTATTACAACCCCCATGTTCACCAGTGAGCTTTTTGTTGTTAGTGTGAACTGACAAATGGTTTCTAGTGTTGAAATTACAAAGACACTTTGTGGCCAGTGTGATTTACCTCACGCTGACAGAAATGGTTTCTATTACACTTGTGAATTAAGTTACTAATTCAACTAAAATAGTTGGAGCATCACAGAAATGAATTATTACATCAGCATCTGCTATGGCTATATATCGTTTAAGTGTGAGTCCTGTAGAACGGTGGTAGATATCATAGATATGGACAAAATGACAATGACGAAAGTGCGTGCGCTGTCGTGTTGAGCTGTAGGTTTTTTTGTATGCTAACAAATGAATTGTCATTTAACTTCACAAATTAAAAATCACAAAGGTTTCAATTTCTAAAACCAAGTCCTGTATGCAAGTCTGTGTCAGAATATGGACTGTATCCCAGGAACACATTACATTTTCTCAGAAAACCTGTGAAGGAAACGGTCAGCGACAGATTGTATTGAGCTACGGAAGCCTGGAGGTGACGTCAGGACTTCAACTTAACTCAAACTTTCTCTTCTGTGTATTTTTAGACGACTCAACTGTACGCTAAGCTTTGCTCTGAGACACACAAGATGTTTATCATCAGTGTCGGTTTCATCACTGTCAACCGGGGGGGAAATTAATAATTCTCCAAAAAATGTTCAAACCTATGGACACCGAAACAAAGTCTACATCATGTCTGCTTATGATGACGTTATAAAAGCGAACAATCGAGATCTTACAGTAAAAGAGCAGCTGAATACATTCAGTTCACTCCAACTTTCTATTCCCCACAGAAGTGACTGATTTTAGGGCAAAACATGCTCAGATAACAAACCTGGCAAGACATATGAGAAGTGGAGAGCGAGGGAACGAGAGAGAGAGAGAGAGAGAGAGAGAGAGAGAGAGAGAGAGAGAGAGAGAGAGAGCAGGGCATCAGTCCAAAGGGCAATTCAGTTCAGCAGCCTGATACTGTGTTGTCCAGATGGTCTGTCCTTATTATGGGCTGTATATGTTTCTGTAATGAGCGTCACGACCATAAGTCCTGCATGTGACCCAAAAGTATGAACGTTTTCATCAAACTCACTGAACCTGGCCTTTGAAGATGTTCTACTCCCCTACAAACCATGCATTCAATCACAGGCTCACTCCTGCATTCACACACATTACAAAATATACTTATATATTAATTATATTAATTAATGCGCAGCCTAAATTTACATTTTTAATCAAATCCTTGAGAAATGCACATTCCCTGTTTAAAGAGAGCTTGTGCAAATTTGCTTTAAATAAAATAACAAAATCCCATGAAACACGACGGTGAAATACTGTTGAAATAACCTGAGTCTTGTGTAAAAAACTAACTTACCCTTCCGTTACCCTCTCCGTCTCTTCTCAGTCTATTTTCTCTCCGTCTCTCTTGCCTTCTAGTTACTGACACACTGAATTCAGTTCTACTTTGCTCTTATGTGAGCTGCACATGTAAGCTGCCCTCTAGCAATAATAAAGCCTTTAAACACTTGAGCAAATTTTTTTATTTTGAGTGGTGATGGCTGCAGAAATGATAAAATGTATTTATAGCCTAACAATAAACACACACACACACACACACACACACACACACACACACACACACACACACGCACACACACACACACACACCGATGCCAGCTACTTGCTTTCACACTCTCAGTCGCTTACACTAAAGCCTACCTATCATTGTGCCATCAACAGCCGCAAAGTGAGTTTCAGTGATTGAATTTAAGTGATGTACTGCATTACAGATGATGGATGGTTTGAATGGACATTTTAATTTGCCAGTGCACAATTTCATAAGCGCTTAAAAATAGTCAGACTTTAAATTCTGCTCTGGGGATATATAGTCGAACCTTAAACATCTAATTTTCAAGTGTTGTTTAATAATTGTCCCTAAAACGCTGCAACATAAAGGAGACGTTGATCCAGGTTATATTACTCCTCTTACCTTGGGGATCATGGTTACCTCTGGCTATTTTACAATTTTTCAATTATTGATATTGAGCCATAAGAGCCGGAGTGCCAGTTGTGATAGTGGATCCCTGGGGCAGCTACTGTTATATTAGAAGTTGATTGCCCTTGAACTCCTTTCATCAGAAAAACAAATTAGAGACACTTTGCTTAGCACTTTAACTGTGTAGGAATTTATTTTGGTGGCAAAAGGTGTACGGAGGTGAAGATACCGCAAAGAGAAGCTGTAAAACTGTAGAGAAATGGCTTTAGGAATACTAAAGTCTACAGCTGGGAGTCACAGGGGAGCCTCATGTGGTTTTCTGTACAAAACGGGACTTTTTAAGTTCTCTCCTTTTGGAGTGCGGAGTCACATTAAGAACAGCTAATCTACAGTAGGAGTACAGTTCTCTGTGGGGAATCTAATCCCTCTCTCAAGAATACACACACAAATATATGTACGTGTGCACATATCTAAACACACGTGGGGGACACAGAAACACAGACATGCAAGCTGGTGGGGGATGTGGAGGTAATGTGGAGTGCGTAGGGGGGGCAATCCAGTGTTATCCACCTAATTCTGTCTCCAGCAACACTCCCCACACACTGGATTAGCTAGTGGGCTTTGTCAATTCACTGTAGAGAAGCAGGGAGAGAGTGGGACTGTTTGTGTGTGTGTGCGTGTGTGTGTGTGTGTGTGTGTGTGTGTGTGTGGGTGTGGGTGTGTGTCTGAGATGGAGAAGGGGAGGATAAAGAAGAGGAAAGTTTGTAGCTAGAAAGAGATTTAGTTTCTGTATGTGCGTCTGTGGGTGTGTTTGTGGGTGTGTGCTGGATTTTTTATTTGATTTATGTAATTTTATGGAGCCATTGAAGAAAAATCAAACAATACCAACAAAGGAACATACAGAAATGTCTGTAGATGTGCCATTGTGTGTGTGTGTGTGTGTGTGTGTGTGTGTGTGTGTGTGTGTGTATGTGTGTGTGTGTGTGTGTGTACGTCTGCGCATGTGCATAGACTTTCCAGTCATTGTTTCAGACAGCATAGCAAAGCGTTGGGTGTAGGAGGGGTTGGAGAATAGTATGTTATTTATCAATATCTTCCATATGCTCGGAGCCTTGACTAGACTCACTAAATTACTGAGCCAATATTGACTGTAAAACACCATACAAGCTTTCCAAATGACTGAAACATTTCTAACTTACAGAACGAGAGGGGAAAATAGGTTGAGGGAGAAAGAGAGGCAGAGGAGGATAAATATGTTGTGGGGGAGGAGAGAGACAGAGGAAAAGTGAATGAAACCTATCTTATGAATTTACAGTGCTTTTTCCAACTATTGTGTTTGTGTTCCTTGCCGGTAAATACCAAGTCAAATTGCATAAAAAGCAGTGCAGGCGAAAACATTCTGTGAATGACGGATTTGCAACGGAAATGTGTTTCGGTTGTTTACATTTAAACATGTCTCATTTTGATGCTGAAATGTTGCATACACACATTACTTTGCTTTCCAAACATTTTAAACAGACTTTGCAATTAATCGGTACGAACTGAAAGATCGTGAAAATGAGAAATGAAAGAAATTTAAATAATAAAAGAGCAGAATGAAAGAAGAAGAGGAAATGGGGGCTATGGGTGTGTGTTTGTTTGCATATTTCCAAAAGCTTTTCCCACTAAGGTTTGTGTGGGATTTAAGAAACAGAGCAATAGAAGAAAGATCCCGCCCCCTAAAAACTAGGACAAACTCCAACTTAAAACACCATACACACTTTCCAAATCCATTTGAAAAAAAACTGACAGCACTCAAAATGTCTGTATTTGTTTAATCTTGAGATATAGTGGAGGCAGCAGTGATTCTTTTCTCTTTAGATTTTGCATTGAAGATATTGTTTCAGTTACTGATACCAAAACAGATTAGACGTAACCACCAGGCATCTTCAGTGTTTCAGCCTCAGTCCTGTTTTACACCAAAATATTTCAAGCGATACCTAGCTTTACGTAGACTTTAGTGTCAGCTGTAACTAATACTCATAAGGATGCACCACCGTCTTCGTTTTCCCCATTTCACAAGGCAGAACCATTTATGATGTTCTTTTGTGGGCCTTTAGGTTTCTGCTAGCTCAGCCCTGGAAAACACAAACACAAACTGTAGGACAGATATTGAGGAACCACAGGGGGTCAGAGTATTCAGAAAGACATATCCAACCGAGACAAATATGAACTGTGATTTGTGTAGGCCCCCTACCAACGCTGATGCTTGTCACAAAAATGAATCAGTAAACATCCTTCTGTTTTTTTATTGCTAGCCCTCCATCATGAAACACATCTAGCCAAACACTACATCGCCCACTGACAGTGCCCTGTACTGTACAGTCCATCATCTGTTGCACCTAGCTGCTGCTGAGCTGCAAGAAGTTGCTACTTTTTCTATGCATGTTGGTGCAGAAACTACTGAAGGTGTTCAAACTACAACACTGCTACAGTAGTCACTTCGCCTGGGGTTTAATAGATCAGCAAGCTTCTAATAACGTTCTATTACAGTGAAGTGAAATCTACTCCGTGTGTGCGACAGAGTAGTAGTTGATCACACAGATGTCTAACAGCTAGATGCAGCCATGCACACAGACATACACACACACACACACACACTCAGCCAAACATCTGTCCCTCTGTACTGAAGTGATGGATGCTCATTGACAAGGTGATTGATGTTGCTGTTGTCATCTTCTCTCTCTCTCTCTCTCTCTCTCTCTCTCTCTCTCTCTCTCTCTCTCTCTCTCTCTCTCTCTCTCTCTCTCTCTCTCTCTCTCTCTCTCTGTTTCTCTCTCTCTCGCAGCTTTCCAAACAAAACCATCAGCAATAATGAACACTGGTCCAGATGCCCAGTAAATTCCATAACAGTTGGGCCTGTCAATCCATGAGCGCAAGCTCACACATGGACACACACAAAGACACAAACATGCAGTACACATGAAAATGTTGAAAACTAATGGAAACATTACATGGAGGACAGCAAAACCACATTTGAATAGTTAGTATAGCTCTCAGATGACAAAAAGCAGATGTTAAAAAAAAATGCAATATTTGTAAGGCTCAGCATTTTTCTAAAATCTAGGGAATATTGAAGATCTGCCTAAACCATGTTTCACCAGGATTTTATGCCCGTACGCATCCATAATTTGTTGTGTTTTCTGCAACAACAAGTTTAGTGTCCTCTTGTGACAAGCACAGCTCACAAAATGCATGTGGTTTTAGAAAATGAAAGAGAAAAGAATAAGGAGAAATATGGAAAGGAGCTGCTGTTTAAAAATATTGTATTTTTAAAAAAGGGTATTTTTAAAAACTTAACCCTGGTTTTTGTATTATTGATTTATTTAAAATCTCATTTTCATCATCAAAATAAACACAGATAGACTCCCTGAATTATTTTGCAAAACAAAAACACTTTTTTATCCAAATGAAGTGCGACCAAAAGAACTTGAGCTGTCGAGTCACAATTACAAAGGCATCTACACAGCGGACTGAATGCTAATTTAGCAGCATTCATCTTTTTTAAGAGGTCTGACAATCATCATGTTTTTCAAAGCAACATGAGGCTTTGAAAAATCTGATGATGAAGTTCCAAACAGGATAAATGGTCACAGTCTGAATAGATGCTTTAATATTAGAGCTCTCTGTGGAAGACATTATAATCACGGGAGGTCTGGAGATTATAACTAACTGAGGACATCAGCAGTTTGAATATCAGAAGTGAACACGTGATTGAAACACCCACAGTATTCCGAGTTGCATCTGTGAATACTTTTAATTGTATCCAGGTAGAAAGCTGATGATTCATTACAACCATGTGTCCACTAGTGAGGCTTTACGAAACACATAGGGACAATTGAAATAGGTTTTACCGTTTTTCTTCTGCACTATGTTGTTTATCAGTTAATCACTTCAGCATTCGAGGAGTGACTGAGTTTACCAATGTGCACGGGCACAATCAAATCGCTGACCTGCTCTGATAATACCGATGCCCTCTGGAACTCGCTTAAACCTGGAAAATGATTTAATGTTTTAAACGTATTCCAAACACGAAGCGACTACAGCGGCGAAAAAGGCCAAAAAACACAGAGAGAAGGGAGAAGTGAGAGTGAAAAGCAAAGTAAAAGAGAACAGGGTAGCCATGTGGGAAAAGCTCTGATTATAATTGGAAGGATAATTAGAGAATAATGATAACAATAATGATACCATTTTGTTTGAGGCCAAAGCAATCAGCCATTGTCTGCATTTACAGGAAAGCTAACTTTATCTTTTCTTTTTGCATTTCAGTGATTTAATTTCAATATTTGCTATCTGAGGCTACATTCATAATTATTTTAGTGATTCAGCTATCTGTAACACATACTGTATAGATAATTGCCATAACTTGGCACCACAGGAGGCGCTAATCATGAAGCCGTTGCTGATTGCTATAGGTCTTACTCAGCTAGTCACAGAATACTGTCGACTACTCATTTATTTGACAAATCTGTAAAATTACTTCTTATCAAATACCCCATAATTTAAGGAACATAATCAGAGTTTCTGTTTCTTTGTGAGTCACAACATTCAGAGACATTTTTTAAGTTGGTGTGTGTTCACCTGCTTGTGTGTAAAGAAAGAGAGATGAAGGGCTGAGAGGCAACAACAGATGAGAGGTTCAAGAGAAGAAAAAGAGTAGGTTTTTTCACAAAATGCCACAGGAATATTGTGCATCTCTTATCTACGGCAGTCACACAAACCTCCCTGTGGAACGATGGGCTAATAGGTTGACTGGGCTAATAGGTTGACTGGCCGTCTGAATGGATGAATGGCTGGCTGGCTGACGGACGGGATGACTAGCGTAGGGACTTTGCATCCATCCATGCGCCTCTCTCTCCCTGTCCCTCACTCTGTGTGTGTCTGTCTGGTTGTCAGGCCCATTAGCTCATTAGGCGATGTGTGTGATTGGAATAAGAACTAAGCTAGCACAAATCTCTAGACTGTGACACACACACGCCAATCTTTTCTTTGTCTCTCTTTGTCAATGCTTGCCCTTTCTCAGCCTATTCTTATTTTTGCTCCCTCTTGTTGTCTCCTCCCTATCAATTGTTTCTCTTTCTGACTCTTTCCCTCCCTGTGTGTCTCTGAATCTCTCTGAGTCTCTCACTACATCTTGCTGTCTCTTTACTTCTATACCACCATTACGGCTAATAAAATCTCCAACTAAAGATCATATAAATGGACAAAAATGCATATTTGAGATATTAAGGATAGCATGTGGTGCACTATTTGATCCAGATTGCCACACAGTAGCTGTAGAGGACTAGGTATAGATTACAGGGAATGATCATAGGCTCAGGATGCTCACTGTGTCGGAGAAAACTTCTATGAAGTTGCCATCATTTTCTCCCAGAGCTCAGGCAAAAATGCTCACGAAAATCCCATTAGGATGTTAGTCCTACAAGTGGATGCAGCTGGCAAAATTAGGAGCTGTGTAATGCTAAGTAGGCATAAGTATCCAGCTATACATTACTGTATGATCACCAGGCAATAGGCTACAATATATTATGAATTTTTAAAAAGGCTGCAAATGACTATGAAGAGCTGCCAGTAAGCATCATGTACAGAAGTACCGCTCCTTTTGTTTTCCTTCAATAAAAAGTTTCATTCATGCATGGAAGTTGTTCAAAATGTTATTTTATTGATTGACTAATAGCCATAAATATTGTACCATAAGAAGTATAAGATCAACAAGCAAAGCTGGATGCAGCCCTCGGCGGGTCCTGACAGGAACAGCTGGAGTTCTACATTGTTTTTCTACTGTAGCTTTGCACGGACAACTAGTCTCAATGTTGTGATTCAAAGGTCACTGTTTTTAAAACACCGACCAAGCAGGAATGTTGTGTGAGTAATGCTATCATTGTGCTGACCTTGAGCAAAGGAGAAACAGATCTTTGCATAATCTCGCTGGAGAACACAGCCACAAAAATGTGTTCTTGTATGAGGAGTAACTTTGCAAATGTATCTTTTTGAACCCGGCATATTGTTTATTGTGCACATGACATGCAGTACTTGATGTCCACAGCATATGTTTCCAACATGTTGCTTAGCACATGTTGTATGGGGGTACAGTGGATACAGTCATACCTCTATGAGCTGTCTCATCTCCCTCCTTCTCCTCCTCCTCCTCCTCCTCCTCCTCCTCCTCCTCCTCCTCCTCCTCTGTCTTCGTGACTTTGATTATGTCTTGCTTTTTCTCTCGCTCAATTTTTCTATTTCCATCACCCTAGTATCTCAGTCTCTGTCTTCTATTTACGTCAATCTCTTCATCCTTTCTGTCTCTGTCTTT
Organism: Cottoperca gobio; assembly: GCF_900634415.1. NCBI lineage: Eukaryota > Metazoa > Chordata > Actinopteri > Perciformes > Bovichtidae > Cottoperca > Cottoperca gobio. Next base: position 23,342,246 of record NC_041357.1, read on the forward strand.
CTGTCTCTCTCTTCCTCTCTGGCTATGGGTTCCTATGGTGACAGGTCTCCGGTGCATTCTCTTCTGTTGCTATGGTTACTGACCTACAGTTGAAATCCTGCTCTCTGATCTTTGTGTCCTGTCATTAATGTAGCTGTGTGTGTGTGTGTGTGTGTGTGTGTGTGTGTGTGTGTGTGTGTGTGTGTGTGTGTGTGTGTGTGTGTGTGTGTGTCTAGGTTTTTTGGGCTTGCACACAGTATCCAAACTATATCCAAAGTATATAATTCACAAAATGTAATGTCACTCTCTATGAGGCTGAAACTGACACCAGACACCAACACAAGTCACATACAATTGTTGATACTAGCTGTGATTTTTTTTTCTTTCTATGACTCGTCAGCGAGTTACTAACTTGGTCTGTCTGCTCTGTGGTGCTGGGCAGATAGTGAACAGTTGGTTTATTAAAGCCTTTTTGCTGAAAACTGCTTCGGCCTGAAAATGAGGTTGATGAGAGCAGTGGGACTGACACAAAACAGTAAAGTTGTAGGCTGTAAAACCAAAACAATAAGCTGAAAGACTCTGTGGGTCACTACGAGTAACCGCTCTCACATTACTCTCACTCATTTGACCCATCGCTAATATAAAAATATTGATTAGTTCAGCCTTAATAACTATTGTGCCGCTTAAAAACATACAGGTGTGCAGCCTTTTACCTGAGCCCGGTGACGGTAAACCTGGGGAATTCCAGTGCTTGAAACCAAAATCCACCAGTTAGAAGCAAACGTGGAAGTGAAGGGACTGTGCAGGAATGACATCACTTTACACTAGCACCAGGAACACTACTAAGAAACAGGAGGCCTGCATGTCAAGCAAGAATTCTGCACGCAGTAGTCCTCTCTGGAAAGAGTTAATCATTTCCCTGGGAACAGTGCAACACTTCTTATTAAGTAAAAGTATTTTGAGAAAAGCCATAGCAGATGCTATTTTAACAATATTACCTTCCAATGCGAGCAGATATCTTATAAAAAATCGGCTTCTTTTGAATATTTTGTTATTCAATTGAATTCCTCATGATGACTTTGGGGGAATTGCTGTCTATAATCTTCATTTACCAAGACAGTGTAGTTATTGTTGATGTTTTTCACCTTCATGTTGACAACCCTCAGGACAGCAGCAGTAAAAACACGGTGTTGTATTCTGCATAACTATGAACCGACACAATAAGGGGCACACTCATTAGCATTAACCCTTAACATTTCTAAGCTTGTGGTTGTATCTCTGCGCACACAAATCAAATCAGAGGTAATCATTGAAAACACCAGAGGTTCTCATTCAGGCTTTCTTTTCCACACCTGCCCAAAATTATAAATGTTTTTGATGCCATTGCCCTGACAAAGGTAAAGGTAAGTAGCAAGAAAAGGAACATCATAATGGTTGGGATAACATTGAGAGTGTTGATATACTGAACAGGGGTGGCAAGAAAACAAATCCCCAGGTTCATTATGACATCTATAAAAAGAGATATCATTTTGAAATGAGAAAAGGCAGACTTTCTTATCTGGCATCGCTTCCAAAAACAATAATAATGCACATGCCTTATTTGCTGCTGTTGACTGTGTCAGTCTGAACCTTTATCCACTAAGTGATGCAATGAATTTGTCTCCTTCTTTACTGACGAAATTTAAAGAATTCGTCAAGCTGTCAGTTCCTCCATGTCAGGTAAAAGGTCTGTATTGCGACCACTTCAAATCAATTTAATTAGCGCAGCAAAATCACATCAATAAAACCTTGTAAGGAATTGTGCAACATTTGAAATCCTCCTGTATTAATATACTCTTTACAGGCTTTTTCAAAAACGTTTTTAACTGGCATCAGATCTTCTACAAAAGGTCAACGCTTTCCTTTTTCAGGCTAATTCCCAAAGGCCCTGAAAACTGCTGGTATTTCACTCACTAATGAACATTTATAAGCCCATATCAAACCCTACATTTTTAAGTCATTAATCAAAAATCATTTTTAAAAAAGGCTGTTTTTTCAACAAATGAACACCTTCTTGGCTTAAAACAATTGTTTTGATTTGGCTTTCGATCACACCGCAGACAGACTTGGACTTTCTGGCAAAGTGGTATTTGAATTAAACATTTACATACTCCCACTAGCTCAGATTATGAAAACAAACGGGATATCTAAACATAATTATACAGACAACACAGACATATATATATATATATATATATATATATATATATAATGATATCACCAGTTGTAATGGTCCCATAAAAGCGTTGAGTAGTTGCATTGAACCAAGATATAACTGTAGAATTAGTTTTTGGAGCAGAATGATGAATGAATGTCAGCGCTCAGGTTCAGTCGCTAACGTTAAAGACCTCAAACCAAGTCAGAGGTCTTTGTGTAGTTATGGACTCAGCCCTAAGTGTTAAGATAATTACAAAATCTTCCTACGATAACTTTAAAAATATGTCAAGAACTAGATTTAGACAAACTCAATGCATTTATCTTACATATCTTGTGCCGTTGTCACGGATCTCTCTAAAAAGTGGATTAGACAGCTGCAGCTGCTCGAGTCCTCACTAAGACCAGGAAAGTGGATCACATCAGTCCAGTTCTCAAAACTTTAAACTGGCTTTCTGTGTGTCAAATAATTGACTTGATTAATAAAGCACTGAATGGTACATTCCTGATCTGCTGCTCCTTTATGAACCGTTCAGATCATCTGGTACAGGTCTGCATACTCCTTGTTTATGCACCAGATATCTGGAGCAAACTTCCAGAAAACTTGAGGTCTACTTCAGCTCTCAGTTCTTTTGAATCAAGACTTTTCTGTTTGCCACTTGCCCTTTATTGAATAATTAAATGTAGGACTATTTATTCATATCTTGCACTGCAATGTAATGTCTTATTCTCCTTTTTTATTCCCCTTTTAAATTATATTGCAGCATATTTTTATCTTCAATTTTATTTCAGGCTACACCTTTCCTTTTTCTTTTGTATCTTTATATTGCCTTGTTTCCTTTCTTAATGCCTCTTATGCAAAGCACTGTGAATTGCTTTGTTGTTGAAAGGTGCTATAAAAATAAACTTGCCTTGCCTTGCACACATACACATAATTATCATGAATGGAATTCAGACATCTTTTTGAAGAATCCTTTTAAAGTTTCAATTAGATTTCTGCAGTGTTTAAGGTGAACCATGAGGGCTCCCGTTTTTATGAGAAGGTACCTTGAATGCATATTCTGCATACCCCTCCTATATATGCACACAGCATTTCTTCACAGAGCACAGGGTTGGCAGCGATGCAACTACACTGGAGGAATTTGGAATTCAGTGCCTTGTTCAAGGGCACTTTAGAATTGTTTAGTGAGCAGACACTTTTCACAAACTTTTCTTCAGAAGGGAGAGAGCAGAGGACTGGTAGTCAGTGTCACCAGACTATTTTGTGATTCAGTGTCTTGTTCAAGGGCACTGAACAAGTCACAGGCAGCCACCAACCTACAGCATCACGCAGAGACCTGTTAGGCCTGGTCATTGAACTAGCACAGTTTTTACTCAACCACTTTATCCTGAGGGCTGCTCTTTGTATCTAAGTGTGTAGTGTGTAAGAGTAAAAACTGCAAACTTTGTAAAAAGTTACACTAGCTGAAAAATGTAAGTTACAGACGTTGCACCTAATGTTATGTGCTGAAATAGTTTTATCAACTGCTATTTACAAGGTCAATAATAACTTTGAATCTCAGCCTTTGAACCAACATTGACAAGGAGTCCTTAAAGTGCTCCATAAAGAAAGAAAAACGGAAGTTTGAACATCTACAAATCCATGATGCCTGAGCAAAATACAATTGCTGATGAAGATCATGTGATACGGTCAAAAGCTCTAGAACAACAGCCAAATGGACCTTGTGGTGAGAATGTTCACCTTATCCACATTGATACTAATTTCATCAGATCAGCGTTCAATGATCACCTATCATCCACGCTAAAGTTGTTCATATCCAGTTTAGAAGAGTAAGATAAGTTAGTAATATTAGTAATATTTCATCATGAATGTTCCTTTCATGCCAGCATTTTGTTTGTTCGGTCACATCTTTTAAGTAGAAAGTGTTATTTAGGAGCTTAGCTCTTCATGTGATGAAGCAAAGGTAGATGTTGGCCCTGATTTAGTTACCGTTGATGAATGACTTTTATATTCAGTTTCTTTTCTCTGTGGTTTAGTCTTCACTGACTCAGAAGTTAATTGGTTAACAAGACACTGAGGGGCTGTGGAGGCGGGGTTAATGTCTGATATGCTAATTATCGCCATGGAAACACAGTCACAGCAGGAAGCAAGAAGGCAGTGACTAATGGCCCCACTCATCTGATATCCCATTCAATTTCTCCCTCTCTCTCTCTCTCTCTCTCTTTCTCTCCACAGTCCCTCTCTCTCATCTAAAATCCCACTCATCTCTCCATGTTTCTATTCCTCCTGCTGTCACTCATTTCTGCCCTCTGTCTCTCCTTGTCCACTCTTTGCCTTTTTTTTATGTCTTTCTCTCTGTGTTCTCTTTGTTTTTCTTCCTCTTGTTCTTGTTAAGTGAGATTTTTCACTTGTGAACACAGTGGTGCATTGCTAACAAAACAAAAAACAATGAAATGACAATGAATTTGAAGTAATAGTGAGGCAATCGCAGCGCGTAAGAAGCCCAGACAACACATAACGATGACACATGCAACAATATACTATGTTTGAATGCAATCTCTCTGCTAATCTCTCTTTCTATTTTCCTCCAGTACTTAACTGTGTGAATCATGCGTTCAGACACATTTTCACGTCCCTGTCGACATGAAGTGACATAACACTCGCAGAGCCCCTTTCAAAATATTAATAAAAACACAGTTTCTTCCCCTGTCCCTGTATGTCACCGTATTTGCCTGTGAATCCAAATTTCCCTCACTGTCTATGTGACTCATAGCGTTTTTGACAACTCTGTCAACACAAGGAGATAAGAGACCACTAGTTAATTACTAGCCTGTTAAACACAAAGACAGGAGACACACCCTCTTCCATATCCAGAAGATGCGGGAAAAGAAACTATGAGACAGACGGCGTTTGATGTTGAGGGCGCACAATGATCGGGAAGTCTTAATGAGCAGTGTAGATAACTTAGTTATTAACCACGGATCCACCACGACAGATGAGGCTAATTGGGAAAATCACACCAGCAGGGAACACACACTCCCTTTCACATGTTTTGAGATCAACTACTGTTCTGATCCAGTGTCTTTGTTTTGATGTTTAATTTGACAGATTTCTCTCTCTCGTGTTTAAGGGTGCTTAGCAACAAGTGGTTCCTCATGATTGGTCCATTTGACCAATCATCCAGATTTGCTCGCCTCCGGCTCTGCCACGTCCAACAATTAAATCCAGATCTCTTTTTCAGAATCAGAATCAGAATTTGGCTTATCGACCAATTAGGTTTTTTTACATACAAGGAATTTGCTTTGGAGTATTGGTGCATGCATAAACACAGTAAGATACATTTAAATATAATACAAATAAAAACATATTAGAAATGTGTTAACTTCTTGTACTTTTAAAATGTGTGCTTCTGAGTGTATTGCAGTAAGAGTAGCAGTTTTCTGACTATAGGAAAATATTTAGTGACTTGCGATTTACTGACCCAAATTGGAATATTTACAACAACGTTGTAGCTGTGAGAGTTTAGGTTACAGTTGAATTTCTTTTATTATTATTATTTGTTTGGTATTAATGAACATTAGTTTGTTATTTTGCTCATCTACTTTGAACTTCGATTCATTCTGTGCAGCTGGCCATTTCTTTGGAGTGGGAAGAGTGGGGGATTAACCCAGCATGGTATGTTTAGGTTTCTCACAGGCCATGGACATGACATGAAGAGTCTTGTCTCTCAGGCCTGTCAACAGGCTGTGAAGCTATCAACAATTTTTCTCCCCCTCATGATATATTCATTATGTGACGGATGTGTTTGGCTGCCATCCATTCTTATCACTAGTTCACACTCTAGATTCCCTAGAAGGCAGAATAACATGGGTAAAAAAGCACAGGAACACAATTTAGATTACTTTCAAAGTGAGTGATTGTGTGATCAATCTTATATCAAAGGAAGAAAATGTGAAGAATGGCTGTGGAAACATGCAACAGAGATTTAAGATACTGATTCTTTTGGAAGGGCCAGTGAAACTCAAGTATGAGCAACTTAGAACTCATGAATCTTATCAGTGCTTGCATATAATAAAGTTGGGTGTGTACTGATATGCATGAGCCACCATTTGTGTCAGCGTTAAAAGAGTCATGTCAGAACCTGTTCCTGACACATCACCAAGCATTAGTACTGTGATCAAACAAGACATACAGAAAGCAGAATAGCTGTGATGATCTTGTATAAGGCACGTTCAATACAGTAGTGAATTATTCTATTATTATTATTATGTATGGGTGTCAGGGTTTAGAATGCATTTTCTTTTGTGAAGTTAAAATGGGGTGCTGCACTTTAACATCTGAAATGACAAACAGGGGCAACACATACGTACATAAGCCCAATTGTATCACTATAAGCTACAAACAAATTCCTTTGTGTGTCTCCGACTGAACCTCTGAGATATCTAGAAGAACTTGAAAGCTCTGTTGATTCTTTTGTGATATTCTGCATTTTCAGCCGACAGATGGTCTCCTTCAGCTCGGTTATGGAGCAGATGTCGAGAGCAGCGGCAGTCACAGAGACAGTGTGACCTACCTTTTGATCCACAGATACCCCACACTGCACATGCACCGCACTGACCTGTCAGAAGTGTTGTGGTTTGTACAAGGCCTGTGTTAAATTAACCCCTAACTAAGTTGAGAAGAAAACGTAAAAATACAAATACAAAGTGTATCAGAGCTGTAGCATGTAGCAAAGGAAGTTTGTAACTGAAAGCTGAAATAGCCCTGAAAAGGAAGTCTACTAACCCGGGAACTCTTCTTAATCAACACTTATGAATGGACCCAATTGTCTAGGGGCAATACTGCCACGACGGCCATGAGAATGAGGACAAAGAAATGTGGGTTATGAAAGGCAGAGGGTAGGTTGTGGAGAGAACAGTCATGCTGGTGCATCCTTTATTGCAGCTTCAGGAGGTTAAGTGTCCTCAGAGGAGTTCCACAACACTTGCTATTATTCTGAGTCAGCCACATGGTGACAACCGGTTTCTGAAAGATGGACATTTCCTTTTCTGCCTGACGAGTAACAAACCGTGTTAGATGTACATATTGCATTACAAAATTAAGGTTGTATTGATAGCAATTTTGCTAAGTTGCAGAATAGAAGTATTGCTTTTCCTAAAAGAATAATGATTATGATTGTGGGGTGGCCTCTTTTCCTCTTGAGCGGTAAGCTAAAGCTAAGGTTTGCTAACTGGGAATCTACACCGACACTGTCCATGAAATGTGCAAGTTGTGCGTCTAACTTGCAACCTCGGTGTTTCGACGTGAACGCAATGGAAAGGGGAGGGGGAGTGCGCCATCTAGTGGCTGATTGTTATCAATTGCACCTTTAAGGCCAAAACCAATCTTCAGTATTTCATTCACTGTGTAATTGAAAAGCACAGTAGATCTTCCGACCTTCATGGCCCTTCACCCAACATATAACAACACACAATAGCCTGTTTTCTATGTCAGGTCTTTGTCCCTACATTTACAGCTATAACCACCTAAAATGAACAATATGACTCCAGGGGGAGCATTTACTGCTGGACTCAAAAGAGCATTGTTGGCATAGTTGTAGTGCCTGTCGAATTCCCTTCATGGTGAGTCCATGTTTGTTTGTCTTTTCAGACAGTCTCAAAACAAACTAGTAATCAAGATGTCATTCTGTTTTAAAATGCCATTGCATAATGACCTTGAGCTAAAGAATGAGATTGTTGGCATACTTGACCAAAAAGGCAATCTGAGTGCCCGGTTAAATTAGCCATGACAAAGCTTTATTTCAGTTCCATCAGGCTTATTAGAATTTGGTAAACAACATGCACTGACAGTGAAGGAGAGGCAAAAAACCTCACAAAGGCTGTTTGGATCAGAAAATCTGCAGCAGGCCTTGACATTTTGGTGAATGACGTGGTCATCATCATGTTGCATGCAATATTGACTGTGGTCCTGTGTTTGGGAATCAGAGCAGGGCTTTGGTGCAGGGAACCATCAGTATTTCCATTGCTCCACCATCTGCCACTGCAAAAAATCTGAATGTCTGCTGGAATAACGGTGCCCTTTCTCTGTTTTCTTCTAAAACAGTTATATTCCTTTTGAACCATGAAGCAACCGAAAACATTTGTAGGTTGCTCTAGACTACTAGTTCAAAATAATAAAAATAATTGATGCACAGAGAGCTGGTTTAGTTGAAGAGGCTACTTCCAATACACACAAAAACAACACAAGCACATTAAGCTGGATGTGCCGCACACACACAAAAATGTTGGCCAAGAAAAGAGTACTTCTCAAGCCCAAAGGAAAAAAAGAGATTACTGTCTGTGTCTCCCTCTTCTTCCTCTGTTGTTCACTGGTTATCTTCCTCTTCTTTCCATCTATCTTTCTCTCTCTCTCTCTCTCTCTCTCTCTCTCTCTCTCTCTCTCTCTTTCTCTCTCTCTCTCTCTCTCTCTCTCTCTCTCTCTCTCTCTGTCTCTCTCTCTGTCTCTCTCTCGCTCTCTTTCTCTGCCCTTGGCAATATCGTGATAATAAAAGCTAAATAATACCTTTGAGTTTCAACTCCCTCTATTTCTCTCTGCCCCCTTTGGCCTGCCATTATATCATACACTCACACCCACACACACACACACACACACACACACACACACACACACACACACATGCACATGCATACACACGCTTATAAGTACAGTATATAGACACACACACACACACACACACACACACACACACACACACACACACACACACACAGACACACACACTAGTATATCAAGTTGTGACTGAATTACATTTTGAGTGATAGTGCTCTTGAGGGCAAAGCAATGATAACTCACCTGTATGTGTGTGCAGATGGGAGTGTACCTTTAGTTTGGTAGGTACAAGGTTGCAGGATTTACTTGTTGGCATGTGTGTGTGTGTGTGTGTGTGTGTGTGTGTGTGTGTGTGTGTGTGTGTGTGTGTATGTCCATTGCTCAGGGCTACAATAATAAAGGGGATAGCTAACCTGAAAGAGTTGGCCTTTACTGCAATGCTAGGCCTGCCAAGCTCTGCTACCGCAGCCAATACAGACCAAATTCTGACAGTGCAGAGATAAAGCTTTCTTTGTTTTGCTCCATATTTTTTTTCTTCTGTCTCTCTCACAGACACACACACAAACACAAACACACATGCACGCACAAAAACAGAAAGCAGGTGTTGTGTATCTGTGCATCAGTATTATAAGGGATGAAAGAATGTGTTACCTAGTAAATGGCACTGCTTTTATATAGCACTTTTCCAATCTTTGCAATCACTCAAAGCACTGTACAACACATGTCAGCATTCACCCATTCACACACACTCATACAGAGTCAGAGGCTACCATACAAGGTGCACATCAGCTCGTCAGCAAGGATAACCATTCACACACACTCATACAGAGTCAGAGGCTACCATACAAGGTGCACATCAGCTCGTCAGCAAGGATAACCATTCACACACACTCATACAGAGTCAGAGGCTACCATACAAGGTGCACATCAGCTCGTCAGCAAGGATAACCATTCACACACACTCATACAGAGTCACAGGCTACCATACAAGGTGCACATCAGCTCGTCAGTAGGGATAACCATTCACACACACTCATACACCCTTCTACCTCCTGAGGCAAAATTAACTAACTAAATTAAGATACCACATTATGTATTCATTAAATGGAAAAAAGTGTCTCAAAAGATCACAAACATGACAATATTTTGAATTATATAAACTTATTTCAGGTGTCTTCTAATGATAATAAAACAGAATTGTGTTGTTTGTTGAACTAACTAACCCACTATATAAATTACCATTAGGTTATAAGGATTATTATATTATTATTGGGAAAAAGGTAGGAAACGTCTGTTTATTTTCAAATAACTAAACCATTTTAAAACCAAGCTTCAGTATGAAACACAGTAAAACTTAAAACATACTAGCTCGTTGACATACACTAACAAAAGGAGCAGATCGGTTTAAACAGATTTTATGTCTCCAGTTATCCAAAAGTTTCTGCATTCTGTGCTCCAAGAATACAGTTTATGCCGTGTACAGTAAACAAGGTCTTCGTGTGGTGAGCACAGCTCAGAATATGCTTTCAGTTAGTGCTTGAATTAAATCTAAACAGCAGCCAGCACAGCGTGTACTATACATGCAGCTTTTATAGGGAAGCTTTACTTTGTCTGGTTTTATAAGACAAACAACAAACTATTGGTTACATTGTTTACAGTATAGAAGGAGATCCTTTTCAGGGAATTTCAAATGTACGATACTTAGATGAAAAGAAGTCAGGAAAATTAAAAGAGGTCATGGTGAAGTTGCAGCATTTGTTTATCAAATATTCAAAATAATAGTTGGGCGCCAGACAGGACAAAATATTATGAAAAACACAATTCATCTTTCTCATCAATTAATTATGATTGCATTATACTAAATCATCTAAATCACTTCTGTGCAGTCATAACAAACTCAGCAATTCCATTATAATTATCAGATGTTGTATTTAGGACTTTCTGGAGAGGAAAAAAACAAAGAAAAAAACAAGTTTTTATTAAATTAAATATATATATTAGTATAAGACAATGTATTCATTGATAATGTTTTAATAATATAGCAATTTTAACACCTGTGGTTTATTGGACTCAGAAACTAAAAAGAGTGTGTACATTTTGATATTTGTTATTTATTGTTTTTAGTGGTAAATGTTGTTAATTTACAGCCTCACTATCCACATCTTGTTTCAGAGCCTCCCCCCGATCCTATTGAGTAAATTATAATCTATTTATTCTTGGTCAGAAATGTAAAACCCCTGAGACTAAACCTCTAACAGGCCATGAATTTATGAAAGCTCCAGACTATTTTCCAGCTCCTCCGAGAAAGAAAGACCTCGTCCATGAAAACTGCCTTAAAATGAGCAGACTGGCGCCCACCCCGTCTGACTGGCCCCTGTCTGCACATCATGGCAGACCGTTTACAGACAAAAGACTTTAGAGGTGAAAGCAAAAATCTGTGCTCCTATTGTCACCTCAGACAGTATTTTTCCACCTTCTCTTAGGATTGTGTGGGCGGGAAAAAGGGCAACAACTGCAGCATTTAAGTACATTCATTAACAAGCAGCTACGCATAGTAATACCAGGGACGCTTTAGAAAGGAGACGGTGACTCTCGTGAATGTTCTGTTTCACATGCGTCTGCCGCTGTCGTGCCCCTTTAGGACTAGCGGTAGTAAGTAAACAGAAAACTACAGACTGTTGGGGCTCAAACTTGTATTTTTATAATACAAATTTTAATCTTTTTTATTTGAAACAAACACAAGATGATTTCTTGAAATGAAAAACAAAAACCCAAATGGGCTAAATCTTCTTTCAGTGTTCAGTACAAACTGATGAGGTATATTTTTACTACACACACACGCATACACAGACACACACACACACACACACACACACACACACACACACACACACCTGCGTCACAGTAAATCATTCTGTTACTAAGCGTCATATCTCAATTTGTTTAGATATACTGACAAAAATGTAATTACCACACATTCACACAGCCACAGGTAGAAGCATGGAGCTAGAATTAATTATCCCTCTCTCTTAAACACACACACACACACACACACACACACACACACACACACACACACACACACACACACACACACACACACACACACAGAGAGCAAGGGAGTGGTAGACCTTAATTGTAGCAACATGACGCTAAACTGATCACAAAACAGCGACCTAAACCTTAGAAGGTAGATCTCTGTTATACGTACACAAAGACACACACACACAAACTCGCAAATATGTCTTTTATTTGATGTTGTATTTAGGAATTAGCTGATATCTTTACTGAACCCTTAATCCTAATAGCAGCTTGCACCAACACAAGACACCAGAAACGTATTCCTGAGAAAAGCCTTAATGTCTGTTGCATGTAATATAAGCATTATTCTATGAGTACTATGAAGACATCTACAATATGCACACAACAAACCCAAGCACACACACAGTGTATACACAGATCCACACTGACACACACCTACACGTTTGCCCTTTGCCCTTATCTTTTAACATTATAACAGCTACTCCAACGCATCCTATAAACAGCACACACACACATACACACACACAGTAGGCCGTAGCACATGGTGTCCTAGAGTCCTTCAAATTAAATCCTTTGTATTGTTATTCAATGCATCGTTTTAAACCAGCAAGAAACAAACAGATACGCAGATACAAAGAGTGTTTGAAGTCCCAAAGGAGCGTGATTGATTGGTAAAATGATTAGATGCAAATGATCTGTGAGTTAATAAAGTGGTTTTGTCTTTGATGATTATTAGTGACTGTGACCTTTTGTTCTAGCTCAATATGGAGTTTTAAGAGTGACCTTAAAATATGAATAACATGGATTGATTTTAAAAAATGCTTTGAATGAGGTTTGATGTCGGGCAACAAACAATAGGATCATAGGTTTGCTGATGCAAAGATACAGAGAGAACAAGTTCGAAACCCTTGTGTAATTCATCATTTACAATCCTGTCACTAGTATAATTACTGGAAATCAGGTGCTGTGATGTTCACACGAAACGGTTTACATGAAGACAATTCTGCAAAAAAGGGATGTCAGCTTCTGGATTGTTTGAAAGGACGTCACTGACAGAGACAGCTAAACGAAATATTGGCAAATGTTACACAAACAACTCAATTCAATCATGCAGAACTGGATCAAATGACTGCAAATGTATGGGCAGAAATATGTGTCAATAGAAACTGATTTTGAATTATTTATATTTAAATTTGTATTTCTCAACTTGAATAATTGCATCAAAGGAATTAATCTGAACGGGATTTAATTGGAATTAAATGTATTAGATTGGAACTGAATCCCAATAAACTTGAGCCTGAATGTAATATTATGAAATTGAATTCAGTTTCTCAGAAGCTGTATTTGATCCTCACTGAAAACTGAGCTCTCTACAGTATATACTTCCACATACAGTTCATACGATTTCTCATTTCTTCCATTTTGTAATAAACAAACTATCAAAAAGTAAACGTTCTGCGACCGGACGAGTGTCTCAGTAAACTGAAATTGAATTGCAAGAACTGAATGTGGAATTATAGAGAGAGTTGCAGTTTCATCTTAATCAAATACAGTTTCAGTTTCATAATGTTACATTCAGTTTCAAGTTTATTGGAATTCAGTTTCAAAGTAATAAATTCAATTTCAAATGATGCTATTTATATTCAGTTTTTCATTCTAGTTATGGAAGTTAAACAATACAATTTCAAATGATGTGATTCAAATTCAGTTATAAAATATTCAAGTTGAACAATTCAAATTGTAATAAAAAAGATCCAAATTGCCAATTAACATGGCGATCCAAAGCATTAGCCTTAAAGCATTTCATAGAAGGACATTAATATTGAATCACCTCATTATGCTTAAAATGCACAAAAGATGCAAAACAATGCAGGAAGTGTTGCGGTTGAGTATGCAAAGAAAACAATTGTCTGGTCGCATTGTGCTCAACACAGCAACTCTCTCATGTGGGATGCGTCTTCCTGGCATGGTTGTTCTACAGTGGAAGTCTTTGACGGCCCGCTTATATGCTTTCTGAGTGAGTGAATATGTTCAGTCTTCCAGGAAGATAATAGCTGTATCCACAGGGGACAAAGGGAAATTGGTTTGATAAGCCTTAAAACGATGTAAACCGAATCATGTAGTAGTCCCAAAGACTAAATTTCAATCTCACTAAACACAGTGGGACATTCAGCACTGGCAAATACATGATTTTTACAATGGAGCTTCTTAAAAATAAAAAGAAGGACTGCTGTATCCATGGCCCCTCATAAAATACAGACACTTGTAGAATTTACACCAAGGCTCAGTGAAGGTGCTCTGGTGGCACTTCATCCTATAAAAGCACTTTATGCTGGCATTTCTTTTCTTTTAGTACTTACTTTTATTAAACACAAGCACTAACAGGAGAGGTGGTTGGAAGGTTTGTTGTTTTCGACACACATTTTTCCCCACAACCTCCATTCTTAACAAGTCCGCCAAATTTGATCAACATTTACATAAAGTGCATGCAACAGGGTCACAATAAATATTGTACAGAGCATGTAGCGTGTTGTTTACCCACTTATTCACTCCCTGGAATATATACTTAAACAAGAGGTGTACGCGCTAACAATGTCTCTAGCAAGCAGAGTAATCTACAGGTAGATTGTTGTTTCTCCTCTTTAGATTAGGCATGATAACAGATAGCAGACTAGGAAAGAAGGGAAGAGAAAAGGGGTAGGTAACATACTGTATTTTCTTTAGAAAACCATCTGTTAGAGGATGGAGGGTATGTGAGGATATGTGCTCACCAGGGGAGAAGAAGGCAGGTGAGCTGATCTACAAGCTGAGCAGAGATGTATGCTATCAACACGGGCATCCTCCCCTCTCATAAGCCCTAAAATCACTGTACTGAAATGGAGAGGAAGACAAAGCCACAGAGGGAGAAAGACAGACAGACAATCATGTGTTGCAGAAATTAGTCTGTAGAAAGTGAGCTGGACTATAATTCGGTCAGTCAGATGGATGTCTGCCTTCCAGACACTAGGTTTAGCCATTATCTGCACTCATCCCTCCGCTGTCCATCTATCCATCTCTCCCTTTCCTTCTCCCCTCACTACCAAATTCATCCATGTACCCTAGTCCCACTATCCATCCATTCTTCCCCTTTTTTCTCCCCTGTGTCCTCTCACCACTTCTCCACACATTAGACCTATCTCATCATTTATGCTCAGCTCTTCCATTCCTGAATCCACTCTTGTCTCTCTCCTCCTTTCTGTCTCCAGGCATCACATCTAACCATATTTTAAACTCATCCCTCCAGTCCTCTCTATCAACACATCCATCTCTTCCTGCCTCCTCTCCCCTCTCCTCTCCTGCAGACATTAGATCAAGCCCATTACCTGCAGTGCATACAGTACACTCACAGGAATCAGTTTATTTGTCACGGACAGGACATGTGCAGGAATCTGTCCGGGTGACACTGATGGAGAGCTCACAGCGTCATAGTACAGTGTCACATGGCCCACAGTATTCACATCCAATTGGTCACTACAGGACACACAATACACAGACGATCCACATTTCACTTAACAAAAATACGTTCACTATCAGTGTGTGTTAAAGCCGCATGGCACAAAGGTATGGAGATAGGGCCGTCCCTCTACTCCTGTCCATTCATCTCTCCATCCCTCTTTCTTATCTCTGTAACCTCTCCTCCCTCCAGACATTAGATGGAGCCCATAATCCATACTCATTGCTCCACTCCTGCAACCATAACCATGCGTTTACCTCCCTGTCTGTCTCTCGTCCTCACAGACATGAGATCTAAGCCCATTACCCGCACTCATTCCTCTACCAATGTCCTTCCATCCTTTCTATCCGGCCCCTCCATGCTCACTTTGCCTCACGTTACCTGTTGGCTTTCCCCTCTTCTTCCCTCTCTGTCTCTCTTGCCCACTCTCTCTGCCAGATATTATGTCTAGTCATTATCTATACTCATCCCGCTGCTCCAGTCCGTCCATCTATCCTCTTTCACTTCCCTCTCCACCTCTATGTCTCTCACCTCCAGATAGTCACCTATTATCTGCACCACTCTCTCCATCCATCCTTTCTCTCACACATGCACACACTCTGACTCGGAAAGATCAGGCACACATTCACACACCCGGCCTATCCTCTATCTGGACGGGCCATCTTAACAGTGCTCAGTGCACCGGGGATGTAGCACAGTTTAGAAATGTGGGCAATCAAGGACCTCCAAAGCAACACTTATTTAAACCTCAGATAAAAAAGTTTTTGTGCATGTGGATATTTCAGATACAGCGGTGGAAAGTAACGAAGTACATTCACTCAAATTATGACCTTAGATTAAAAAAATTGGTTCTTGCACTTAACTAGAGTATTTCCATTCTATGCTTTATGCTCCTTTTCCACTACATTTCAGAGAGAAATATTATACTTCCTCTACATGTAATTAATAGCGATAGCTAGTTTCATCTGACTTCAAAAACATTTGCTAAACAAATACAATACAATATATTAAAGACTACACCAGTGCTTTCCAATCTTTTTTGGTTTATGACGAGCAATGTCAAGTTGGACCCCTCGTCATTTTTCAGATTGACTCTAAAGTTCTCATTTAAATATGGCCCCGCTGAATGCCCCAAAACATCAAATTATCCAATATTTCACAAAACAAAGCAACAACTATGTCTAACAAATGAAACTGATTTTTCTTTTCAAAAGGTCGTTCATTCATACTTGACTAAAATGTATTCAAACATTTATTTTCATTTAATTTCATGTGTAAGGGATAAGTACGGAGAAACATTGCCAGTTGCAGAAGCAGAGTCTGATGTATTGGACACGTGTTTATAGCTAAAGCTGATTTCCAACACTAGTCCCTTGAGGGGCATTGACAGTTCACGTAATCATTAAAATGACATGTCACAGTTCGTATTGCACATTACTGATGTACTTCACAGTAGTGAAGAAAGAACTGAAGACAGACTACGCTGTAACGGCATCATGAGTTGTATTTTGCATGTTGAAGTTTATGCTGCTGACTATTGTCCAAAATGTTTTCAGTGTTGGCTTTCAGTTTATCTGAGTGGTGTTCGTAAATCAATTTACTGTCCAGAGACTTCAAACTCGTGAGATACGTAATCCACCATATTGAACAATACAGTAGCTTCGTTTCTTTCTGATCAATGTGACATTATGGATTTATAGGGATGCAGCTGGAGCAGGGACGGTTTTCTTCTTTTTTAATCTCCCCGTTGGTGCACTGCAGGAGACTCTGAACAAGAAAAGAGCAATCTCACACCATCTCACACCATCCTTTCATACCATCGTTGGTTGTTTGCTGTTGTCTTCTGAACAGTGCAATGCTTTGTGGCAGACCACTAACCAGCCTTGTTGAATGAACCTTTGAAGTGAGTTTCTTTTTTTAAGTTCTTACTTGCAACTGCATTACCATAAAATAAAGTGTAACTTCGACAAAAAAATCTATATATAATAATAAACAAAGGAGCTGTTTACTGTGATGGATTGTTATATTAAGTTTTCAAGTCTTTGCACTTTGCTTTTAATTGCGTCCCGAGATTAAATGAAACCATTTGCTGCATGAAAGTTCGGAAAGCAATTAAAAAACTTATGGCGTGTTAGTAAAATGCAGAAGTGTAATGTAAAATATATATATTCTGATGTCAATGAGCTATAGCGTGTATATTAATGTCTAAGGGCAATTTTCAAAATCTCAATCTGTAAAGTACGTAGGGAACTAGTTAGTACCAGGTAGAAACAATGTCTTTCTGCAAACACAAAATGAAGGTAAATTGTTTCATTGCAACGCTGTTCATCTCCTTTACCTTCCTCTCCTTCATCCCCCCATCACTGCCATCTTTCTCCTCTGTTCTTTCCCTGTTCCCTTCCCTCCATCCTGCCCCCTCTTGACTCTGCCCTCTCACCTTTCTTTTTCCATCCTCCTTTATGCTGTACGCATCCATCTCATTCTTTCATTCTGCACGTCCATCAATCTTGATCCCTGCCTTCTTTCTCTCTTCTTGTCTCAAACCTTTCATCCTCCTCACTCCTGTCCTACATTCATCTGCTTCACTCTTCCAGCTTCCACTCTGCCCTCATCCTTGAAGTATATCCCTCTTCCTGTTTTCCCACTCCTCCCTTTCTATTGTCTCCTCCTCTCCTCTCTCTCTCTCTCTTTCTCCTCCAGGTCGCCCCTCTGAGTTTGACAAGCCACTTCTCTGCTTGCTCGGCTGCTCTCCTCCTTATCTCTTGTTCCTCTTCCTCCTCCACCAATTTGTCTCTCCTCACCACTATTGCTTTCATTCTTTCCCTGCATTCCCTCCTCAGGTTACTGTTAGCATTTTCGCTGAATAGGAAAACAAGATTTTGGCCATATAGATATGTTTAGGAATCGTAACATCCAGGGTTTACTTTTTGTTTCCCCTATGTATGGCTGTAACATATTACATCAAATAGAAATATTCTAGAGGGTGCGTACATTCATTTTATAAGGGATCATTATGTTTCTGTTTGAGTGACTCTTCCTGTCTTCCATTACTGATACTGAATGAACCATCATCATAGTCACACGTGTGCAGAGCAACACATATATGACCTCTGCTGTTAAAGGCAGACACTTTGTATGGTCAGCTCTTTAACAACATCTCTGCTTTTTGTCATCGTCTGCACCACAAGAGGTTAGTTTTAAGCTATGAAACAAAAAACTAATTATGTTGTTTTCGAGACCAGAGATATATATGATATTCATGAACATACTGTACATGTACATTTACACACAGTAACCTACATGCATGCGCCTAACACACACACACACACACACACACACACACACTCGCACGCACGCACGCACGCACACGCACACACACACACACACACACACACACACACACACACACTCTCTCTCTCTCTCACTTGTTTTCCTCCATTTTATAAATCCAGAGATAACTAATTACATGCTCCCCAGCAAAACACCAAAGTAAATCATCTTATCAATTTTAATATCTGTGCTAAAAATGTTACCGGCACATTGGAATCTGTTAAATGACGAAACTGGAAATCAGCAGGAAGCTGAGGTTTAAATTAGGGTACTTTTTACAGAAATAAACAGCGAGCTGCCGACTACAGACAACATTCTTTATTAGTACTCGACTGCTCTGATGGGATTTACATGGATGCAGCGGCGCCATACTTTCAGGCCCCTTGACGCTTTTTATCACAATGCGTTTAGATTCATTACAGGTGACAGTTTTAGAGCACATCCTTGTATCCTCTGTGAGAAGAGAAAACATTGCCTCTTGTTTACTGAAAAAGACGCATTTCACAAACTACACTTAAACATTTCATCATGTTTTAAATTCATGATATTATACAATATTTAATCAAAGGATACGTCCAGCATTTGAACGCTGAAGTAGGACAGCTACCTTTTTTTTTATGCACCCGGCTGTGTCTTCAATTGGACACACACTTGTGTCAATGAATGTACCTGTATCTCATAATGTTATACATGGTCACACACACTAGGTGGTCCACAATGTAATGATTTACCATATCATCGAACATAAGCAAACACAACCTTTACAGTATGCTCTGTGAACTATAAATAAATAGACCACATACTGGGCAGAAGTGTTACTATGTGTCAGCCTAATTGTGTGTGCACAGACATTTGTCATACTGTGCAGGCTTGTTTTGTTTTGAAGAAAAGCAAGAAAGATTACAAAAGAGTGCGTTAGATATGCAGAAAGAAGAAGGAAGACAAACCTAAGAATGATTTTAATCCCACACACAGAAACATATTTCCAGCGCTCTCCATCAGCTTTCAATGCAAACACTTTGCAGGTATTTCTCTTGTTCACATGATCTCTGGTAAAATCTGTGAATGTAGTTCAAGCTTTTATTCTATTACATTACTTTGTACCGTAATGTTCTGGTTCTATTTTAGCTCTTACTGTAAATGTCTTATAGCTGCGTGTCAATGTGTAACATAGTGTGTCTTTAGCTGTGTGGATGTGAGGATGTAGACCATCCCCCATCTTCACCCTGAAAGCAAAAAGCAAGTATAGGAAGTTGATGGATGGATCTATAACTAGTTTGGATGTCTGCAGCTGTGGACAGCTGTAAAATATTTCTGGTTACAATGAGCAGCTGGCTTTGTCCCTCAAATACAAGTAGGGGCCTTGTGGTTGTATGATTTCCTTTTGCTTCAAATTTGAATCCTCACAAGGTTTTTATTTATTACGTTTCGAATGTAAGAGGCCTTGACCGATCTTTATGAATTCCTCCTACTTTAATGTTCTCCTTTCACTGTCCCTCTGCTGCCTGATGTGATAGCACATCTCGACTATTTCCTCTCCTCTCCGGGATACAATGAATGCTAAGTTTAGGTGTTAGGATGTTGTTTTTTACTCGCTGAGACAGAACTAAGTACTTGGACGATACGATGTGAATGATTAGGTGATTAGTATGTGCACGTGCCTGCGTGTGCACGTTTGTATGTGTGTGTGTGTGTGTGTGTGTGTGTGTGTGTGTGTGTGTGTGTGTGTGTATATTGTGTGTGTTCTATCAAACTGATTCAGGATGGCAGATAGCAGCTGGCAGGACTGACTGTGATGAACACTCACACACACACACACACACAGACACACAGATACACACAGTGGGGTGGGTTGCAACAAGCAAATTCCACTTAATAACACAGTTAGAGCAGTACAAATCCATTTGCAGCTGATGTTATGGAGAATATGCAGTAGGTAACCGACACAGTCGAGGCTATCAGCCATAGATGATAAGAATTGTTCCTCAGCAATTTACATGATGAAACTCCATCCTTCTGAGATACATGTAAAAAACAGGCATTATGTTGAATTGTGTGAAGACAGTCGCGGTACAAGTGTGTCCTAAACTGTAGCTTGGGTCCCATACCGATTACAGAATGACACAATGGGCACAAACATGCAAAATGTTCCTGCCTCCTCCTACCTATTAAAAAATTACCAGTTAGCATTTAGATATCAGAAAGAAAAATAAATATCAGATTGGACTTCAAACAGGAGGCTGAGGCTTAAGGGCTCCATGACCCTTCAGCAGTTTTATCATATTCTAATGAGCATGCAACAGTATTATTAAACAGCATGCTTATGTTGAGGCTCTAGCAGTATTTGGTTTAAGGTTAGGGAAAGATTCTGATGCTGTTTAATAAAATAAAAAAAGCCTGCAGTGACTTGAAGCACGAGCACCACCTGATCGCTGGTGTCAAAGTTTTGCATTTTGTACGGCTTCCAACACGAGTCCTGTGAAGTACATCCTGTATATGTAGCGCTTCATTCCTTTAAAAAAAAAAAGATTTCCATCCAGGCAGCGACTGCCTTCGCCACCACAATTTAACTGGGAAAACAATTAGTCCTGTCACAAAGGGTTAGGGTTAGGGTTAGGGTTAGGGTTAAACATAATCGCCTTGATGGAGGTAATTACACCACAATATATCACTTTCTCTTTTTTCTCTTTTGTTTGGGATGTAAATAGACGCTCTGTTGGCCTTGAAAGACAATGATAGACAACCAAACACTTATAAACTAATAGGTGAGGGGTTTACACGCAAGAGGTCGGGAGGTGTCATGAGTCCGATTCAGATAACTGCAGATGGTAAAAACAATCGCACTGATGATTAGTGTCATGCTTTAATTTGGTATGATTGTTTCAGATTTAGTCACACTTAACACCCACACACAGATGCACACACACATTTTGTTTTCTACAAGCACTGCTTAATCATGTATATGCCGACACACACACACACACATACACACACACACACACACACACAGGTTCAAGGTAAAAGAGCCTAATCACATTTCCATGGTGGCTCTGCTTATGAATGACAACTTGCAGTCATTATTCAAATGACGCTGAGGTCAGAGATATGAAACAGAGGAGTAGAAATATGGAAGGCAAAAGAGGAGGAGTGGAGGAGGAAGAAAGGATGAACACAGAGGAAGTGCGCAGAAACACGCTGCCACAAAGTATCGCCATTTATATTCCACATTTAACCTGATTAAGTCAATAAGCCTAAAAGTACATACTGTATGTGTGTGTGTGTGTGTGTTTAGAGTATGTGTGTATACTCCTCTGATGGAAGCATTAGGTGAGATGGAAAGAAAGAGGCCCTTTGCTCTTTCTCACCAGTAACCCTTATATATAGATATATATATATATATATATATATATATATATATATATATATATATATATATATATAGATAGATACAGCTTAGCATAAAGAGTAGACCAGCACACAACCCTCCATAAGAGCACACATCTTTGTTTTTATACAAAAAGATTTATATGGATTTCTTACATCAGATATTGGTACACTTTGGAGATGCTGGGCGATTGTTTATTTTGTTTTACCTGAGGACAGGCTAGATGTTTTTTCCCAGCTTACAGTTTTTATGCAAAGCTAATCTTACCGTCTCCCGGCTGTAGCTTAATATTTCATGGACATCTGTGGTATCGATCTCCTCAGCTATTTCTTAGCAAGAAAGTGAAAAGGTTTAGCATGTTGAACTATTATTTTAACTATCAGTGGACCTGACTTGGCTGCTTGATCATCATGGCTTGTTAGAGCAGAGCGCTAAATAAAACCTGGTGAACGATCATTTTATTCAATCAAAATCAATTGTATATTCAGAAATACAATATACTGTCAATGTTGCAGGAACAGATTGAAATCAGGCTGCATTTAGGGGAAGAAGTGTTTCCTGTAATAAAAATCTGGGCAAAATCAGTCAATGTTTACTGTACCATCCTAATGTAAGTGCATCCACAGATTCAACTCAGCATGTGTTGGAACTGTCAGCTGCATAATGTTTCACATTGTGTTGTTATTCCTTCCTGTATTCTCCTGCTGCTGCTGCTCCGACAGCCAGACTAAGTTTGTCTTAGGCTTCATTAAAGTTTCACCTGATGTGTGGCAATTAGTTTGAAAAGCATCACATGTATTTTTTTAACAACCTTTCCATGAGGTATGTATGTGTTGGAGGGGAGGGGGGAGAGCAACAAAGAATCTAAGGATGGCAGCAAAGGTCAAATATGCAGCAATAAAAGGAGGAGAGTCTTTTTTCTATTTCTTAAAATGACGTGGAGATGAACCGCTGGCACAAGGCCAGACAATCCCTGCCAGCTCTGTATCTCTATAGCTTCTCAGAGTGCTATAGACAAGGTCAGAGAAAATGGGTGAACTCTCCCTTTAATACCAGGTACATTAGGGGGAATTAGAGCTAATACAAGGACAAGAACATCGGTTATCTCTCCTCTTGTCTTCTATCCTTTACTCTATTCTTTTGTCGCTTCCTTTATTTCCATTTTTTTCTCTGGTCTTTGCCTCTCTAGTCTTCCACTTTTGTAGCCGCCCCATCTCACACACACACACACACACACACACACACTCACACCTCGCCTTATTTTGCAGATCTATAGATGACAGATGCACAGTATGTTCTTCACTCAGTTTCTGTTCATGCTTGTGTGTGTGTGTGTGTGTGTGTGCGATTGAGGATGCCAAGAGAGTTAACAGCGGCAGGCTAAGAATAGTTTTGACTTGTCTGCTCCTCTCTCTATCTATCCCTCTTTCTGCACAGATTTGAATTTTCTACCCATTTTCACCCTGAACCCAAGTGAGTTAATGAAGGAGCTTATATGTGAGGAACTCAAAGTATTCCTTTGAGAAGCAACATACAAACGTTCCTTCTCTACCCCTGAATACATGTGCATTCATAGGGATGTGAATTGAATGCAACCTTGTGCTTTTGTGTGTTTTGCCTTGGGCTATTTGTTAGCGAGTAGTAAAGCTGGGCCTGCTGTCACACATTACAGAAATGCATACTCTCCTCTAGTGCATGCAGTGTGTGTTGTGTGTGTGTGTGTGTGTGTGTGTGTGTGTGTGTGTGTGTGTGTGTGTGTGTGTGTGTGTGTGTGTGTGTGTGTGTGTGTGTGTGTGTGCCTCAGTAGATGTTATCAAGGCTTCATGCTAAATGAGTGTAGGAAAAATCAAGAGCACAGCAAGAAAAGTCTCTCTTCACCTCCAATTACCTTTTCCCATCTCCAATTTTCTCCTTCTCCCTATTCTTTCCCCTCCCAGTCTCCCTCTTTCCCACAATCTGTCCATCTTTTCTCTCTTTCTTCCTCTGTGTCTCCCCCTCTTTCTCTCTCTCTGTCTTAAAACACACATGACACTGTGCCAGATTTTACCCCTTGATCTCGGACGTTCTTGTGCATTTCTTCTCACGCTTTTTCCTTTTTATTCCAGCGTGAGAATCACATCTAATAAACACAAGCACACAGATTCACACAGAGCAGGCACTACATGCATACACACACACTGAGTGCACTGTGTGTCTGCGTGTGTGAGTGTGTGTAGATATAAGTGCATGCTTAGAGTTCTTTTAATATTCTCTTTTATTCTCTCCTTTTCTTTCATGTCAGGAGGCTGTCAGTTTGTGCATCTATAAGTCTCTGTTTTTATCTGCCTTCCTTGCTCTTCCCCATTCCCTCGCTTTTTCTGTGTCTATGTCTCTTATACATTCCTACTTTCCAAATTCTGTCTTTGACCTTTCTTCTATGTGTATCCCTCTCTCCCTTGCCATAAGTGTGTTTTCCTCTCTCCATCTACTCAACTCCCACCACATTGCCCTATATTATACTATAATTTCAAGTCACTTCAAAAGGTACAATCTCATATGTAGGGATAACAAATTGCAGGTTTATAAGAGCGAGACACACATACATTACTCTTGCAGTTCCCTGTATTCAATATTAAGTGTGAAAGTATTTATTTTTATAGTGCATTACATTATTCTCGTTTTTTATCATCTTGATTATAATTGGTGATCTGGCTAAATATGTATATGAGGACAGTTTAAAACATTTAGATAGTATTTACAGGTGAATAGGTAAACTTGTTTTTGAAAGATTTGATGAACACACATTTTAAAAAATGTTATTTGTGGAGCAAAAAATGACAAACTCAACAACAGAGGGCCAGTCCAAAAACAATATCCTGGTTACTCTGGATAATCCAGAGCCTTAACTATCCACTGTCTTAGAAAGGGGCTTGGATTTCAGACACACTGACGAATGTGTGCGTCTTGCTGGTAATGGAGCATGGAGGAAATAATGAGCTTTTAGTGAGATTCTGACGTGTGGAACAAACACCTTGACAATTGCACGGTGGTGGTGAAGGGATGCACTCTGCTGAGAGGCATGTACTTGTGATGGGATATGACAGGAATGAAGCAGACCTGTATTTTGAGTCAGCTTTTACATATTTTATTTCAGCAAGTTCAATTAAGTTTTTATTAGTATCTCTATGATGTCAAGAATATAAGTAAATAAGAGTCTGACGGTCAAATATTCGTCAGGTCGTGTTATTTTAGTGAAAGAAGGTGTGATACTTCAGGTTTACAATCACTGCCTGATTGGATACATTTCAAAAGGGTAACACAATTCAAATGAGGGGTATTTAAATGCAATCACAATCATTTCAAATTCAAATGCAGCTCTACTGAGACCTTTTAGAGCGTCCTTTGCATGCAGGGTTTGGTATGTTTTAATTGCACATTACAGCTCTGATAATAAACAAGAAGATATGACATCGCTGAAAAATTAGATAGTTGCGCATTAATTATTAGTAATATGAGTTGAGCTGGGATTTTTCTAGTACAGATTGATCAAAGAACTGGAACAAAGTAAGTCACAAATGTACACACACCCACAAAGACACACACATGCACCTCAAATGAAACTGTAACTGCACCCACAGCAGTGTTCGCTGGCATTGTAACTGCAGGGTGCAGAAATGTGCAATTAATCACTTCTCTTAATAATATGACCAAACACACACACACACACACACACACACACACACACACACACACACACACACACAGATGAGCTGTGTGCATTTAAACAACTGGTGGTTTCAATCTCACACACACTGATTCTGAGAAACAGGCACAGTGGGTTGCAGAGTTTAAATAGAAAGCATTTTAAGTGCTTGGAGCGTTACGATGCTTAGCACATGGTTCTTTAAAAACACGTCACACTCTGAATCCTTGGAGAGTTGCAGAGCCTGCACGTCTTCCTGCGGAAACCAAAATGTTACTCCGACAGGGTTGCATCATTTCTTTTTTTAGTCAGTATGTGTGCAAAGAAGGCTGACGGGTAACAAACATGAGAGGAAGAGGAGAGGAGAGGAAAGGTGCTAAAGGTCATGAGTCATATCTTTAAAGCATCAATGATGTTACTCCTCTTGCTTCCCTGCTGGATTTCTGCCTCCAGTTTCAAACATCAACAGGGAGTTTCATAAACACAAACTAGTCAGATGGGGATGACGAGATATACCATCAGAGAAGATGAAGATTTCAACCATTTCAACCATTTTGCTATGCTGGTAGCTGTGTCTCTGGTTGCATTAGACCTTTGCCAGCAATATTGGCAATACAGATTTAACAGATAGGTCCACAGAGTTGGAGGTCTTAAAACAATATTCACATGTCCATATGTACATTGAAAGAGATAAAGGTCTATAATGCTTCCTCATATTTATACTGGACGACAAGAAATTCCTTCTTAAAGCAATTTCTCAAAGCAAGGTTTGTGGCACTAATGTGTATATACTGTATATATATTATTGGATTAACCTAAAATAAACATTCCCCTGGATACAAACAATTGCTCAACTACATTTTGAGAAAATGTAATATGTTACAATATATATTAATATCTCAAATTGTTGTCAAAGATCAATAATGTTTTTAACAGAGCTCTTTAGGTTGTTTGTATCATCACTTGCCCAACCGCAAACACAGATTTACAGTACATTGTTTAGGAATATCATTTAGACACAAATGTTCAAAACTTGTAATAAAAAACTCTTTTACTTTTTCCTTATTCAAACTCATTAAAACAAAACACACAAATATATTATGCACTTCTACTGTTAGGTCCAAATATTTAAAAGAACAAATGAGGGGTAAAATATAAGTGTTGGCAGCTCGTTTACATACATTTCAGAAATATTATGGGATGAAACGGTGGATGCACACTATCAAGGGAAAACAATAACAGTGCAAAATATTGAGATTAATGGATAAAAACAAAAGTTCAGGTCCACTCTTCACACTTTTTGCCCCCACTCATTTACACATTCATTTGTCAACACTCGCTCTATAACCAGGAATCCAGAAACCTTATTGTAGAACGTTGGTTCAATTTCCAGCATAAATTCATTCAATAAAAAATGTTATGAATCATTTCTTATAAGTTTTATTTGAACATTAGTGTGTGTCAGCAAACAACCAGGTCCATGAACACATTTCTTCTTTTTCCCCTCTCTGCTTCTCTGTGTCTGACACTGCACTACTTTCAAATAACAGCATCCCCTCCTTCCCACACGCACACGCACGCGCACGCACACACACACACACACACACACACACACACACACACACACACACACACACACACACACACACACACACACATACATACAATGTGTCTTATATCTGAGCTGCAGCAGTCTTTCAAGTCATATGATAAAAGATTTTGCACACACACACACACTCTCACACTTTCTCTCTCTCTCTCTCTCTCTCTCTCTCTCTCTCTCTCTCTCTCACACACACACACACACAGCATTTTATTTCTGTGACATAATGGCATAAAAATAACCAAACCTAGCAGAATACCAATCAAAAACGTCACCCTCTTCTGTCTCCCTGTGTCTCCATAAGTGTGTCTCTATTGTCTGCTTTTTTCTACCTCCCTCTGACTTGCTATCTGTCCTTCCCTTATTCCTTGTCATTCTTCTCATCCATCTGTCCCTGTCGCCCTATTCCTCCTCACCCTGTCCCAGAGTGTTGAGTCACTCCTTAGGGGTGAGGCAATGAGTGCAGAACAATCCCTCTGTCTCTGGCCTATCAGCCGTCTTTTGATAGAGCTGCGGTTATTGATTAAAATGTCTGAGAGTTCGGCCTTCTGGGGCCCGGAAGCTTTATTCAACCCTCTCCGTTTGCTCTTCACACTCACTCTTCCTCTCCATCTCTCTCTCTGAGCCTTTCTCATTGCCTAACCCCCCTCATTGCCTTTGACTTCCTCCACCCTCATTTTCTCCATCTCTCTCTCTTTCTCATTTGCTTAAGGCAACACAGAAGCTAAACCGGACCACTGCCTAGAAAGTAATAAATGCTGCGATTGCCTCTGTGTGTGCGTGTCTGTGTGTGTCTGTGTGTGTATGTGTGTGTGTGTGTGTGTGTGTGTGTGTGTGTGTGTGTGTGTGCATGTCAGGATTCATATGTGCAACTGTCTTTTAAATGTACTTATCATTTAATCAAATCACTGGACTGTTTAGCTTTGCATATTAACCGTCGCTGAACTGTTCTTGGTCAGCTCTGTATATGTTCATAATCTTCAGGTCGTCCCTGATTAAGTGGAACAACAAGACAATTGCATAAGAATGTTTGCTGTATAAGTTGTTGCATTAGAGATAATTGTCATTGTTATATAATTTATTATATTAAAAGCAGCAGTAATCTTTCCTCATTTCGGACGGATATACAGGATACAATACAATCAGTTGCCAGTTTGTTAGGTACACCTCGACACAACGAATGCAGTCTATTAGAGCGCCAGACTTCATGTTTATGGAGGTTTTTGTGGAAACAGTTTCAGGAAGATTAAACTTTATCGTATACATTTTGGAGGTTTTAGTTGTGTGTCTTGTGTTGCTGTGTTTATACTGAAAGGTCTAGACTCTCAGTATGTCATGATACACAGCCTCTAAATGACCATAACGTTCAACCAACTCCTCTCTCAAATCATAACCTTCATAAAGTTAGGATTTATTGCAGGTTTTTTGTTTGACTGCAGTAGTTTTACCGAGGTGTGTGGAGACGTCTCAAGCCAATCCTAAAAATCAGACTTTATTTCATATGCCCAAATTGGCCCCGTAAAATAAAGTGGCTCAAAATCAGTTAGTTTCTTTGCTGTACTCTGCTCTTGCAGGCTGAGGTGTATAAAACACAGCAGTGTTGCACCGCTGCTCTCGCTTACAACAGTCCAGCTTATCTCTGCATACATGTGTGTGTGTGTGTGAATGTGAAGAATTTGCAAATTCAAACTCCAACTCTAACTTTCTTTCTTTTTTCAACGGCTGATGCTCACCGGTGTTTTCGGCAGTTAAAAAGACGAATGTCTTCGTGGCAGGTTATAGCATCTGTCACCAATTAACCTCAATTCTGTAACTTGATGGCAAGCCAAAATGTGTTACTGCAGCCGGTGTATGCACTCAGCCAAAGATCGTCCACTACAGTCTCTAACACTACTATATCATTTGTGAGTGTGTTTGTAGTTGCAACAACTCCAACAGAGTGATACGTCTCCTCTAAACTCTCATCCCTACTTAAGAGTACCTAACAAACTTGCAATTGAGTGTACCTTTATAAGGGGAAATGTACTACAATACTATATTGAATGTAACTAAACAATAGCTAAATAGTGGCACATGTAGAGAGACACACATATAGAGTGTGTTGATATCCTTCCATTGTAAGCACTTGAATTTATAGCGTGCTGATCAGTAATGAACTTAAAGACAGTTAGCTAGATAAAGACAGAATCAATCCCTCGCTTGTCTTCTAGTTCAGACTCTCTCTTCCTTCATTAGCTAAATGCTATCACTTGAAGCAAATAAATACCTAACAAGACAAGCAGATACCAAATGATCCTCTATATTGTAGGAGACTGGTTAATAAATTCAGACACATATAAGTGAGCTAAGCTATCTAATATGTTATGTTGCCAGGCAATGGGTTGAGACACCTAGTAATTGAGGTGCGCTGTGTTATAGCTAAGCTGCTAGTTAATGGGTTGAGACACATAGCAAAGTGCTGGCTAAATGCCCGCTATTTCCATTCATGATGAAAAAACACATTAGTGAAAATGGCATTCTGTTAAGACAAGACGCAACGTAGCAATAACCTGCGGATCGGACTTACAGAGCAAAGCAGTGGTCTCACAGGTTTCCCCTTGTCCCATGTACCTGCAGCTATTTCAGAAATCTCTCCCAAGCTATAGGGACGATAGGATTTCTGCATATACAGTATGTTGATGGGTTTGTTTAAGAATTACTTGCTCATGTCAGTATAATATTTCCAGTAATATCTATTCAGCTGCAGCCTGATGGTATAGTAAATGTCTTCGGTGTCTTCGAGGTTGAGTTATGTTGTAGTTTTTTTCATTTTTTATTCTTCCAAGTTATTTCTTGGAGTTCCTGCGGTTAGTTATATTTCTGGCAGTCACTAATATACTCTCTGTCTGTTTCTCGTGCTCTCTCTTTTCTTCCTCTGGTTGTTTGTTTGTGTCTTGTTCCCTTTTTTGTGTATGTTTTTTATTTTTGGTCATTGATTTGTAGGTTTGTTTTGCTTCTGACCGAGTCACCACAACACTGAAAGACAGCTACATGTGTTTCTTCTTCTCTTTCTCGTTTACAAGCCCCCACCCAACACACACACACACACACACACACACACACACACACACACACACACACACACACACACACACACACACACACACACACGCACAATCTGAAAGCAGCACTCCACAACTCTTCAGTCCAGCCCTGTTTGCTTCATAGCTAATGATTTTTACCAGCACGTTGTGATGCAACAGTGGAAGATACAAGTAAACCCAGGTACACTTAAATCCTATTTCAGATTTTTTTACTTTTCTTAGATGACATGATATAGAAAGTGAGAATCATCAGAACAAAGCACTCAAAAAATAACAGACAACATAGTTGCTGAATCAGGACATCACACAACTGCAACCAAGTACGTCTTTAAAAGCTTATGCATTTAAAGAGTACGGTGGCGACTTACTGCGCACGGCTAGCACCCACGAGTATTACTTCCTGGCATAAAAAATCATATTGGGTGGAGGAACAAATTAGTTTTTATATTTGTTCAGTCTCCTTCAATCTTCCACCGCAGTGAAAGAGCTGCTGGTCAGAGTGGAGAGTGTGTTGTGTTGTCTCTGGCCTGCTTAATGTCCTAAAAGCCCTGAATGGATAAGTTTAACTTGACACTCATGACCCCCTGAGCTGTTTGCATAATGCTAATGATTTGTGATTGAAGTTGCACATTCACAAAGGACCAGCTCTCAATGCCTTTTCACACATGGATCCTCATGCAAGATGGCTCCTTGTGTATTTCTTTATGCAACCTAACCAAGCATGTAATGAAGAGTTATTTCTGAAGGTGTTTTTCTGCATTTCAGAGACAGTCAACAAAGGCTTAACATTTTTCAGTTTAAAAATCTAATGCCAGATAAATAACAGAGGTGTGATCTGTGTACCAGGAGGCTTGGGGAAAGCTTGATTAAATAAAAAAAATGGACAATTGTAGGCCTATTAGAGTTGTCTCTCCTCTTGTTCTAATAATGTGTGGATGGACATCTGAATTCAATCCCACAAAAGTTATTGCTCCACAGTTATGATAAGAATACAGTACTATATATAATAATATATAGTTCCTGCAGCATTAAGCAAACATTATTCCATTAAGTGAGTCAGAGGAATGACGATGTGAGCTTAAAAAGGCCTTTGATCACCCAGTGTCCTTGGAGCAAATACCTCCTCTTCAGATATTTTGTTATTCAGGGTGAGGTTTACTACTCAGCAATGCATGCATGTCTGGTTCTGTTGCTTAACTGTGCATTAAACCAAAGACAGCTTTGTCATCAAGCTTTTTTTCCTCAAATTTCTCTGGCTCAAAGGCTATGCTACACCAACAGAGTACAACTACCAAATAAGTCTGGTTCTAACATGTTATTAATTTTCACTACACTGCTTGGCTTGTTTTATACACCGATTTAAACAATTACAGAGATTTTTTCATTCATTTTTTCATGCCCAAAATGGTTGTCAGAGTTCCTGTTACAAAACTAAACATGGCAGCTAAATGTGGTGGTTATGTAAGATAAAGGTTTGTTTAATCATATTGTTTGCCAACAGTGGCTTATCTCTACTTTTGAGTTACGATACATTACGACAGCTGCAGAAAGGATTTCAGTGTTCAGTACAAAGAAAACCTTGCATCAATCTGTTTATATACAATGTAAGTGACTAGCTGAATTATGGAGTAGGGCATTAAAACTGTTCAGTCATGAGTTGAGGCACACTCTACATGCCGTACATGTCAAAAGCTACGCTCGCCCGGGCAGAGCCGGCGGCACATCTAAGCATCCTCCTTTTTAATTGATTATGACATAGATGGTCGTGAGAAAGTAGTGACAGGCGGGAACGACTAATGCACATACAACCGGAAGATATTCCTTCAACTCTCTCTCTGTACTATCATCTGCCCAAGCACTCAGCTCTGCCTCAACAAGCTATATGGCAATACATAATTTAGCATTTGCTATAGAGGTGAGAAAAAAAAGCAAGGAGGGAGAATGAGCAGAGGAGAAAAGCATGAAATCAGATCACTAATCTTATGATGTGAGGATTCACCAGAAGTAGGCGAGCAACATGATACTCTTGCCAACTGTGTAAGCATCGCTTTACATCCAAGTGAGCTTTTTATCATGGTGCAGTGGCCATATTGTGGAAAAACATCCTGAGCACTGTCACAGTCACCTTCCGTGATAGGATAACGTCTTATAAAAGAAATAAAAGAAATAAGTCATATGTAATCCATTTCCTGTTTAAAATTAGAATCAGTAAAGTCATCCACTCAATTAAGCACAATAATGCAATCTCTTAGTATGAATTACCACCATAATCACTTTACTCCAGAATATTAGAAGCCAAAGCCTGAACCAAGTTAAATCTGAATTATCATCATCGTCCAAAGCAGCGGCCTCCTGAGTCGAAAACATCATCCTGTGAGCTGCCACAGTTACATTTCATTTACAAACAGAGACGAGATGCAACGTTGATGTTTTACTATTCAAAGCTTTACTTGGTTTTTCAAAGAGTTGCTTTGAGGCCATCATATATTGATATGCATATTAATCAAGTCAGCACACATTCGATGAGATTTTCTTAGATACACCAGAACAGAAGTTTGATTTGTTGCTTGTCACTTTTCAGAATTAATGTCACTGAGCGAATGTGTGTAGAGTCAGTAAATCACTGGAAAGGGTGACGAGTTGAGAAGAGAAGAGAAGAGTAGAGAAGATGAAAATATATGACCTTGTCACTTGGGGGAAAATACAAGACGGATAGTATCTCCCTATTGAATGTCCACTGTTAAACATCCAAGGTATCTGGTATTACGTTGGCTTTGCTATCAATTACAAACCTAGGAGATGTACCTTTAATCCTAAAGATAAGGAGCTGTACATGTATGAAACCATTACTGAAGCTGTCATGAGTGGGCCCCGGGAAATGTAGGCTGTCAAGATAACCACGACAGAACATGTCAACTGCATAACTATCACACCACGTCCACATTTAGCATCCTGTATGGAAACTTTGTAGCTGTAAGTGCGAGGTTGTTGGAAGAGCTATAATTTGACAGAACATGAAACTGTTAAATGGGAGTTCTCGGTCAGGCAGTGGAGAGAAAGACAGAGGTCACAACTTTCCTTCATCAGAACTATGTATCCAATAAGACTCCTGAAGCCTTGTATTTCCACATTATGAGAAAGAAATGAAATGTTTCACTCTACTGTGACTGTTTAAGCCCATGGGAGCAGCTTCAGCAGAAGTTGAAGTCTTTAAATGCAATGCTTGCCTTTCTGACTCTGAACTTTGGAGCCTGCATTTCAAAATATATATTTAAATATATGCTTTCCAAAATACAACAGCAATCCTGCTGAACACTTTACACAGCGAGCGGGCACAGCTGCAAAAGAAATACAAGGTTTGAACTTCTCTCTCAACAACTTTACACAACTTCTTCTCTCTGCTTGGCTGTACGAGCGAGTGCAACGGCATAAATAATCACAATTCATTGTGTTGATAGTACAAAGGTGCAAAAGAGCCATAATTTGTGATGCTGTGACCAGAGACGCAGTATGATTCAGCATAGAGGAGATTATGATGTCAGGTGTTTTTGCACTGCACCCAAGTTGTGGACAAATTAAATAGACACATTCACACACACACACACACACATTCACATAATTAGTAGAAGGTATTGCTTTTCTTTTAAAATTATGTTTTTATCTGTAGCATTTCTTTTTTTTAATGTATTTTTCTTGTATTGTCTGTTAGAAAATGTCCCTTTTGACACAATCGAGAACATCTACTCTAATTTTATATAATCTAAACAATGACAACACACACAGTTTGTCCAATGTGCAATCCTAACTGATGATAAGCAGCGTGTTAATAAGGCATATGATGGAAAATGCTGAAGTCAAAGACGCTGAGTATGAGAAAACTCAGCAAAGAGCTACCACTCTAACTGTAGAGCTGATTGGCTGGTATTCACTGGATTTGACAGATCCAGGATTGACATCTGGGTAGTAAGTCATGCAGGATGTCAATCACTCCTTCAAGTCATGTAGAAAAAGAAACGAGTGTGTAAAATTGTTTTTATTCTTCTTGTATTCTGTATTCCTCTGCAGTGGCAGTGAGTCATTACAGCAACACACTGCCAGTACTTACAGAGATAGACTGCATTGGAAAATGTTTAGATAAATCATTAATTAGGTAATACATTACCTGAGCAAACCACAGTATATTTGACTGGTTAGTCTGCATGCACAATCATTCTTTTATTCTAGCTAGACAAATCAATAACAAAGGAGTAGGCTTATTGTTACTCCCTGCAACAACACCAAAACAGGAAACCAACCATCTCCGCTGCCTTCACTGAGAACATTTTACAAAGGAGACTGATATGCTGAAATATTCACAAGCTCTCAGAGCGCAATACGCATAGCAGATAAGACACCATCTATGGCAGTCTAGGTACCAAACACTGTATGATTCTAGTGGGGGTGTAATTGTTTTTGATTCATCCACCAGTGGTCCATTTCTTGATTATGACATCGGTGATATGGATAGTAATTTTACAGCTTCACAGCTATGCCCTGAATAATATCATATGCAGTGGTGTGTGTGTGTGTTTACGTGTCAAAGGTGCTTGGATATACTGAACGCTAGTCGTCAAAGTCAATCTCAATTATATCATTGCTGCTCAGAAGATTAAAGAGAAAGAAATGGGAGAAAGAGAAAATACTGGACAATGAACATCGACAGTTGCACTCTGAGTAATCGTGCAGCAAGCCAGAGGTCTTTGACTCCTGTCATGTTGTAAAATCTTTGTGGAGTGGAAGATAGAAGAAGAATTCAGATGTGGATGACAAGACCAGAGTCAACAGTTTTGTTCTGCAAGCCTTGCAGTAAGCAGACTCTCTGACTCACGTCACTGCTGGTGTGTCTCGCTTTGCAGTCTTTGCAAAGTATGCTCAGAAACGATTAACAATGTGGCACTGACGGACATGTATACAATGTGGACAGACCTCTCGTGTCTCCCGATGCTGGTTCTCAACCTTGACCTCACCAGACATGGCGTGGTTTTGACATGGTGGTGCTGATTTACAGCATCATAGATAATGTAATCATTTACAACAAATTACAAATGTATAATTTTCAATTGCCGAGCAAAAACACGAATCGCAGTCATCACAAACAGTGATTCTAATCGTATCCAGTACGGCCTACCCTAACTTTTTATGCAGTGTTTCAGTAAAACAAGAGTGCAGATGACACATTTTGCATGACATTTTAGAATCTAGATGATGAATTAATCAATGATTTCCACATTCAAC
The DNA here is from genome assembly GCF_900634415.1 of Cottoperca gobio. NCBI lineage: Eukaryota > Metazoa > Chordata > Actinopteri > Perciformes > Bovichtidae > Cottoperca > Cottoperca gobio. The sequence goes on from NC_041357.1 coordinate 23,377,920, forward strand.
CGTAAATAATACTATGATTAACATATCAGTCATGTTGACACAGCAGACTGTGGAAATAGAAAATAGCCTGCTGAGCCGGAGTTTGCAGATTGATTCGCTTTTGAGGCAGTGTGGCTAACTGTATGTAACAGATGCACAAATCAACCTGTGTTGTACACAAGATATAAAGTATCTCTGCACTTTCCATTTATTTAACAGAATTATTACTTCCACTTGTCTTTTTCAAATATGGAAAAGCAGAGTTGACAGTCAGATCTGTAAGCTTTGAATGTATTATTATTATTATTATTATTATTATTATTATTTATTACATTATGAAATTTAAACGTTTTGGGCATGATTACAGTTTCCTTTATTTGAGAGTATTTTTACAAACATTTTTGATAATTTTGCACACCCAAAAGCTAAACACTGCCATGACACATACACATGCATTGTGATACATAATGGAAGAAACAACACGATAAATAAACGTGTTAAGTGAGGCTGATGCAGTGGTGTTATGCTGTTCAGCCAGCTGCTCCTGGTGGGCTCTCACTTGATGATCTTCAGTAATACACATGTATTTCTAATGTGTGTGGTATTCCACTGAGGTTTGGATGGAACACATTATAATATATATATAAATATCACATTGTATCACATTGTATATTGTATTATATTACTTTATAACACTTAATTTGTGTTTAATAGAATAATTCATATTGTATTTCTGTGGCGCATAGGGTCCATAATATAATAATATATTTAACTAAATTAAAGATTTTGATATATGATTATATTATCGTGTGCCATTACATGTTTAATATGTGAAACTATCAATATATAACTCTCACAAACTCATAAATATGGTAATTGGATACAGCAGATTAGGTAACATAAATTACAGCTTTAATATAACATTATATTATGATATAATTATATGGCAACATGATATACATGGTAATCTAATGAGTGATATACTTTATAAATATAAATTAGGTAATTAGGCTGCAAAGAGGTTGTTAGTGGATGAATAGATAAGGGTACCATAAAGGCCGGCTGGTTGGCTGGCTGACTCACCATTGACTGCTGATCTACAAGCAATTATCCTTTTCCCATTTTCTGACCTCAATTCACAGGTAAAAGATCTATCCTCTAATTAGTCGCGTCTTCCAGTCAAAGGCAAATTATTGCAGACAGAAACAGGGAGAAAGGGGATCGATCAGACAGACAACTGCCAGCTGATTACCTAATATGTTAAAAGGAAATTCCTCTAAAGACATGTTAAGACTTCAGACGGAGGAAGGATTCAGACGGAGAAAATTCCGACCCAAGTAGAAAGTAGACAAAACTAAATGATTAGCAGATAGGAAGCGAGAGGATGAGGAGGGAGTGGTTGGAACAGGAGACAGAATGAGATGAAAAAAGGTGAATGGGAAGGCGAGTGAGTGAGTGAGGGAGGGAGATTGAGAAATAGAAATCACACTTCAGGACAAAGAGGGAGAGAGTGAAAGGAAGGAGGAGAAAAAGGACAACAGCTAAAAAGGATGAGGCAGTGAGAGAAAGATCCAGAGAGAGGAGGCGAGCAGGGAAGAACATTATAGCAGATATGAGTGGAGGAAGTAATTTAGTTAAATTTAGCCATCATTTAGAAAGCTCTTCATGCCCCCTAAACAGCTCCACACCAGCAGGCTACTGGATGCCACAGAATGCCTGCTAAAATCAAAATTAGGAGAGCAGGGGAAGAGGAGAGGAGAGGAGAAGGGAGGAGGGGAGAGGATGAGAGGAGAGGAGAGGAGAGGAGAGGAGAGGGGAGGGGAGGAGAGGAGAGGAGAGGAGAGGAGAGGAGAGGAGAGGAGAGGGGAGGGGAGGGGGGGGAGAGGATGAGAGGAGAGGAGAGGAGAGGAGAGGAGAGGAGAGGAGAGGAGAGGAGAGGAGAGGAGAGGGGAGGGGAGGGGGGGAGAGGATGAGAGGAGAGGAGAGGAGAGGAGAGGGGAGGAGAGGAGAAGAGAGGGGAGGGGAAGGGGTGAGAGGATGAGAGGAGAGGAGAGGAGAGGGGAGGAGAGGAGAGGGGACGAGAGGGGAGGGGGGAGAGGAGAGGAGAGGAGAGGAGAGGAGAGGAGAGGGGAGGAGAGGGGAGGGGGAGAGGAAGGAGAGGAGAGGAGAGAGGAGGAGAGGAAAGAGAGGAAAAGAGGAAGAGAGGAGAGGAGGAGAGTAAATAGAGGAGGACAGAAGAGGAGGGGAAAGAAAAGGAAAAGAAAGGAGAGGAGAGGAGAGGAGAGGAAAGAGAGGAGGACAGAAGAGGAGAGGAAAGAAAAGGAAAAGAAAGGAGAGGAGGAGATGAAAGAGAGGAGGAGATGAAAGAGAGGAGCAGAGGAGAGGAGCAGAGGAGAGGAGCAGGCTTGCGATGTGACACCTCTCTCTGTTCTGTGTCTTAGTCAGTGCAGTGACGTCAGCTTTTTAACAGCATTGGTGTCAAATCTGGCCTCCCTCCTGTTTCTAGTGCCAGGAAGACAGCCTGAAAGAGATTATTATGTGGATTCTTCATGTGTATTTGTACATATACTGTATATGTACTTTTATCCTTTTTGATCACTGTAGACTGAAGTGCATCTTGACACAATATCAATAACACCGTTGCAATTTAACGCCACCTTTATGAAGCTTAAAATTATCCAATTCCTCCTCCAAATACCATTTTGCCGTGCATGCTCGTCACTCTGCAGTCCCACTTACAGAGCATAAGGGCTATATCAGAGCAACAAACTGGAAATGAAAACAAATACAGTATAAAAACTAAGACACCTGGCAATGACATTTCTTCAGTGCTTCTCACTCTTTTGTGCAGGAAAATGAAAAAAAGGTTAAGGAGCCGTGTGAATACGAAGGTAACATCTATACCTGAACCGACCAGGACAAAATGTCATGAATGAAAAGAAACAAACTAAATATTTTGTTGAGATGTAATTAAAAAACTTAAAAAGGCTCTACAGATATCTAAAGAGGCAGTTGTCTCCACACAACATCATTTTATTGAAAAACAACACAAAATAACCATCATAGGACGTCATTAACTTTTCAGTCTTAACTGCATATGGAGGTGCATCAGCTTCATAATTAAATATTAATTAGAATACAGGGGAAACTGTAAGATTTACAGCTCTTGATGCACAACATTAAGTACATTAAAGTCTAATGTGCAGGGGCAATGGAAAATAGTATCCATCTTCCATCTAAATGCTATTGTTAACCTATCTCTTCTTCTTTACTGGCACACGGGAACTACACAGTTTGTCTATTTCCAGTCTGAGCTTGTTTGTGGGGGGTTTTTTCTGCCCAGTCAAATTTGATGTCCAAGCACTTCTGCCTGCCTCTTCCTGCAAATGTGCACATTGTATTCAACTTCTTCTCTTAAGGCCCTGTCACACAGTGCCGTATGGCAGAAACGTATGCTGGCGCATATGAAACGGAGCATATACAACGTATATGAACGTATTCAGAGCCTATTGATAGCGTATCACGTACTTATACAAAACCGTATCAGAGCGAATGGCCAACGTATTCGACCAATGCCCAACAGATGCATAACGCTATCAATAGGCTCTGTATACGTTCATATACGTTGTATATGCTAATTTTCATACGTTTCTGCCATACGGCACGTGTGACAGGGCCTTTAGGAATCACATTTGTTTCGGCAAATGCAATGTAGGAAACGTATTTTAGGAAGTGCTACGTTTTCGTACCGCATTGAAGTCGTGCGGAGTTGGTCTGAGTTGACTTTGTTTTACATTCAACATGGACTCTGATGCTAACCTTTAGCCTTACATACTGTACCAACATTTTGCAACTTGGCGGATATATTCATTGAAAATATTTCCTCAGTATGCTGATAACAAAAGTAATTTACTTTTGTGCCAAAAAACACTACAGGTTGTTTGTAACCTTAATGTTGCTATGCTAGTGAGTTTCTTCAAGCCCATTTATAGTTAAGTAAAACGAGTCAGAAACAGAACTTCTCTTCTTCATCAGAGATGGTAACTCCATGCTTTGATCCCGTTGTTGAATCTTGATATTAGATCTGATTGTTATTCTCACAAAGCTGTAAGTGTTAATATCTTATCATCTTCTTTATTTAAACTCAGTCTTGATGTGCCATCCTGTTCCTGTCTGGCTGTCAGTGCATCCTGGGTATGTAACTGTGCTGTAAGCTGCTTTGGCACTAGCAGTATGCCGTGCCATACTGCTGCAGCTAAAGCTAAGTCTTAGAGAGATAATGGCTTATTGTCTGCTTCCCCTCAACCATCAACAGATTAGAGGCATGTAGACATGCAGGCTCTCCCTCTCCCTTTATTTCTCCTCCTTTTTTTTTCTACTCTCCTTTCTCCCTCCACTCATCTTATCTAATTTTTCTTCTCTATAAGCCGACTCACTCTCTCCCTCCCTTTTACACAAACCCCACACCCCATATCATTTTTAAACATGTTCTCTCTATTTTCAGACTTCATCTTCGTTCTCTTCACTGCCAGAAACACAAGAAAACTGCAGCGTCAGCCCAGGCCCCCCCACCACCACAACTACACACTCACCCTACCCTTTCTGTGGTACCGTCCAGAAAGCTGTTTATAATACCAACAGTGGCTGATATGGCCATCTGACATTTAGACAAACGATCTACGGAAGCGGCCGTGGAAATAGAGAGGGGGAAAATGAGAGTAGAAAGGCGTAAAGAAAGAAACAGCAGACAAAAACAAGAAAGAGGGGGTAAAGATAGCAAAGCTGAGGTGCAGAATTGTGAAAAGGGTGGAGGAGGAGACAGAGAGAAAAGAGAGAGAAGAAACTGAGAGCAATATTGGCAGAGAAGCAAGAGAGCAGCACAGGAAGAGGATAAAATGGAGCAAAAAAATTAAAAGGTTGGAGAAGAGAGGAGGAGGAGGAGGAGGAGGACTTTGATGAAATGCTGAGGAGTAGAACTGGAGAATAAAGAGACAGAGGAGAAGAAGTAGATAGAGGGCAGATGAGACTGTGACAGGAGAGTTATTTCAATGGTCATATAGACAACTCAATGAAAATGCCAACAACCTAATCAAAGGACTCGAAAGGGCAGAGAGAGAGAGAGAGAGAGAGAAGGGGAACGAAGGAAGGCGGGAGGAGAATGAGAAGGAGTGAGGTGGAGGAAGTTGATGAGAGAGAAGGTACAGAAAGGGACAGAGGGACAGAAAGATTGAGCGACATGGATGAAGAGAGGGAGGACATACAGCGAGGGAATAGATGGAGAAAAGGAGGAAGGCAATTAAATGGGGAGAGAAAATTGAGAGAAATGAGAAGCAAGGAGGAAAATAAACTGCAGAAAGAAGAATCAGAGTCATGGATGAAAAGAAGGCAGAAGACACGAAGCGATAGAAAAAGGGCAGAGATGAGATAAGGGATGAGCGAAGGAAAGAAAATGGAGAGAGAGAGAGAGAGAATTGCTTGCTTTTTGACATTCAAGAAGCACTACTTGAAACTCCTCATAGAAACAGCTTATTGTCTAATGTGCTTAAAGGCCCTGGTACTTCTTCACCGGCAAAATGTGGCAGAATTAGAACAACAATTTGAGTCGAGAACATTGTTCAAAAAAAGCCAAAGAAAAACAAAGTTAGACAAACACATGCTTACGTTTCAGAGCAGGACTTAAGACAGGTTTGGCAGACAGACAGGAAGACAGACAGAAAAGCGTTGTGTGTTATTTAGCCATCATTTGTCAGACAGAAGTAAAGGATGGCCGTTGTTCAGATTTAATGACCTGTAAAGGACACTGCAACATCAATTTTCATACAGCTGTGTGTTAGTGTGTGTGATTGAGAGTAAAAGAGGTGTGTGTGTGTGTGTGTGTGTGTGTGTGTGTGTGTGTGTGTGTGTGTGTGTGTGTGTGTGTGTGTGTGTGTGTGTAGCTGATATTGCTACGCTGGAGTCTTGGAGCCTTTACAACCTTTTCTTTATTTTTCCCTTATCACACTGCTTAAGGCATTCCCTCCCTCCTCCTCTTTCCCTCTCCTCCTTCCTACGTTCGCCTCCTTAACTCCCTCCCCTCTTCCCTCACGAATTCCTCCTTTCCCCCCCCCTTTACAATTTCTCTCAGTCTCTCCATCCATCTCTTTGCTCTCCAGCTGATGGGGCGATATTGCACTTTGAGATGTCAGTATGGCATGAAAACCTCAGAGCTTCGGTTTTAAACCATTATAATCTTATTCCATACTTGTACTTGACGAATTGTTTCAAATGTTTCCATTGCACTTGGTTATTTCATTTACTTTAATACAATTCAATTTGATTTACTTTGATTTAATTCCACTGGATTTCTGGAGATAAAATCTTGCCATTTCCCCCAAGGATTGCACAAGGAAGCATTGGTAATAAAGTGCATTGTGGTCTTTAATGGAAACAAATAAAAGCCAAATTTAACAAGAAACAATTTAACAGCCATTATGAGCTCAGTAGGTGTCTTGGCCTTTGGACCCTGGAAACTAATTCCAAACCTTTTTGTAGAGTTTAAACACATTTAAGACGCCTTGCCTTCCCTCAATCTGTCCATCTGCTCTCTCTCCTCTGCCATTACAAAAGGTACCTTGTAAAAAGCCTTCAACAAATCAGCAATTGCCTCAGTCAGTCACGTAGCCAGCCTGTAACACAACCAATCAGCCAGCAAGTCAGTCAATCAACTTAACAACCAGTCCATCATTTAGTCGGTAAATCAAACTGACAGGCAGTCAGGCAGGCAGCCTGCTGGCCAGTTTCTCACCTCCTCCCTCGCTCTCCCACTGCCTCCCCTGTTGGGCTGTACTGCAGTGGCACAGTGTACCACGGGACCTTTTCAGCAGCGCTCCTATCATGTTGGTTTCCAACAAGCTAACATCTATTAACACCCTCCCGGTTTATATCTCCCTGTCTTCCAAGCTCTTTTTTAGCCTCCCTTTCTCTGCCACCACGGGACCATTTTTTTTTGCTGTGTCCTTACGATGTAGGTTCAACACTGCTAGCGACCATTACCAATCATTAAAAATGGATAGAATAAGAACGATGCTACTGGAGCAACAATAGCCTGTGGCTAATGCATTTATACTCAGACGTACACACGCACACACACACACACACACACACACACACACACACACACACACACACACACACACACACACACACACACACACACACTCACACTCAGTCCAAAATTTATAAACATGCATTTATACACAAACATGCCGGCTGTTAATGTGGACATGCATCTTCTAAATATCAAACATAAAAGTGCAGAAGCACACACACACACACACACACACACACACACACACACACACACACACACACACACACACACACACACACACACACACACACACACAAAGGGCTACAACAATAAACACCTCCTCACTGACAGCCACATATTTGAGTTGTTTTATGTTTGTTTGTACACAGGGCTATGCCAGTGCTTATTTGGACATATAAACTTCCATATATTATTGAAATACACAGTTTAAATTCCTTCGCCTGGACACACTCATACAAGAAAATACTTCCACTCATGCAAACGTGTGTAAACAAGCAAACATTAATACACAACAAATTCAGGACAAACACAGATTCACTTTCAAGTTGCAGCACTACATTAATATGACACACAGCCTATACAGCGTTCGCATGGTTGCACTAAGAAAAGCTGTGTACACACACATGATGTCAAGATACAGTTGCACACACACTTATAGCTTACGCATGGACATTTAGACACAAAAGGGCACTCAAGCACAAAATAATCCCCTCACTTCTCCCCACTTACACACACTTCTTCCCCTTACACACACACACACACACACACACACACACAAATCCTAAGCATTTTCCCTTGAAGGCCGAGACAAACACTGTTTATTCTTTAAAGTGATTCATCTTCCGCATACTTTTCAACTTCTTACTTAAATAACGGTACAACAACACACTTATTTTGCAGAGCAGTGAACCCGTTAATGTGAGTGACAGCTGCATTAGAACACTGGACTGCTCAGGAGATAAGTGGAGTACACATCATTTGACTAAAAACACAAGGAAAGACAGTCAGTGAGAGAGGAACCCAGAGACAGAGACACTAATAAACAATCTGAACCCTTTGCCAACCTGGAGAGTAATTATTACTGGTGCTCTATGTATTTCTTCCTGTGTGTGTCTCACTGTCTCGCTCTCTCGCTAAAATCACATTAATGGATGAAAGTAGCTTCTGCTGCTGCTGACTCGTCGCTTTGAAATGGAAATGTAACTCATTGGCTCCATATGTAGAGCGTGCATACACACACTCATACTGTACACGACATACCAACACACACACACACACAGAGCGTAGGTGTGCTGTAACAGTGTCACAACACACACACACACACACACACACACACACACACACACATAAATGCCCTTAAACCATGGAACTAAGTGAGAGAAAAACTGAAATAACACTAATGTAACATTAACAGACACATTAGCCTGCTTAATGTTAGCCCGCTAGCCAGCCATTAGCCTACAGCTTATAGAAAATGTCATGCAAACAGAAAGGCAAAGCAGAAATAATAAAATGTCAAAAGTGCTACATTAACAGATACATTAGCCTCTTTATTCTTTTATAGGAGCACCAAACCAACAGATACTCAGGTTTAAAGCTGCAGGGTGGTACTGTACAGCAATGACACCATCATCCAGCTGCATGCAAGATCTTTATTCAAGCAAAAATAATAATCTTTACACTGCTTAAGTGTCTTTGAGCAAAACACTGAATCCGTAGCAGCTTCTACCAGCTGACCCTGCACTCTCATCAAAAAGTGAATTCCCCTACCTGGATCAGAAATTACCATATTACTTTTATCTGTGTTATTTTAGCTCGCTAGCCCAGGGATACGCCACAGTCAGGAATAGTTTTACATTCAGACAATGGCACTACATCAAAAACAAAGCAGCATCCGCATTCATTTCAATGAGACCAATGTGCTGACGCAGTAAAGCCACCGGTGCAGAAGGTCTGCTGGAGAACTTCTATAGGCCTGGTGTTTTTACAGAATGTAGAAGTTGACAACAATCAGTGCCGAACTACAGCGACATGAGTCACGTTCAAGTGCATTTCAACGTTTTGCGATTGCTTATCTTAGAAACAAATTTAAAGAAACTAGATACAAATCTTTCAACTGCATGGAGCACAAAAGATTGAATCAGTGAAGTTATTTGTAATTTCCACCTTCATTGTAAAACCTCAAAGGAATATAAAACCTCGTATAGTATTTCTGAGAAGACTTACAACTTTATTCTTCTCTCTTGTAGCAACACAAGCAAAACACGTCAATGGAAAGGAAAACGTTGGAAACTAAAATGGCACGAGCGAAGACCTCATGCATCCATAATTATCTTTGAATGGTCCCATTTCCCACGTTGGCGAGTTTTTTCCAACTTCATTGTGTTCTTGAGCTTTACGTTGCAATGTGGTACGCTACAAAGAAGATGTGTTGAAGGCCTGATTTTGTGTTTCCAGTATTTGCGGGTAAACAAAGTGCAAAGGAGATGCATCGGGTGAGCCATGCCAAGTGTTTTTTTCCGACCTGAATGGGCATTTACGTGAATTTTGTGTCGGGGAATTTATTATTCCGATTATTCCGACCCCCACGTGTATGCAACACAAAAGTCTCACAATGTTAACGAAAGTGAAACTTAGTTTGTGCCTTGATTCGGATCCGCTCCTAAATGTAATGATGTTCTTCTCTGGCTCCTGATGCACCCTTCCATCAAATTGCATGAAAATCAGGGCAGTAGTTTTACCTTAGTCCTGCTGACAGACGTACAGACAAACCACGCCGAAAACATCCCCTCCTTGGCGGAGGTAATTACTTCACTGGAATTGGTTAAAATGTATCACAGCTGTTGATGTTCTGAATAATTTGTCAAATTAAATTTGGATATTGGTTGTCATGGATGTCTTGTAGCCACACCTACTGATCTTTCATTACGAACTCCAGTTGAGAGGTTCATTTCATGCTTATTTTTAGAGCTGGCTGGCTGAGTAATCCTGTGTTATGAAATAACCCTCAGCTCCCACCACAGCGAGGCGTCTGCAACACAAGGTACAGAAAGACAGCAACAAACTGCTGTGCCAAAGTGGCCACATTAAAAGCTCTATGCCAGCCAAATACAAAGTTTTAACCCATGATATACATTTGTATTCTTTATAGTCTGCTACAGCACAGCTCATCAGGCATATATTTGCGGTTTTAAAGTATACTGTAGATCTGTATTTAGATGCTTGATGTATGCACACAGTGCTAACAGTTAAAAAGATGAATGTAGTGGTCTATTAGTTGGGTTAAAGATTACAAAACAAAAACATTAACATGGGGGACACGGCATTTACTCTTGAATATTCTACTAATGGGTCGTAAAACACAATCAGACTAGCTATGCAACAGCACTTTTATGATGATCGTAATTTTAAGCTCTGTCATGCTATTTCATATGATATGCACATGCTCTTTTATTTCCTTTTTTATGCTGTCCTCTCTGATTTGAAATGACAGATAGATGTAAGATTCTGCAGTGTGTGATGCAGTATTTACTGCAAGCATGAAATATTCAAGTCCTGTCATTAATATCAACAGATTTCAGAGCCCTGTTTGCTCGTGTCTTTAGGTCAGCTTGGTGGATTTCCCTCCATATCTAAGGTATAAATTCATGGCAGACAGGGTTATGATGTCATTACTTAATGCCAGACATTACTAGCAGAGCAGCACAAGATGGAAAAGTCATTCCTGATTAATTGCGTCCGCTGGGGAATACATTTTCATTTTCTCTTTCACTTGTCTCCCAGTGCATAGCGGTACCTCTCCTTCCGATCCGTCCCAATGTCTCTTTAACACACTCGCTCTGATCTCTGCCTCTATCTCAATCTCTCTCTCTCTGTCTTCACACATATTCTCCTCTGCTCTCTCTGCCCTCTCCCCCTGCATTAGCCTACTGTATGTAGGCCATAGCTCTTTTAAAAGTTCTGTCATTTGAACACTATAAAGATAGAATACCCGCTCATTTTCAAGCCAGCATGGACGGCTAAAAAGACTTTTTCTTTCCAGCACCACAAGTATAATGAATGTACACTTAACATGCAGGGTACTATGTGTGTTTCCAACAGATAATTATGCTCTGTGACACCAAAAATAGCGCTTTTTCACATCACATGTTCTGCACATACATTCTTATATATACTTATATTTCAGAACTTGTGAGAATTAAGGACAAATGGTTAATTGCTTGCAGTTTTCATCAGCTCTCTCCCTCTCTATCTTCACTGTATCTTTCTTACACACACATTTACACACCACCTCTTTGCTCTCCATTGAACTGTGTACTATTTAGTTAAGTGTATTGAAGTGTGTGTGTGTGTGTGCGTGTGTGTGTGTGTGTGTGTGTGTGTGTGTGTGTGTGTGTGTGTGTGTGTGTATTCTCTGGTCTCGCTGGACAACTAGAAGGACCCTCAAGTACCTGAAAATCAACAGTACTTAATGAGATGTCTCGCTCTTCCTGTTGCAGGTGCGCGTGCCTTACACACACATTCAGGGTCTCATGCTCTTTTCTCAGGCTCAGATTGTTTGAAGTGAACGGTGTGTAGACTTTGGTGTGACTGAGGGGATTCAATTATTGTACAAGCACCTAAAAACGTTGAACAAAATGTCTCTCTTTCTGTGTATGAGCCTTTTAGTCCGTCTCTCCCACGTAGAGGTGAAAGTTATAAGTGCTCCCATGCTTCTCATGCATAGGAAGCAGACAATTATTAAACCACGAACACACATACACAGAGGGAATCCCACACAAATGTGCACGCAGACACACGTCACCACACACGGCTTTTTTAATTCAAAATACGCTGCAAATAAATGTATCATCGACACAATAGCACACAGACACCCGCAAAGATGCACACGCACACACATGTGCTTCTGCATAGGCAGTGTATTTTACTCAGGAGACTTGCCAAGCATCTGGTGAGCATGTTAACTATTGATTTTCAGAAAATATCCTGTAATTATCGGAAGTCCTCTGTTCTAGATGGAAAACTTCCCCTATGTTGAATCCCAGATGAGCTACAACCAAAAAGTCATTTTAAGTCCCCCCTATTTAGCATTTTAAGCAATATACAAGCATTTAATAAATGGTTTAAAGGACACTATAATGCAGTTCAAGCAGATAGACATGTTTAGGTGTTTATTAATATACAATATAATTTTCAACAATTAAAATGTTTTACTATATTGTGATTCATTGTCTTTTTCTACAGGAGCTTCCACTTACGAGTTTCCACAGGGGGATACATTATTACTTATATCTGCTGGCAACTATATTATAGTGTTTTATAAACCATGTATGACATGCTCAGAAATGCTTTATAGAGGGACTTAAAGTTAAGTGCTCTATTCTTCTCAAACATATTTATTTGGTTAATATCATCGCCATAGCTTTCCACCACATCCCAAGGCAAGGTGCTCTGGTGTCACCGTGTGACCTGAGCGCAGGACATCTGTCATATGATAATGGCTGGGTGTATATGGGGAGTAGATCATAACACAGTAAAGATACGTGAGCAGGTTCCATTCACTGAAAAAGACTGTATGTGTCCCCAAGGTCAAGATATTATTAAAAGAAGACATTGTACTCACTGACATGTACAAAAAAATATTTCTTCACATTTTATCAAGCTTTAGGAATTTTCACAGGTTTCATTGGCAAATCTTTCACACTCCTTCTATACGTCTAATACCCTAGGTTGTATGTACCTACAATGAATTTGAATTGGGCTCTGTTTTAATTAGCCATCTTCTCATCCACAGGAACAGAGTGCGTGTGTGTGTGTGTGTGTGTGTGTGTGTGTGTGTGTGTGTGTGTGTGTGTGTGTGTGTGTGTGTGTGTGTGTGTGTGTGTGTGTGTGTGTGTCTGAGTTTGTCCATTTCCCATGTGTGTGATATTAGTATGCCAGGCAGGGGGACAGACAGCTACTCCCAATATCTTGTTGTTTGGCATTGATTCAATGTCAGCTAATTGTCACCATGTGCGTGCTTGTGCATGTGTGTGCGTGCATGTGTGTGTGTGTTTGCGTGCACGTGTGCATGTGATTAATGTCCTCATAAGGATAAAAAAAGATGTAAAAGCTTTGGAAACTGTGACATTTAATCACTCTTCACTTGTCCTGTGTGTGTGTGTGTGTGTGTGTGTGTGTGTGTGTGTGTGTGTGTGTGTGTGTGTGTGTGTGTGTGTGTGTGTGTGTGTGTGATTAAACAAGTGCTGCATGGTCCCAGTGGGGGTCCCAAATGAAGTTCTCAGACATGTTACTCCCAAATGTGTGTGTGTGTGTGTGCGCACATGTGCGAACAAGTGCCAAAATGTCTTTTGTACAGTCCCCTGTAGAGTGCAGTTAACAATATATCAATTATATAAGCAGTAGCTGGGTTTTATGGGAATTATCAACACAGTGGGACTTTTCGACGTTTCTTGGCTGAAACAATCTGTTGATGAATAAATTGAATGTATTTTTTCTTTTGGTCTGTCGCACTGTTTGGCAGCTAAATGTATATTATGTAAAGATTGTGCAGGAGCAGGAAGATATTTTGTATTGCTGTTACATTGGAACCCAATAGGAATAATTGTATTTACTTTTATGAATTAACTAATGTTGCTCAATCCAATATCTTGTTTTTTAATTGTGTATTAATTGTGAAATGGGCTCTTTACTTCAGGGTAAAATGTGCTTTTATTATAATTGTATATGTTCTTGATTATTATTATTATTATTATTATTATTATTATTATTATTAACTTACTTACTAAAAGTGATAATTACAGAAATAATTCATGTAGGTATTATTAAAGCAATCCATATTATCATTGCCTAAACAAGAGCAGAAACATACTATCATAGAAACTCACTGAGGGATTGAGATTGAAAATATTTCACTAAATTATTGTTAAATCTTTTTTTAAAGAATCACCAACATCACAAAGATTCTGTTTAATAGAACCTTTTCCTTCATCTCCATAATGCATGGGTTGCTTATTTGCACTTCAGTTCATGTCTGATGATACCTGACTTTTTATGACATTTTTAAGTGACATTTCCAGACAATCAATAATTAGTTGTGTGTTGGAATTCAAAGTGCAACATCACATTCGAACGACTGGCAACCATCTGGGGTTTGAGGTTTGACAAAATAAATTATTGCCACTCTCCGTCTGTCTTTCCAGATGTCAGTCTGCCCTTTCATTTTCTCTTAGTCTGTCTTTCTGTGTGTTTAAGTCTTAATATAATAACTAAATATATAAATAAAATAGCTGCAGGTATCAAACATCAAACTGTAATAATTGGAATGGAAAGGCTGAATGTGTGGCCATGGTCAGGGTCAAAAATAAATGACATGTGACATGTTGTGACATTTGCTTGCGGTTTAAATTGAGAAGGATAATCTAATATAGAAATCTGCAGCATACATTCTGTCACCATTAAACTGCTTATGGCAAAGAATCTGTCAAAGAAAATGTAGATTTTAAAGCTGATAAACAGCGTAGGGAACAGACACAAACAAGTGCACACAGATTGGAATGAAAGATAAAAATACAGGTTATAAGAAGCAGTTGCCTAAAAATCACAAACCGCTTTAACACACCATAACCATATTCACCAACACACACAATTCTCCCTCAATCACACTCTCATTCAAATTCCTTTATTTCCACCTCGACAGTCTGCATATGGCAGGGAAATACAGATGAAGATAACGCCTCCAAAAAAACACACACACGAGATAAATGCACAGTATGTAACATCCAGGAATAGATCATGAGAAATGCATGAGCAGTACACGAGAAAAAAATACCGTCACACACTTAAAATGATCAGGAATTTTAAAACTACTGGAGACAATTATGTTCTTTATCGCAGAGGGGGAAATCTGACAGATGTGTGTGCGCGTGTGAGAGGGAGAGATTGAGAGAGAAATACAGAGGGATAAGTATTGAGAAAAAGAGGGAGGAGAAGTGCACACAGAGAAGCTATTGATAAACAGAGTAACTGTAACGCTCCCACCAAACGAGGAGAATGTTAACACTTTCTTCTCTATCCATCTATAACATGAGGAACCTCCTTGGTCACTAAATGCCCACCAACACAGACCTGCTGGGCTGCTGACACACAACATCAATCCCCTGTCATACCATCAGGATCTCCACAGAGACAACCGCTCGTCTGTGTGGGGTGACTCCACAAAATCATGTTATACAATGAGCGTGGGATTTCCTCTGTAAATTCCCTCCAGGAGAAATTTCACCCCATCTCTCTCTGTCTGCTCATTTATAGTTACACAGGTTATTAAGTTTATTACCACGATTTGCCTCATACCGAACAAGATTTCTTAACTGTTTCTGTTTCAGATGTGATCCCCTCATTGCTGTCTACACTTGAAGAAACTGCATGAAGTCTGGTTTAAGTGATCTGTGATTGATTGTGAAGTTGGTTATTTATTTTTGATGACACTATCTACACAGCACGGAGGCCCACAAAATGAGCTTGCCTACACTGTTCCCCAGATGTAATAATGTGTCTAAGTTGGACACTGCACTCTCTTTCTCTCACGCGTGCACAGACGCCCGCGCATACACACACAATAAACCACTGTGCGTGCATCTAGCCTTGCTCTCATTCTCTCTTTTGCACTCTCTACCTTTCGCAATCTCAAACACGCACACACAAAAGGACACACGCACGTCATCCCAAGAGAGGCGAGCGCGCGCACACACATAACTCTCTCTCTCACACACACACACACAAACACACTTACAGACACATACACTAACGCTGTCCGCAGCAAAGAAACGGCACGAAATTAACAACCTTTCTGCTCCTCACACTCTTGCGTGCGCGCTCACACGCAAACAACCCAACCTGCTAATATTCTGATCCCCTCCTAAACACGCACGCACACACATATGCACGCATGGGCACGCACACAGACACGCAGGCAAACCGAAAACCTCCAAAACTCACCCTTGGACGAAGAGAAATCCCCGAAGAGAAGCCCCAGCAGGAGGAGAAGCGGGAGGTCGCGTCTCAGCCTGCCCGTTTTCTGTACATTCAGCCTCCTCCTCATCAGCAGCATCTCCGGCGCTCCCAAATCCGTCATTTTGCTGTTAAATAAATCCAAGCTGGCTTAATTTTAAAGCCTTCTCCCCACCTTGCCGCTCTGCTTGGCTAAAGGAAGCGGAGGGGGGTAAAAGAGGACGGCCGCCCCCCCTCCTCCTTTTTCTTTCGTTTTTAAAGCCTACAAAAAAACAATTACACCCGAAGATCAATCACGAATATCCCACACACACATGTCCATGTTAACGTTTGGACAGGATAACCGGTGACGGGTTGTCGGTCTGAGATCGGGCAACACGCTGCTGGTGTGAGCTGTCATAGCAGAGACCGGAGGACCGGAGGAGAGAGACAGAGAGATGAAGAGATTCAGTGAAGGAGAGGAGAGAGGTGGTTGGTAGGTCCGCACAGCACGGCGAGCGAGCGACGACTGAGAGAGGGGAGAGAGAGAGCATGAGAAAGAGAGAGGCAGACGCAGAGAGAGAGAGGTTAGTCGGGAAGTAAAAGAGAGGGAGGAAAAGTGGAGGCAGAGAGAAATGGAGGGAGGATATAGGAAGAAGTAAAGAAACAGTTACTGAAGAGGTGGGGGGGGGGATAGGGAGGGAGTGGAGAAAGGAAGTTAGGAGTGAGAGGAAAGAAGTGTGAGAAAGTGGGATTTCAGAGGAGGGCGAAAGAGTAAAGACAGTAAATGAATCAGAGGGAAAGAGAACTGATGAAGAAGAAGAAAGGAAAGACACACTTAGAAAGATAGACAAACAGGGAGGAAGGAGGACTTATGAATGAAAGGAAAAAGGTGGGAATGACAGACATTTCAGGAAAAAAGGAAGGAAGCATGAAAAGGAGACAGGGAGGAGAAAATAACAATGTAAGGGAAGACAGGAGGAGAGGATGAGCAAGAAGAGATGGATGAAATGAAAGAAGCAGGAAATAATGAAAGGGATTTCAGTAATAGGACAAAAAGAGAGGGATGGATGAAAGGAGAGAAGACAGGTGGATGAAAGAATGATGACAGGAGTGAGTTGAAAGAGAGGAAAGGAGAGAGGAGAAAAGAGTGACAGAGAGAAGGGGAGAGAAAAGGAGAGGGGAGGAGGACATAGAGAATGATTTCAGGAGAAAGAATAACAGAGGGATGGCAGGAGGGATTGACTAAGTTAGGGAAGGAGGAATCGGATAGAAAGAGACATCAAGATAGAGAAAAGGGGGAGTGAAAGGAGGGATGTAAGTAAATGGAGAAGGCTAAATAAGAGAGGAGGGAAAGAGGGATGACATGAGGCAAAAAGGGGACAGGGAATTTCATAAAAAATAGCAATGAAGGGACAGTGAAAGAGGATTGGAATAAGAGATGATGAGCAAAAACAGATTCAGGGAGGAGAGAGGGGTGACAAACTGTAGAGAGAAAAGATAATTTTCAAGACCGAGAGAGAGAGAGAGAGAGAGAGAGAGAGAGAGAGAGAGAGAGAGAGAGAGAGAGAGAGAGAGAGAGAGAGAGAGAGAGAAGGGAAAGAAAAGGGAAGACATGAGTGAATATGAACAAGAGATACCCAAAATTCAAATGCTCACTCACATGCGCACCAGAGATCACATCACCCCAGTCCTTCACAACCTCCACTGGCTCCCCCTTCAACAAAAATCCATTTCAAAGTTCTCCCTCCTACCTTACTGACCTTCCACTACGACATACTCCCGCCCATAACCTAAGAACTGTGGACGGCAACCTCCCACCTGGTCCAAGAACAGGACTTTGGGGAACAGGGCCTTTTCCTGCCCCCTCCCTCTGGAACGCTCTCCCCCAACACCTCAGACACTCTCCCTCACTCCCCTCTTTCAAAACTGCACTCAAAAGCTTTGCTATTTAAAGCTTCTTATAATCTGTTACCCCCTCTGCATTCATTGTTATAATAATTTATGGAATAAAATTGTTTTTATACCGTTATTATGTCATTGTTTTTATACTGTTTTTGCTCTCACTGTTTGTAAAGTACCTTTGAGTACCTTTAAAGTGCGATTCAAAATGCATGTTTCATTATTTTTTATTAAGAGAGGTGTTGTGTGAATGAGAAAAGGAGGTGATAAAGGGAGGGAAATGAAAAGAGGTTAAAAAAAGAAATGAGGGAGGAGGGAAGAAAGGGTGGGATGAAGTCAAGTGATGGACAGGGAGTGGGAAGAAAGGAAAAAAGCGACAGGTTAACAGAAAGAAAAGGAGTGGAGGGGGACACAGAGAGAGGGAGGGAAGGTGGGAGAAAGAAGGGAGGACAGACGAGAGATGACCAACAACAATGAGAAAATGAGGTAAAACTAAAAAGGCAAACAAAGAAGACTGGAAGCAAAGAAAAATTAGGGAAGGGGAAGAAAAATAGCTGCATCGGGGGAGGCTGTTGGCCCCCCCCCCCCCCCCACACACACACACACACACACACACACACACACACACACACACAATATATATATACTTTCAAGCACATTTTCAGAGTAATTTAAGAAGGCCACATGATGTTAAAAACAAAATAAATCATCACCTTCTCCGTCTTGCCAATCAATCTCAGTGCCATATAAACACCACTCTGACTCTCTGCTCTGTACAAGGGTGTGTGTATGTGTGTGCACCCCAAACGGAGCCACGAGCCAGTTATTGATCCCCGGTCCCTAGTGGCATGTGCAGAGGATCACGCTAACAAGATTACAACGCTACAAACACGACGTGGAGACTTAGCCCACTGAGCCACCGAGACGACCAACAGCAGCAGCGTTTAGAGGCAAATGCAAATTAGACATCACTCCAAATTTGGCCCATTACAGTGCTTCACAGCAGGTGTTGTTTTTTCACATCACCCATAGTTTTTTAAGAGAGTTTAGATGAGGATTCAACACTTGTTGCCATCTTGGCAAAAACTAGAGCCAATCATGCAAACACGCTGTTAAATGTACATTTCCTTTAGTCTTCATATATTTTTAATGCATTATTTTTCAAATCATCATTACAGAACAACATAGAAATGTCCTGGATTGAATGGTAATGTAGCAGTGTTGTAATTGATTTCTTTCTTTCTTTTTTTCAAAGCTAGCATCTAGTGTCCATTAGTGGTACTGCATCTTAAGGCAATTCAGTCTGCTTGGCCCAAGTGGATAAAAGTCAGTTTATTAACCTATAAATGATTCTCCTCAAATGTTTCCAGATTGATTTGTTTCATTTACATATTGGAATAATCAGAATACACTTGTTCTGCTAGCTACTATAACATGAACCAACACTGATATTGAGCAGCCCCCTTGGGTCCTTTGACCACATGTTACAGGATTTATAGGCTACAGCAGCTTGTGTTTGCTTTAAATAGTTTTCATAAATAGATTTGTTGCTAATCTCCAACAATGCTAATCCACACTGATTTAGTTCTACTTGTCAACCTCCTTCATCCTTGTACAAATAGTTAACCATCTCAACTTATATCATAGCCTGTGTGTGTGCATGTCAGTGTGTGTGTGTGCCACATGGGTTTATACAGTATGTGTATGATCGGGTGTTGTGCTGCATGTGTTAGTAAGAGTGTGTGTTGTGTGTTTCAGTGAGTGGCTGTGTGTGTGTGGGTTGAGCCATTTCACAGCATTACTGTGAGTCATCCATCAAGCTGGTAGCGCTCTGTGCATAGGGTTAGTTTAGTCATTTTATATATATTTATAATAAAAAAAATGTTTTTACATGTACTGGTGGGAGTCTTCATAACAGCATACGCTCCTAAAAAGATTGTCGTTTTCAACCTAGACAAGAGGGTCTTTTGACACAACACACATCTGCTGCTGCTCTTCAACAGACAGGGAGACAAGGAGACATGATGGGAGACATGGACAGATACTGTAGGTAGACAGAGAGATAGAGATAGAGATAAAAGAGATAAAAAGATAGATAGATAGATAGATAGAGAGAGAGAGAGAGAGAGAGAGAGAGAGAGAGAGAGAGAGAGAGAGAGAGAGAGAGAGAGAGAGAGAGAGAGAGAGAGAGAGAGAGAGAGAGAGAGAGAGAGCATCCATTCAGCACCATAGACAGCTCTTTTCTACAGCAGAGTGTAGTCAGGCTGCCATCTACTGGTCAAGGATTGTGGGAGAAAGATAACTTTAAAAAGAGGAGTGAAACAAGAAAGAGAGAGCAGAAGTGTGATAGTATATACTGAAGTTTAAGTGTATATACACTGCTTAAAGGGAATCAGAACAAATTATAATTAACCATCATTTTCCTGTAGAGTTGATGATTTTCATCCATTTTTTGTCTAAAGGCATCACTGTGAGCGAGAGTACATTTGAATGTTGCAGCCTTCAGATTATTGTTGAGAAATGCTCCCACATAGCTCAGCAATAGTAACTTGTCCTCCAGTGACTCCAGTACTTTTCTCCAGTGGCTTATGCGTCAGGCTCTGGTATATGTACTACTCTGAAGAACACCTCTAAAAAACTGTAAAAGCTGCAATAATCCTGAGTTTGTCTTTGCTTTACTTGTACTGTTACTGTGGTCGGGCAAGTTTTGCTATAATATCAACTGGAAAAAATATAAGTTTGAGATCTAACTTTACATCTGTAGTCAATGTATAAAGTCAGTAACCAAGGAAACCATTGACATCCTTTAGATGCCTATATGCTCTGAGAACTCATCCAGGGTACTTTCTTGTGAATAGAAGAAAAAGAGATATTCTTCACCCTCTATTGCAAGGAACTCCTAACCTTACAGCAGAGAAGTAAATTGCAAACCAGTGTCTGCACTGACATAATGTGAAAATAGAAGGAAAATATTGCCTACCACTGTAGATAAATTAGTTTGTTTTGTTTTTGACCTCATTATGCAAAAACTGAAAGTACACCCAGGCCTATATTCCTCTTTAACGATTCTTATGAGAGAAAAAAGATTGGTTGCTTTGATAATGGTGTTTGCAACTTTTTCATACGAGTTGTGCCAGTTTCTTGACTATGTATTCATCTTTTAAATAGAAAACATTCTGGCACCTTAATATTACATAAAGCAAGACTTATATTAGATGTTAAAGATGCATCTTTTATATAAACCCTGACAGAAGTAAATATGCATTTTATTTTAGGTTAATTGTTAAAGATTACAACCCCACATCTCTGAATATTTTAAAGATAATTACACACGACGGACTGGAAACATAATTAAGTTACAACAAAATAACGACATTTTACCAGAAGCTTTCTTGTGTAGAATGGTTGTTATTAGATATAGATCACTATGAAGCTGCAACAGGGAGCCTCATTCTTGTAATGGTAAGTAACATAAGTGATTGATTACAGCCTGTAATTTAACCGGATAGTAATAATCGGTCAAAAGCACAAGCAATGTTTTCTCCAACAATCATTTCACTCAAAGTTCCCAGAGGCAACGAGGCTGCATTTCCACTGGAGACCTCTGTTTTCTTCTTTTTCTCCTCTTCAGTGGAAAGGAAGTACTGGTGTGTGTCTCCAACCGCTTCAAAGTTTACCATGTTTTTCGAGATCAGACCACAGAGGGTTAGAAGTTAAAATATTTCAACTTTTGGTAACACAGCGTTCTGCTTCAAATGGGTTTTCAATAGTCTCTGAGCAACAGCAGGAGCCACAATCGACACTTGGCACAACATCTGTTTAGAGCTACTGGAAGATTCCCGGGGTAACAGAGGATGAGTCAATTATTGCTGTTAAATTCCACAATATTTTGTATTTTTGAATCAAGTGTGAATCAGCAAAGCATGATTATTTTTAACAATTCAGATATTTCCCTAGTTGAATAATAGTGTCATAAATTTAAACTAAATGGGGTTTTTTTTCAAATAAAGTATTGCACTTAGACATGAAAAGTCTTTACTTTCTTCACTTCGTCCTTAAAAAGAAAAAAATACATTTATTGTAGCTGTTGAGAGTTGCACATGTGCAGTACTGATTGGGCACTGATAACTTCTAATAAATAAATCCAAGGGGCAAGTCAAAATTTACTTTGGGCAAAATACATTTTTACGAACTTGCCCGACCGGGCAAACAAAAAAACCTATTAACGTTGAACCCTGAAGTGCAAGTAAAAGTTTGGAAACAATACATCATTAATATGTTTATAGATTTGATTTATTTTTAATTCTAATTATTGTTTTGTTTATTGAATGTTAAAAAATAGTGAAAATGGGTTGCCCCATGTAACTAAGCAAGCGGCCTGGGTTTGAATCTGACCTGTGGCCCTATGCCGCATGTCGTTCCCTCTCTCTCTCTCTCTCTCTCCTGTCTATCTCCGGCTGTACTATATAATGAAGGCAAAAAAAGGCCAAAGAAAATCATCTTTAAAAAAAACTAAATTCTAAAAAACATTCCAAAATTGTAAGATATTCAATGTAGTATAATAGAAAATAGAGAAATCTGTAAGCAGGAAATGTTTGGCGGCAATATGACAACAAAATCCTGAAGTGTTCTTACATATGTGACGTTGTCATGGCATCTCAATTTAGCCTGCCTCCCAGAAACGGTCTGACAGAGGAGTCACTTTGTTTTTAAATGAAAAAGTGCAAAAGGTAAGCTCAACTACAGGCTGTGCGACTGTGCAGTAGTTTGCTTTGGCACCAGGTTCGAAAACTTTTTCTTATTGAGTTTGAATCCCCAACAGAAGTAGTAAACTACAGTGCATCTTACTGAGCCAGGTCAATGGAGTAGAGCCTTAATTGACTCAACTTGAGTCCCCACAGGTCAAGAAAAACCAGCACATTTTAATGAGCACAGGTCTCAAGGTGAACCACTGTACTTATACAACTTGACAGAAAAAGTTTTAAGACGTCTCATTCATATGAGAACAAAATGTTGAACTACTTTGCTGTGCTGGACCATACCCAAGTTGTCTTCCAGAGTCTTCCCATACAAACACAAGGCCCTCTGTGTGAGTGTGTGTGTGTGTGTGTGTGTGTGTGTGTGTGTGTGTGTGTGTGTGTGTGTGTGTGTGTGTGTGTGTGTGTGTGTGTGTGTTAATACAGAACAAACCTGTTCTCCTAAGAGAGCTCAAAGTCAAACATGACGCCTTTTAGAGAAAATTACAGAAGAGCGGAGCGAATATAAAAGACACGGAGGCAAGGAGGGAAAATAAAGACAGAACGAGACACGAAAATAAAAAGACAGAAAGAATTTGAGACAAAGATGAACATGGATGTTACACTACGCCTACGAGACTAATACTGTCAGAAGAGGTAGGGCAAGACAGAGACGAACGAGACAAGGGAAGGTTAGCATAGAGGAAGAAGAAGTGGTGGCAGAGCAATTGTGGAAGAAATTAAAGAGGAAAGAAAGAGGACAGGAGGGGGAAGAAAAGGATTGTAGAAGAGATGTGAAGAAGAAGAAGAAGAAGAAGAAGAAGAAGAAGAAGAAGAAGAAGAAGAAGAAGAAGAAGAAGAAGAAGAGGAGAAAATGAGGAGAATAGAAAATAGGACCTTGGTGTTTCCAGCAAGTTCTCAACAAAAACATCTGCCTTCCTAATTAAAACTTCAGCTCTGTCTTTTTTACTTTCCCTACTTCTCTGCAGCAATAAAATGAGCCCAGAGTGACTTATCAACCTTGGAGACACCTGCTGATTTGAAAAACGACATAAACTCCTAATTAGCTGAAAGAAAAAAACTACTATACAGGTTTGAACTAGTGCATATTTAGCACTGCCTGTCAAATTATTTTTTCCCTACAGATTTTGTTACTATTAGGGTTTATTAGTTTGAACGCTCAAATAATTAACATCTTACCTTTCAAAAAAATGATGGCTAGGCACGATATTATAATTATCTTGAGCTGCTAAATAGATGAAAACTGTCATAAATCACAACATACTTGCATGATGAGTTAATGCACACCCTTTAAATAGCTCATTAATAAATGTCATGCTTTAAATGAAACAGCATAACCTCAAAAAGTGTATAGGTGCTTTTAAATTAGCTGAATAGTTTGTGTACATTAAGTAAGTATTGTAAGTATTATTATTGGATTGTATTTTTGATGCAACTGCCAGGGAAGCTTTGCAACCATTGTGTTGGCACTTCTGTAGTTCTTTTCTGTAGTTCTTTTTACCAAGTGGATGATATCGTAGCTCTCGGATAGTCCCGAAATCGCAGATTTGGAATTGGAGCCTGGCGTGAATTTGTTTTTAGACTCGGCTGCCTGTAATTACAGTGTGATTGATATGACATGAACCCGGCATAATGGATTACAAGAAAGTGAAGTGAAAGGAAAAAAAACTATCAAGAGTGTCAAAAAGAAAAATAATGATGAAGGAAGCATTGAGAGATTGCAGTATGGCGGAAAGGACAGCGAAGAGCAAAGGAGCATGGAACAGGTCAAGTATAATAGCTCAGATGAGGCAGCGATTATGAAATAGGTCAGAGAAGGAGGAGTGGGAAACAAGGGGATGTAGAACAAAGGCTATTAAAAGGAAGAGGAGAGGAATAAATGTAAAATTTGTAAACATTTACAAGTTCTTCCCAAAGCTAGAAGCAATAGAGCCAACGCTCGCTTGATGATGTAAGTAAGAGACAAACTCTGAATTGGTTATATTGGTAATGAATGGGAGACTTAAATGCTGTGGAAGCATCCAGAGAATTTGAGGGGACATTTTCACATTTTCTGGTTCTGAGTCATTTGCAGCAGCACTGTTGAGAAAATGGAAAATAGGTGTAGAAAAGCAGGAGGGAAGAACTTGTGAATTAGGATGCCACTGAGTTACTGAAGGAAGGAGTGAGATGGATAGGGAGAAGGGGTGGAGAGAGTAAACAGATTGGGAGGAGGTGGTGATGATAATGATGAAAGCTGTGTGAGCGTTAGGGCTGGTGGGAGGGAGAGAGGTACTGTAAAGAGGAAAGGGATGCAGGGAAGTGGGGGGAGGTAATGATGATGGTAAGGGATGATGAGATGTGGTTAAATGAGAAATGATTTGCAAGACGAGGAGGAAAGGAGAGGGAGCAATGAGCTTTTTCCACAAAGGTTTAAACTTGGAGGAAGAGGGCAGAGAACGTACTCAACAAAAGAAGAAGACGCTGGAGAAATGGGGGGGAAGGAATTGGAGGAAGGGGAGTGAAGGAAAAACAGAGGGTAGACGAGGTATACGAGTACACACAACGTGCTATTGACTGAAGGCTTTCCCCGTTAATTGCATATTCCCTGTGATTGCACTGTGAATTGCTGTGCTGAATGAGAATGACTTTCTCTCACTCTTTACTTGCAGATAGACAGAGACAGAACATTTAATTCAGTTGATGCTGTTGTCCAAAGCAACTTACAATAAATGCAAACAATCCTGAGGATACAACTTCGAACAGCAAGAATTTTGCAAGTACATTAGCTTCCATTATTTGAAATAATTTTTAAGTGCAGTACAACAGCTTAAAATAAACCAAACCAATGTAAGTGCTGCATACATTAACGATAGAATTAAAAACCCCAACCATTAGCTTCAAATAAGCCAAACCAATGTAAGTGCTACATACAGAAATATGAACTTTTTTTAGTTCTTTGATAATTAATATTATTGGCCAAGGTGCTGTCGAAACAGATGGGTTTTCAGTCTACAACAGAAGGTGTGAAGAATTTCTGCTGACCTGATATCAAGGTCGGGGAGCTCGTTCCACCATTTTGGAGCCAGGATAGCAAACAGGCAGGTTCTGGGTCCCACTCGCAATGAGGAAATAGCAAGCTAATTGAACGATGCAGAGTGAAGTGAGCAAGCTGGTTTGACAATGGCCTGGATGTAGGAAGGGACTGATCCATTCACAGCACAGTAGGCCAGTACCAGTGTCTTGAAGCAGATTCGGGCAGCCACTGGTAACCAGTGAAGGGAGCGGAGGAGCAGTGTAGTGTGGGAGAACTTGGGTAGGTTAAAGGTCAGTTGGGCTGCTTCATACTGGAGCAGCTGAAAAGGTCGGATGGCACCAGTAGGTAGTCCAGCCAGGAGGAAGTTGCAGTGGTCAAGTTGTGAGATGACAAGAGCCTGGACCATAACCTGTGTTGCCTTCTGGGTCAGTGGGGGACATATCCTCCTGATATTGTAAAGAGTGCATCTGTAAGAGTAGGCTGTTGCAGCGATGCTAGCATGGAAGGATAGTTGGTTGTCCAGTGTCACACCCAGATTCCATGCAATCCGAGTCGGGGAAACAACGAGGTGCCGATGTTGATAGTAAGGTCTTGGATGGGAGAGCCCTTCGCCAGAAGGAGAAGCTGTTTGGTCTTGCCGAGGTTAAGTTTCAAGTGGTGTGTGGACATCCACGGAGAGATGTCAGACAGACAAGCAGAGATTCTTGCCTCCATCTGGGTTTCTGACCTGGGAAAAGACAGAATCAGTTGAGTGTCATCTGCGTAGCTGTGGTAGGAGAAGCCATGAGAGTGAATGACAGAGCAAAGTGCGTTTGTGTACAGCAAAAAGAGGAGGGGACCCAGGGCGAAGCCCTGAGGTACCCTGGAGTGAGTTGACAAGGGTCCAACAGAGACCCTCTCCAAGTTACCCTGTAGGAGCGGTCTTTGAGGTAGTATTCGAGCAGGGAGATTGCAGTGCCTGAGACTCCCTGTTCTTGGAGGGTGTCAAGGAGGATTTGGTGGTTCACTGTGCGAACGCAGCAGAAAGATCCAGAAGGATGGCAACAGAGGAGAGGGAGGCTGCTCTAGCAATGTGAAGTTCCTCAGTGACAGCGAGGAGGGCAGTCTCAGTTGAGTTGCCTGCCTAGAAACCAGATTGGTGCGGATCAAGAAGGTTGTTCTGGTGAAGGTAAGTAGAGAGTTAATTGAAGACCATACGATCAAGAATTTTGAAAATAAATGGAAGAAGAGAGACAGGTCTGTAGTTGTTCATTTTAGAGGGTTGAGTTTGGGTTTCTTTCGGAGAGGGTTCACTCTTGCCTCTTTAAGAGTGTTTGGAAAGCAACCAGTTGTTAAGTAAGCCTTGATGAGATAAAAGAGAAAAGGAAGAAGGTCAGGAGCAATAGACTGGAGTAGGTGAGACGGGATGCAGGCAGAGGTAACAAGTGGTAACAAGTGTTAGGACTTCATTTGGAGAGAGGGGGGAGAAAGAAGTTAGAGTGGGGGGCAAGTGATTAGTCGATGTCAGTTTGGTAAGTTGTAAAATGAAGAGCGTATGTCATCTATTTCTTTTACAAAGCAGTTGACAAAGTGGCTTGATACAAGGGAAGAAGTAGGTGGGGGACTGGGGGGATCGGGAGGGTGGAGCAGATAGTGAAGAGTTTTTTGGGTTTGGAGAAGGAGGATTTAATTTTTGATTGAAAGAAAGCTTGTTTTGCTTAGAGGATAGAGAAAGAGGAGAGAAGAGATTGATAGGCAAGGAGGTAATCAGGGTGTTTTGTTTTTAACCCTTTTCTTTCAGCTGCCCAAAGAATGGTTCTATCAGCATGCACTGAGTCCTCCAACCAGGGAGCTGGAAGGGACTGGCGGACCTGCCGTGAAGTGAGAGGACCGAGAGAGTCCAGAGAGCAGGACACAATTGAGAGGAGAGTGTCTGTGGCAGAGTTGGCAAGCATTAATGAGAAGGAGTCAGATGAAGGGAGGGCCGAGAGGACAGCTGAGGCAAGAGAGGAGCGAGAGAGCGAACAACGGTTATGGCATACGGGTACAGTATTAGGTGAGTTAGGTTTGTCAGATTGGAAGAGGGGGAGAGAGTAGGATATGAAAAAGTGATCAGAGAAGTGAAGCAGAGTTACAGAGAGGTTCAAGGTAGAGCAGTTTCTGGTGAATATGAGATTGAGGTGGTTACCAGCTTTGTGAGTAGATGGGGACGGACACAGTGAGAGAACAAAGGAGGATAGGAGAGAAAATAAGTCTGTTGACTTCTCTGACTGGATGTTGAAGTCACCGAGAAGTACAAGCGGAGGGCCATTTCAGGGATGTTAGATAGGAGAATGTCCAATTCCTCCAATTCCTCCAATTCTGAAGGACCCGGAGAACGGTAGAGCACAACAATGTTTAGTATAACCGTCTTAGTTACAGTCATGGCATGACATTTCGTGTGTGAAGTCTGGCAATGGGAAGAGAGAAACATTTGGGGGACATAGACCAGTGCCGCTTCCACTGTCAGTGGTTCTTGTTCAGTGGGTGAAGGAGTAGGCTGTGGAGAGAGCAGCAGGGATGGAAGTGTTATCTGGTGTGATTCAAGTCTCAGTGAGGGCAAGAAAGTCAAGGGATTGCTGGGAGGCGTAGCCCGAGATTAAGTCAGTCTTGCGAGTAGCTGACCGGCAGTTCCACAGGCCCACTGAGACAAGATGTTGGGTATGTGAGGAGCGTGTAGGATGGAGAAAAATGGAGAGGTTACGGCACTGTTGCGAGCATGTGCAAGGCCTATAATTTCTACAAGAAGACACATGAACAGGAATAGCAAGTATACACATATTTGAATAAGGAGAGGGAAGAGCAAGCAAAACGAGATACTTAGCCCAGTTAATGTTGGCTTTTCTTCCAACATATCCTCCTGCGAAAGACTCCCGAGTCTTTTTCTTCCTGAGTCTTTGTCTTTGTCTTCCTGAGTCTTTGTCTTCCTGAGTCTTTGTCTTTGTCTTCCTGAGTCTTTGTCTTCCTGAGTCTTTGTCTTTGTCTTCCTGAGTCTTTGTCTTCCTGAGTCTTTGTTTTCCTGAGTCATTGTCTTCCTGATTCACCCTGAATCTGTATTCTCTACTTATGGTTCACTACTCACTGCACCGTTACTTAGTTATTTAATATATATCTTTAATAATAACTAAAGTAAAGTAGAAAATATCTCAGCAAACCAACTCTCTGACATATGCAAAGAAAAGGATAGTGTACATGCCCTGCAAAGATGCCTGACTGTCTTAAAACAGATTGATAGGAAACTTTCACTGGTTTTGAGATTCCAGCCCTTCAGATTGTGTTGGATTGGAAAAAAAACAAGTTAAATTACGTGTGTTGAAAGGATAAGCTGCAGGGTATAAATTGTGTTATATGGTGTTTTACCTTTGCATTGTATGATTTTGGTAGGTAGACTCTGTGTGACATATTAATTATTTGTGTTGAGTATCTGAGTTGAGTTCTGTGTTTGAGGACCGAGGAGAGGTGGACAGATTAACAGTGTTCCTGTGTTCCCTGTGATATGGGAAACAAATCATACTGTGATTAAACTGTATGCACAGAATACTGCTGATACCACTTGTGATCAACGCCTCTTTTGGACAGGTCTGAAAGGATTCTGGCATCCCCGGGGAAATGATAGCGCACAAGTCATTAGCAGTGACACGCTGACGGGGGAGATTAATATCCTGCTCTTCATGTCTGTCAAGTCGACTTGCATGCTTATACGGTGAAAGAGCCATGAGCTTGGTGGTCACATATAGCACCAAGTAGTTCTATAGATTGCAGTCCAATTACAGTTTGTAATTGAGAAAAATACACATCTTAAGAGTAGGGCAGGATCATGTGTGTATTCTCCTATAATTCAGTAAATCAATTGTATTTGTCACATGTAATCATATAAGGTGAAATTCCAGTGAAATTGATTATGGCTCGTACATACTTTCCATTCATAATACAATTGAAGGTCCTCTGTACCAGTTGGTGACGTTATGTTGTTTGCCAGGTCTTCTCCTCCTCCTCCTCCTCCTTCTTCTCCTTCCTCCTCATCCTATATACGTCACCGACTGGACTGGAGTGTGGAATGAAATAGAAGTATGCACAGTGGGCGTGTCACAAATTTTGGGCTGAATGCAAGCAGTGCACAAGGGGATAACTGAAGTTCAGGCCCTTGGTGATGTGGACACCAAGGTGCGTGAAGCTGTCGACCCACTCCACCTAGGACTCGTTGACATTAAGGGGGGCGTATTTCCTTCCCCTCTTCTTCCCATAGTCTATTATCGGCTCCTTAGTCTTGCTGAAGTTTAGGAGTAGGTTGTTGTCCTCACACTAGCAGGTCAGGACCTCCACTTCTACTTCAGTTGGCCTTTTCGTTATTAATTGTGATGAGGCTCACCACAGCTGTGACGTCAGCAAACATGATGATGGTGTTGGGTGGAAAGTGGCTACACAGTCATGCGTGTACAGGGAGTATGCTGGTTTATGTCCTGTGTAATTAAGTGTCTTGTACTGTGTAATGTGTATCATCTTTGGCAAAGAGGCACTGCTGAGCATAAGCACTTTTCTGAACTTTAACAACAGCTAAAAATGGTAATAATACTGGATATGTAAAAATGAAGCCCATGCATAGCCACGGAAGATGTTTTCAGAGGGAGATGTAGGGGTGCAGGTGTGCTGCGCTAAATCAGTCAGAACAATAAAAAACTATGAGCCACTATACAAAATATTATAGAAAGCCATCTGTTAAATCTTTACACAAAAGAAAATAGCGCCCATGAACGCAAAATGCAAAAGATTTCCGGGCTGACTTGAATACTGAACAGTTTTCACATATTTTGTCTTCTAAAAAACAAACTGTTTTAACATAAACCTAAATGTGTTCCCTATATAATAGCAGAGGTATATATTTACATCTGTTCGTGGATTATTGACAGATAACAAGGAATGCATCTTAGTACATGTTTTTCTTAATCAAATAATTATTCGCTTTGTTAAATATACATCTGCCTTCAAAAGCATTCAGTACGTCTCCAATGGCTTACCTACTGGTTTATTTCATACTGGAGGCATTTGTACCATCATTGGTCTTTGATCTTTATGCAGTACAGACACAATCAATAAACACAGCTTTAACTAAAGTCATAGCGACACAGATCAAATTATTTTTCTTCCCCTTCAAGCTACTTTAAAGGAAATTCAGTTCAGCCAGAGTTTAAAATGTTTGACATTGCACTTTAAGTATATGAAACTCAATCAAATAGCATGTGACCCAGCAGTAATAGCCATTTGAAAATATCTGACCCTTATTAAATAGTATCTGACCAAAGAGTGTGTGCTGCTCGGTCTCTGCTTGTTTAAGTCGATCAGCCTGTCTCTCCCTCTCTCTGATAACGCCTGCATGAGCACGGGTACATACCACACAAAGTTCATACAGGTATAGACAACCGTGCATCTATATGCTTGTATACGCACACAAGCAATCACGCACGCACACACAGTGTCTCTGGGATCAATTTCAATTCTCTAGTTAGAGAACAAATCAGCACACAGCCTTTCATCTCTTCAGCCTTTTCCACTTTTCCTCCACACAGCCCACTTCTCTATATTGATCTATGTCACTCTCCTGTTTTCTTGGTTTCCTTCTTTCTCTCTCTCTCTCTCTCTCTCTCTCTCTCTCTCTCTCTCTCTCTCTTCATCTATATTCCTCTTTTTTGCATGTTTTCTGTCCGTCCCCCATTCTTCCTCTTCATCGCTTTAACTTGTGTCTGTTGAGGAGTCTCTCTGCCTCCCTCCATCTGTTTTCTCCCTATAGGATGCCTCCCCTTACACCCCTCTGTGCTCTCACGGTCTCTAATACCAACTAAACCTCAAGATCAACACACATACACACACACACCTCATTAAATGAAGTTAATTTCCAATCCATGAAAACCTATTGACCCTCTACCGAGGCTGAACACATTGTCAAGTTGTATTGAACGAGGCATATCTGTATGCCTGTCTGACTCTCTCTTTGATCATCTGTTTACCTGTCTTGCAGCATGTCTGCCTGACTTGTGAATTTATTCCTGATGATAGAAGTGGAACTTATTTACCTAAGCGTCATAATCCCAGAGTGTTTTTCTCTTTTGGCATAATTTTTGGTGATAAACTGTCACTGATGTGACGTTTATGCACTGCAAATCCTTAAGATCTCATATTAGTCAGCATGCGTAGTATAGAGTGATGTCTTTTTCCGTGTATTTTCTGTTGATCATGCTTCAATTTCCGTGGTTGCTCATGCTAGCTACTTTTCTTCTGTGGATGTCATAAACACAACCTTCAAACGAGAATCTAATGTTTAGGAGGAAGAGACTGTCAGAGCCTCTTAGCGATCGGGAAAGGCCACCTTTAATGAACACAGACTTCATTAATTAATTTCATATAAAAAAGGACACAACATCTGAATGTGTAATGAGATATTAACAGTAAAGACACATCAGTTGTTTGAATTCATTCTAAAAAGTTAATAACAACTCTGCAAGCTTTGTTTGTTGGAAGATAAGAAAACGCAACAAAGGATGCGCATGTGTGTATGAGTGTGCATGCATGTGTGTATGACTGACAGGGTGAGACAGACAGAGAGAGAAAGAAAGAGAGAAGTGACAAGAAAGATAGAGACAAGAATAACAAAGAAGAAGACACTGACGGAAAGAAAATCGTGTGCCTGCTGACCCTTTGAAAGACTTGTTGATTACGCACTAAAATGCAAAGCATAATTCTGATATGTTCATGACGACACTTTCATCTTAGATAATATCACTATCAAGGATGTCTGGAGTCATTAAGAGGCCTTGTCTGCCCACACTCTGCTGCTGCTGCTGTCTGAACCATCCTAACATCAGCTAAGATCGAGGACTTGTTTGATGTGTTTGCATCATTAATTGTATTTAATCCTTGCATTTAGTGGCGTATGTCTCTTCAGACTCATTTACATTTCAGAACATTACATACACTATATGTTGTTTGAGTCAGGTCACTGTGTTGCTATCACTGAGTGACCAAAGAAACCAACACTTGGCAACCATGAATGGGTAGAGCTGCAATTTTGGAAGATAAACAAATTAATATCTTCTTAAATGTAAGGCAATTGGAAGTGTTAATGATCCATGCAATAAACAGGCAACCTAGAAATTAAGTCTACTGACACATGTAGCTCCCCAGGAAAGTAACGTTAACACCAAACGGCGCTAGGAGCAATGTGTGAAAATAGTGCCATCTAGTGGTGAGGATGCACACAAAAAACCACAACAATCCTTATTTTCAGGTGATTATACATTAATGAAAACATAAGTTATTCCATTTCTGCCAATAAATCCAGCTAAATCCTAAACTATGTTCCTTGAAGGCATACAATCGTCTGGTCCGGTTTCAAACCATCACAAGGACTTCACATGTCACATGCTTTATTCAGAACAATATGTTTAGTAAGTTAACTTCAATAGAAAACTTCCCAGAGCTCAAGGTGAGCGACACTCAAAAATCCAAAAGGTGTTTCATTTTAAATTATATTTAACAGGGTAAATCCCCAGATTAATTTGTGAAGCTGGCACCATTAAATGCTTGACATTTTATCTTGATGAATAAACAGTTTGGAATACTCAACACGCTGAATCAAAATAACTTTTCAAAGGGCTAAACCTGCATTAGGCACACCGTCAGATGCATCAACCTGAAGTTGTCTATTAGAGCCTGAGGCTCACTGCGTTAGGATAATGCAATTTGGAAAGAATACCACTGTGTCACCCAATCCCAGTAGGATTCAATACAAAGAATTAAATTTGCTTTGCAAGTTATTCATTGTTCTAGCAGTGTCATGCTGACACTTAAACAAAAAATCTTCAGCTTGATTGTTTTTACAGCGAGATGATTATCTCATCGTCTCATTATCTCAGCTTGCCACCCCTAGGAGGATTTGCAAGGCAAGATGATGAGACCTGGGTTACAATAGAGCCGAAAACAATCTTTTAGTAGATTAAAAAGTATAATCTAACATGGGTCGATACACCATCATAGCGGTTAGGGACATAGCTAACTAACCTCGTTAGCCTCCTTAGGAGCACACCACAATCATGTTCCTATCTGATCTCTTTCTCTTCATTAGAAAAAGATGTCCACTTTCATATGGAACGCATAATCAATGGGCAAAACCTCACTGGTGTAATAATGCACAAGGTCTTACAAAGCAGCTTTCAGTGCAAAGGTAAGTGGTATGTTTTCCTAATATAGAAAAGATTAGTGCTCCAAAGCATTTGATAGAGGTGTTGTCATGGTATTGACATTTTTACAGGTTAACATTGAGCTGAATGGACAGAAATAATCAGGAAGGAGGTTGGTGTGTGTGTTTGTGTGTTTCTTAGCGGTGGTGGGGTTACGATTAAGGTTGCAAAGGGTTGGGACATTTTGGGACATTTTCTGAGGGAAGTTAAGTTTTTAAATTTTGCACAATTTTGATATAAAATGTCATGTTTTGTAAAAGAAAATATGCCTATTTGATTGAATTGTAACCATGCACTGAAATCAGCAGTGCACTCTTCTATCACATGTACAGATCATGTGCTAGCATCACATTCAATAGGAATTCCTCTGCATGCCATGCACTGTGCATTCTCCCATCACATGTGCAGCCCACACTGCTGCCAACATTACTGTACTGCCCAAACCAAAGGACAACATGCTATCAGGTAAGTTTTGATTATATTACTGGAGTAAAAATATTTTATATTCTTCTATCATATTCTGTTCACCACCAGATAGTATCCTAAAGCAAAGAGATAGAGAAGATGAGGCATCAGAGTCTGACATCGAAGAAGTCCATGGAGAAGATAAGGAGGCTGAAGAGGAAATTATTTATAAAATAAGTCTTATTTTTGGATGCGGGGGTCATACGGCCTTTTTTGTTGTTGTTGTTGTTCAATGGAAGTTCAATACAAAGTTAACTAGAAGGGTTAACACTATGACTGCTTATGATATTTAGGAATGCACTGATTTATTGGCAGAACATCGGTATCTACCAATATTTGCCTTTTTGACCACCATAGGACTATCGGCAAATCAGATGGCATTCACCGATGGCAAGTGGCCAATGTTCCTCTGGTCTGTTGCATCCATTCTGTGCTTGCTAAATGTTGTGTTGGGCATTTGCGGGTTGGACTCGGACAACAGTAGCTATGTTCAGCCCCATTCTCAATGAAGGGACAAGAGTTGAAAGATATGTATGATTGTATTTACTAATTATTTATATTTAATATTTGATTGTATATTTGTTTGCTTTTCACAAAAATAAAGTTTTTGTTGGGCTATGTAAAATGTAAAAATTAATTTTATTATTCTAAATATATATATATTATATTATATAAATAAATTAAAATTTGTATTATGAGTTGAAATTGTATGATTTAATTAACTAATTAATTAATTAATTGATTGATTAATTAATTAAGTATTAATTTGTGCTCATTCAAAAATAGTGTAATGAAGGGCAGTTATTTTTTATAATGAAGATTTATTTGTTTTATTGGCACAAAAGGGGGAAAATTAACAACAAAAACATAAAAACATTGGAATCAGCATTGGCTATTGGCAAAATTGCTATTCAAGATATCGGTGCACTACAGCTAAATCCCATAAATAACAGTTATTCTCATGGAAAGTTTCCACCTCGACAACTCCGTAAATTTCTGCAACCCTAATTACAATAAAAAAGTTTACGGCAGGTTGGAAGCACTCGAAGCAAGAAAGCTGACATTCACTTGAAGGCATGATGAAGTCTCCATCGGAAGGAACAAAAAGCTAAAAGTAAAATCCTCACTGGATCTTCTTTTCATAGACTATGATGTAATCAACAGCAATCCCTATTTCTTGGGAAGTATTTCAAAACACTTGGTCTGTAGTTTTCTCTGTGCATCTCTCAAATGCCCTCGGCTAATAATCAAAAATTTAGAAGGGGATTGTAAAGGTCCCTGCTGGGTTGGACTAATGGCCCGTGTGCATGAAGTATGACAGCCTTCTAAATTAAACCATTTGTTCAAAGCAGGTCAGTCTCAGAGGTAACCATGTGTCTAAAACATCGCTGGTGCGCCTTCATAGCCTAAAAAGCAGTAGGATATCTGTAAACAACCACAAAAACAGTATTAGCATGGTTACTGGTATGTCTATATTGAGTGAGATGCCGGTTAAAAAAAAGGCTGCCAAATAAATCTGACTACAATATTGATGATAAAAAATTCAGAAACTGAGTGTTTAGCACAGCAGGGGACAGGAGTGTGAACTGCAGCTGAACTGTTGATCAATCAAAGAACATTACTCAGTTGATTGATCAGTACATCTGTCTTTACTGTAAAAACCACCATCTTGTGTGAACAAAAGGAAGACTGACCTGGAAGATCTTCTTGACTTCCTGCCCTTAGAATTAGGTATAAATACTGAAGCAGGGACAGTTGCTCCTCTGAGCAACCCGACAGCATTACAACCTGTGTGTGTGTGAGTTTGATCATCCTTCAGTATGTATAAACTCCTTCTTGCAAGAATATAGATTAAAACTCTTATTTGATTTTGATCCTGACTTCGTGAAGAATATTTTTCAAACAAATATGAAATCCCAATGGTCTAATTACAGGAAACACATGATGCCTGGTTCATAAAAAGGGGAGGACAGATAGTTCATATGTGACTGGGTTTATCCAGAAGGCCTCTCCCAACAGATGTTACAACAGATCTGAACACCTTGTCTATGAAAAGTGAGAGAAATGTATTGGTGCCGGATGGTGAACACATTTGTGTTCAACTCTAATAACCCTTGTTTATCACCCTACTTGCCAAGATTTGTATCTAGATGTTCGTATCTCACTCTCTAATCTTAATCAGTTACCATCCTTTGAATGTTACAAACAGATGGAAGAGGTGTGTTTAATTCCTGAGGTTCTCTGGTGTCTCCAAGACCTTTATCTGTACCTGCCCAAAATTACAAAATAGATTTCTGAGTGCAGTTGGTAACAAAGTTAATAAAAAGAAATGTAGCACAGATATTTTCAGGATCTCCAATATCTACTAATGCTCCCTGGGATCTACAATGAACCGTTCTCATATTGGCATTTATCTGACTGGAATTCATTCAAGCGTACAAGCCACGCCGCCTCCCTCTCTCTCCTTGTTCCCCTCCTCTCTCGTTTTCCTTTTTTCCTCACACTTGTCTTTCATCATCCCTTCATCCTCTATATCCCCCAATCTCACAGTGTACATAATATTTCTAAATGAAGTAAAACAATATATGTAATCTAAGATAATAAAAAGCCATCCTTTGAATGTTGACTGAGTCTTGATTGGATGCAGCGGCTCCATAAATCAGATGAAGCTCAAACAACCAAATCAAATATTGTAAATTAATCTTTGCAGAAACTCTACCTCCCTCCCTTTCTCTCCTCCCCCTCTCCCTCACCGTCTCCCTCTCTCTCGATGGATAAGGTATACTGTACACGTGGAGAGATGGTGAAGGGTGCTGTATTGTTTCATCGTGTGTATGTATTGTGATAGGGAGGATTGCGCAACTCATATTTATGCAAGTGACCTTTATCAAAGTATGTTGAACTATAGGATATTACCTTCATCTCGGTCCCAGGTAAGGATGCTATAGTTAATTACAGAATCTCATTTAAAGTAGTTGTTTGAGTTTGAATTCAAGGTGCACAGTTTTGTGTAAAGACTCATTTTTAAATGCCAAATTAAACTTCCAGAGTTGGATCTAATATAAAAATAGCTGATGAAACAGATGACTGTAATTTCAGACAGATAAAATCAGGTTCAACACTATACGTGTCTCATTTGGATCAAGACGTTTTACTCTGGTTCTTCTTGCTCTGGGATCAATTCTACTTCAATGCACTCAGGACTTACACATCCTATTTAATATATCTTAACTCAAATGCAATCTGCTATCATAATAGCGATTTCAAACTGTTCTACTTTGACTCTATTACCAGGCTCTGTTCTGTTCTCTCACAATCTTTATTTTCAGCAGTTTCTACATTTATCTCGCTTAAACTACTTCATCGTGTTCAATTTTCCTTTGCAAATGTTGATTAATCAGATGATTACTTTCTTGTTCCACTGATCAAGAAAATCCACAATGAGAGAAATGCCCAAGATGACATATTAAATATAGTTTTGTCCTACCAAAAGAAACAAAAACACAAAGGTATCCAGCTAAAGGATATTACTGTACTGCGTACTTTTTCTAACAGGCCTA
The DNA here is from genome assembly GCF_900634415.1 of Cottoperca gobio. NCBI lineage: Eukaryota > Metazoa > Chordata > Actinopteri > Perciformes > Bovichtidae > Cottoperca > Cottoperca gobio. The sequence continues at coordinate 23,415,926 of NC_041357.1, forward strand.
TTAAGCTATCAAGCTCTCCCAATGTTTTAACTGTTACTTTACTACTATCTTATTTGTAATTCATGTGGACTGTGGTAGCCAAAGACACTTTTCCACATTGGGGACAATAATGTTTCTAACTAACTAACTTTACTATGGTAGAAGTCTAAGAAACCAACTAATATTAACATTTAAGAAGCTAAAACCAGATGTTTTTTTACTTCCATTCTGTATTTCAGATCAGCTCTCCAGTGTATCAACTAAAGTGAAATGTTTCAAGGCTGCAAAAACAACTGTTACCACTACACAACGGCTACTACCACTAGATGTGTTTGGTGTTCTCTCAGTATTTTGTAATTAATAAAAATCCACATGAGCAGGACTACAGGGGGAAAGAGATTTAGCATCGTATCACCTCCACTTGGACCCTAGGAGGAGAGCAGCTCCGCAGCTGAGTGAGACAGAGGGCAGGGGAAGTTGCATGGTAGACAAGAGGCAGGGGAAAAAAGGGAGACAGAGAAAAATGGTGGTCTGGTAAGGACAGGAGGAGAGAGAGAAAACAGAGAGACAAAGAGGAGACAGGGGTACGAAGGTAAATTGACTTTGAGGAGGTTAAACTCTGAGACTATGCCCAGAAGAGACTGATTATGATAAGGAGAAGAAAGGAGAGAGAGGAGACACATATTTCATTAAGGAGGAGGGAGGCAGAGGGAGGGGTGAATGTTGACTCTTTTTTCTTCCTTTTTTTCTAACCTGCGTTTTTAGACAAGCTAATTAGGTTAGCAGCTAATTAGCTTGTTTTGATTCACTAAGTCACCTTGACCCACGCTTTGACCTATCGGATACTAACTGAATAGACACACACTGTCAGGCAGACAAATAAACACACACACAAACACAAAATAAGACAAACACATATACACAAAGACATCCAAACACATATAGACACAAACACACACACACACACACACACATTTGGGATTGCTGTAGAAGTAGCAAGCAGACAGTTATATTGGATTTGTTTGGGGGGTCAGGTCCAATGAAATTAATCAAGTTCTCTTCCACAAAAACTATCTTGCACTCTCACTGTCTGCATGTCTTTCTGTATACACCTCTCTCCTAATGCCTGTCTCCGTTTGTAGACCTGTTGTCCTCTGCCTGTCTCGTGAGAGAGAGAGAGAGAGAGAGAGAGAGAGGGAGGGAGGGAGGAAGGGAGGGAAGGAGGTAAGGAGGGAGGGAGAGAGACAGAGACAGAGAGACAGAGACAGAGACAGAGAGAGAGACAGAGGGAGACAGGGAGACAAAGAGGGAGAGAGGGGGGGGGGCTTTCCAGGTGTTGCATTACTGTAATAAAACATTTATAATGCTCACAGTCTAATCAGATCATGTCTTATTGTAACTCAAATCAGATTATACATTATTGTAATTGGACGGCACACAGATTGAATTACACAGTGAAAGACAGTTAGCAGACCACAACTCAATTATTTTATGTCTATCAGAGAAACAGAGAGAGAGTCAGAGAGAGGGACAACAACAACAAGTGAAGTGAAACATCAGTATAGAGTGTCGGTCTATGTGGGAATAAAACCAGTTTAATAGTAAAATTAGTGTTTTCTAAGGTCATATATAACGACGTATACAGCGAGACTATATACATTTGTCAACCAGTAGCTACTAGCTCCCATGAACTTACCTACATTGTTGTTGTTGTATTTATTCCTGCAGCACGTATGGCCTATGTCAGAGAAACACTCATCAAGATAAGAGACAGAAGTGTGGGGATTGGAATAAGTGCAGCGGAGTGAGCAGACCTTGAGACGATCACCACTTGTCGGCCTCTTACGACCACCCTGCCAAAATGGCCCGTCCAAACTCCACCAAGGGCGTAATGGCAGCCTCATGAGGAGAGCCGGGATGGGAGCTAAGCTAAACTAGCTAGAACCTTAGGCTATTCCACTACCCAGCCTGCTCCTGGCTGATGTCCGTTTACAGGAAAATAGGGTGGATGAAATAAGACTCAGGCTTACCCAGCAACGGGAGACTGCGCCTCCGTCTTTACTCCGGCGGGACGAGAGGATGCGGACTCTGACGTTTGAGTAACAAGCATCATTGATGTAAAATCACAGTTGATGCAAGGAGTATCTGTCTCTTTAACATTGGTGGTTTATTCGACCAATGCAATGCAAATGTTGAAAATAATTACAGGAACATTTTACATCAGTTGATAAATCAGGTCATTTGATGGTTTAGCCAAAAGCAGACGTTCACCTGTAGTCATGTTGCTGTATATCACAATACATGTCTCTTTATAAAATGAGATAAACCAATAATTACTGTAGGACCACCCACTCTTTTTCATAAACACTAAAAAGCTTTTTTTAAAAGGCCATTCTGTTTACCATTTCACACACCAAGTGTATGTTAACAAGTTGACATTACCAGATGCCAATCCTGAACATTTTGTTGCCTCCGATTACTAAAAAGGCACCGAGCTGCATCAGCTGCCACGCTTACAGCATAAAGTACCAACATGAGAGAGAACGACTCTGAAACTGACAAATACTGTACACATTCATCACACCCTCACCCTTTTTCCATCCTCTGACACATATACACACACATATATATAGAATTGAACTGATAACAAAATGATCTGCTCTCATACTACTGTTTTCTGTCTGGTCCATGCTGTAAAAATGAAGGCTAGCTTGATGATTCTGAGGAAGAGCCAGGATGAAAATGTCAGGGTTGTCGACTATAGGGACGTGTGTGTGTGTGTGTGTGTGTGTGTGTGTGTGTGTGTGTGTGTGTGTGTGTGTGTGTGTGTGTGTGTGTGTGTGTGTGCGCGGTGGACTAATGCTTTTTACCACTCAACTCAATCAGATGGACACATGGAAATTACACAGTTATATTAAACAAATAACAAACAAAGCAACAGAGGGTATCCATTTCTAATTAATAGTTTAATAATATATAGTAGTGACGTCAAGGTGACTACGTCCACTTCTTATAGACAGTCTATGCTACCGACTACACATACAGTGCATGCCCCTGCCACCTTACTGTAGCTGGTCTGAGTAGCTCAGAACCATTCAACTGTAGCAAAAGCATCTATAATAAGACGGTCACATCTTAACATCTCATAAACCTCTTTTATAAATGATCTATGTATAGTGCGCTCATGAATCCTTTAGGAAGAGTGAAATCTACTTAAAAAGGACACTCTTCCTCTTTATCAAACAGTCATTAGCCTTATAAGGAAGAGTGCTCTGCTTTTAAAAGATGAGGTGGATTATTGCCAGACAGTAACACCCCCACTGACGAAGTTATTCCTCAAAATCTAACTTAGTTCCTACCTGCATCACAGGTGAACCACATGCCTCTGGCCTCAGAAATACCAGACATTGCCGCCGTGCCCTGTGTGTTCTCTGCGGTTGACTGCACCTGTGCCATTGCTTCCCAAAAATATCACAAAAGACCTTGACCGAACTTACCCTCAAGCCGTGTTTCATCCTTCTGTCATCTTTATCATCATCCAGTCATCTCCGTCGTTCATCGTGTCTTCATCACATCATTCATCTTCATGCTGATTTATCCTGGAGGGAGAATAAAAGAAAGTTGAGGATGAAGTCTCCTACAGGTACACTATGCAACCATCACGTTTCCAAACTTCTGTATTGTTTTCATTAAATAACATCCTTCGTTAGTTTATTCATTTTTATAATGATTCTTTTTTTTTGGGGGGGGGGGGGGGTTGTATAGGACCTTGACGGAAACAGGGACAGATTCTCCAAATCCGTGTTTCGATTTGACCTCAGATTTTAAGGTCATGATTCGATTCAATTTAAAAACTTTCGTTCAGCACCGACGGCTATGCCATTGTTAGGCGATAGAGTCTTAATTCATAAAGATCAACAGATCATTGGTTTTATGCCCTGACAACTGTCTTTTCTTTAAAACGATAGGCTACATGTTATCAAGCGTGATATAGCCGCCATATTTTGGGGGGAATATACCACACTTAGGCCATATTATTAAGTTTAGGTAATTACTTTTATATTTTTTATATAGTCAATTGTGAACAAACCGTTAAATACAAAACCTAAAATAAAAGCCACTAGATGGCAGGATGGTACTTTACAACAACAGCTTCTCAGAGTTTTACGAGGAACACCTGAATGCATCATCAAGTCCCTGTTGGCGCCATGGTCATGCTTTCCTGTACAAAGCGATGTAGACACGTTCACAGGGAGATTTTAAGTGGAGGAAGATCGGCTCTCCCAAGTTTGGATGGCGTGACCATAGTTTCAAAAAGCCACCAGATTCTGGCGACTTTGCAAAACCGTTTGCTGCGATCTGTTTTCTTGGCTGGTTCATTGCTGCAGTCTCTGATTCTTCTGCAGCCTACAAACTCATCTGTCTACAACACGTTTGTTGTTTCCATAACTCACGGGAAAGGCAAAATGTTGTACTTTAGAGAAGCAGGAGGAAATGTACAATTTAAAATGGTGACATCCCTTCTGTATATCAACCTAATAAAGAAACTTGAATAATAATATACTGCAAAACATCTAAATCGGGCTCCCATCTCCTCCATCTGGTTTATTTATGAGCTCTCATTGCATAAACAAATTTGATCATAACTCTGAAACCTGTTGTCATAAATCTGACCATACAGTTGGTGTGCTGTGCTCAAGAAACATAGGAGTGGTCATCTGGGCCTTTCGCACAGTGCATGGTCTCCTTCCTCAGCATCAACTGCAAACCTATTGTGTGGTGGATGTGTCTGGCAGGAGTGCCAGCCTTTGTATAGAGACCTGTGCCCTATCCTATACATCATTCCCTGACACCTCATTGGGCTTTTCTGTGAGAATCATTATGACAGATGAGATAATTTGCAAGTGCAAGCGCCACATCAGGTGACTGCAAGTGGTCAGATATGAATTATGTAAATACAAAGAGGTCCTTGAATAATTAAAGCTGCAACAGAGCACAAACCTCACTTACATTCAGTCCTTCCACATACATTTCATCACTTGACTGTAGCAGTGTGGACTGTGTGTACTACATTACTTATACAATAAGAGGAAATCTTGTGTTGACTTGATTTCTTTGCTCATTCAATTCAAACGTGTTTATAAGGTACAATTACCAGTCAAGATTTACTTTCACACACTAGTAGGGTTCTTCAAAAAGAATATATATAGGCTTAGGGCTAAGAATCGTGTGGATTTGGTTGCACTCCAGTGAAGTACATGATAGAAGGATACGTACATATGGTTCGATGCCTCTGCTCCTGTATCATTGCCTAATTGAAAACACACTCGCATATAAAAAACATTGTGGTCTGAAGCCAGAAGCTTGTAACTGTGATTTAACTTTCAGCCTGGATGAACAAGAGAGGCCTTTCCATCCGATTTCACTCTTTCATTCAGTAACTCTTTCAGCCTCCCGTTCCTTTTTTTCCCCTCCTCTCTTAATTTGTTTTGCTACCCTATCTCCCTCGCACACACTCTCTTTGTCTCTCAAACACCTTTTGCACAAACCCAAGTCCATACTTTTCTCCCTCACTTGCTTTCAATTAGTCTTCTTGTCCATTTCTTATCACCTGCCCTTAATTCCTCCTTCTCTCCCTTCATCCTTTCAATCCTTGCTTCCTCTTTAATTTTACCCATTTAATTTTTCCTGTTTGCTGGCACAACTCCTCTATCTCTCTTTGCCTCATTATCTCTCTCTTCTTCTCATCCGTCAGTTTTTCTCCCTTCCTCTGTTTTTTATTCCTTTCTGCTTCTGTCCATCCTCCACCTGTCCTCCAAACATGCATTTACTAATTCAAAAAAAAAGTAAGTTTGGTGTTTTTTGTTTTTTTTTTATAACAAAGCAAATCCCAAGTAGAATTCAAAACATCTAGAAAAAAAGGTTTTTTTCAAAAATCCAATTTTGCTTCAGGGCAGCACAGTGGCTCAATGGTTATCACTGTCACCTAACAGCACGAGGGTCTTGGGACTTTTCTTTTTAGAGTTTTCATATTCTCTGTGCAAGTTTTCCTGTGGGAGTTTTAGTTCTATGGATGCCCTGAGAGGCACATGAGATAAAAATCTGGTGATCTAATAGTTTTCTCTCCTATATATATATATATATATATATATATATATATATATATATATATATATATATATATATATATATGAAATAAGAACAGGTGAAAAAAAAAGGTTTTCCCAGGTTAATTTTCTAGGTGTTATTGAGTAATACTCATTCAAATAGATATATTCTGAGTTACCATGTTATGTAACATCACTGTCATGTCTGTCTTTTACCTAGAAATGTTTTATAATCCTATCAATATAAGCTAAGGGTGGGTGAGAAAACAGCGGTCAGATGCATGGAGGATCGGGTTGACTGGAAGCACCGATGGAGGGCCCGTCTGAGGACGACCTAGTAGTAGTAATATATGTACATTGTGTTGAGAGTGCATGAAATAAAACTCACCTGGAATTTAACATGAATTCTTCAAGTCCTATTTATAACATGAGTATTACACAAACAAACACTTTTTCACCTGTTTTTAAGTCATAAACACAGGAGAGAATTTGTATATTTAATTTCATTTTTATTTCTTACTCAACTCTTTAGGGCTTCCGTAACTTTCTTTCCAAAGTCTAACATGCAGGTTACTGTGGGTTAACTTTACACTGTACGTTGTGTGAATGTGGTTATCGTCTAACACTAGGGATGGGCATTTCAAGCGAAAATACTATTTGATAATCACTGGTAGCTATTTGATCATTCTTCGAAGATCGCCGCCCCACTATACTGAGAGGTGTTTAAAATATGCCCCTATGTATTGAAATAGAGTTGGAAAAAACAATGTTTCAATAATAAGTAGTCCAAAACCACTGTACCACTAACATTTTATACATACTTTATTAAGATAATGAAGATTTTATGAAGATTCTATGAAGACTGTATGAAGACTTTATGAAGATTTAAAGATAAGATCAATTAGATAAGATTTTTCTGAATTGCATGTAATTTATACAGGTGTACCTCAACAATCTGGTAATTCAGTGTATAGTCACCTGGTGGTAAACCTGAACAAAATTTTTATTTCTAGTTCTTAATGGACAAGAATACACAAAGCTTACCGTTTCTCATATTAGCAACTGCAACGTTTAATCTAAAATTAGAATAAGTCAAACACAGTCACTAAAAGGTGTCAAGAAAATGACAACCGAGAGTCATTACTTAGAATGTGTTGACACGACTGCAGCAGGTGACTGGAGCAGTGACAAAGTCAGAGTTTCATTGCTTATGGAGAAAAAAAAGAAGACAGGTAAAACATTTAATTTTTATATATTTTTTCCACAAATATGTATTAAATTATTCCCCATAGTCTATTCTCTTCATTTCATAGCTTTCCTCTTGGTTGCGCTGCTTCCAGCCTCAGATCGAGATTTGGAGGGCTGGCTTTTATGTTAGAGCTTTTATCCAATCATATTTCAGACATTGTGAGAAGAGAACGGCCAACCCCGATGCTAGCGAGCCTATCACAGGGTTTGTCCGCCACTTTCAAATCACTAACTATGAGCGGTACCCCTGGCTCACAGCCTCCGAGACTCACAAGCCCCCGGCTGAGCGCCGCTACATTGGAGTTCACCCCAGTGGACGAGAGGGTACGACTAACACGCCCTCTATGGTAGCTGGAAGCTGATGGGGAACCATCGTCAATTTCCCTGTTGGAAGTCACTGAGGTAGTCAAACAACACCACAGTGGCAAAGCCGCAGGGGTTGATGAGATCCGTCCAGAAATGCTGAAGGCTTTGGGTGTTGAGGGGCTGTCTTGGTTGACACAACTCGTCAACATTGCGTGGAAGTCTGGGACAGTGCCTAGGGGGTGGCAGACCGGGGTGGTGGTTCCCCTATTTAAAAAGGGGGACCAGAGAGTGTGTGCCAACTACAGGGGTATCACACTTCTCAGCCTCCTTGGCAGTAAGTCGGACTCGTTCCCAGTGAATGTTGGCCTCCGCCAGGGCTGCGCTTTATCACCAATCCTGTTTGTAATTTTCATGGACAGGATATCGAGGCGTAGTCGTGGAGGAGAGGGGTTGCAGTTCAGTGGCCTGAGGATCTCATCGCTGCTCTTTACAGATGATGTAGTCCTGATGGCGTCATCGGTCTGTGACCCTCAGCAGTCACTGGATTGGTTTGCAGCCGAGTGTGAAGCGGTTGGGATGAGGATCAGCACCTCAAAATCTGAGGCCATGGCTCTCAGCAGGAAACCGGTGGATTGCCTACTCCGGGTAGGGAATGAGCCCTTACCCCAAGTGAAGGAGTTCAAGTACCTCGGGGTCTTGTTCGCAAGTGAGGGGACAATGGAGCGAGAGATTGGCCGGAGAATCTGAGCAGCGGGGGCGGTATTACATTCGCTTTACCGCACCGTTGTGACGAAAAGAGAGCTGAGCCAGAAGGCAAAGCTCTCGATCTTCCGGGCGATCTTCGTTCCTACTCTCACCTATGGTCATGAAGGCTGGGTCATGACCGAAAGAACGAGATCACGGGTACAAGCGGCCGAAATGGGTTTTCTCAGACGAGTGGCTGGCGTCTCCCTTAGAGATAGGGTGAGAAGCTCAGCCATCCGTAAGAGACTCGGAGTCGCTGCTCCTTTGCGTTGAAAGGAGCCAGTTGAGGTGGTTCGGGCATCTAGTAAGGATGCCACCTGGGCGCCTCCCTATGGAGGTGTTCCAGGCACGTCCAGCTGGGAGGAGACCCCGGGGAAGACCCAGGACTCGGTGGAGACATTATATCTCCTCACTGGCCTGGGAACGTCTCAGGATCCCCCAGTTGGAGCTGGTGGATGTGGCCTGGAGAAGGGAAGTTTGGGGTTCCTTACTGGAGCTGCTGCCCCCGCGACCCGACCCCGGATAAGCGGTAGACGATGGATGGATGGATGGATGGAGGATGTGCAACATGAATATCCTATTTGTGCACATCACAAGTCCTATGATATCATTGATCAAAATTCCTCACAAAGAACATATGACTTCATCTAAATGTATGTTGAAAACAAAACCTGACAACAAACAGAGAGAGGTGACTGAAGAAAAGAAAGCAGAACAAAGAAGCTGATGCCATCTGGCTTGTTCTTCATTACAGCTGTTACACACACACACGCACAAACGCGCACACACAAACACACGCACACAGTCTCTCTCTGCAGGACACCAACAATGTTTTAATGTGATTCTGTCTTGAGGTGAAAAGAAAGTGAAATATGTCTCTTTGGGACTTGATAGAATTGCAAATGACAGTCAGAGAAGACAGAAAAAGATCGGGGCAGCGCTCAGAGCTCGGTTATGACTTGTTCAGTAGAGTTCATCGACTGTACACACAGCAGCATATGACATTTGCAGACCCATTGTTATAAAAGCATAGTTCAAGTCCTCTGTTCTCAGTGGACGAGTCACACTTGAATCAGTTAGAGAATCTAGAATCTGTAAGAGACGTGATTAAAACACAAATGTGACATATTAACAAGAGATACGGCGCGGTACGACTTTTGCCCTTTTCCAGGAGCACCGTCACTTCACAGTGACTCCTGCTTCTACTGTTGGCCACTAAGCAGCTCCAATGGGTTGGGAGTTTTTGAATTGTTTCTGGTGCACATGTATATATTAAAAAGTACTTCAAACACTATACTGTTTGGTGGAAGAATAATAGCTTTGAATAATATATAATTATTTGTTGACGAATGGTTAATTAAACACTTGGATTGTTTCTAATGGCATGTTGTAGCAATGAGCCGGTTTACAGTAAATTAAGTGGAACTTCGCCTCCTGCTGAGAGAGAAGAGAAGATTCAGTTCTCTGGGAGCTCTTTTAACTTCAGCGTTTCTTCCAGAAGCGCAATCACAACAATACCGGTTAACATAGCAGACACACAGACACACACACAGACAGTCAGACAGACAGACACACACACACACACACACACACTTCGGTACCAATTAAAAGTGGTCAGTTTATTGGAATTCAGTTCCAATCTAACAAAATTCAATTTCAAATGATGCTTTTCAAATTCATTATCAATGCAATTATTCAAGTTCAACATTACAATTAAAATATAAAATATTCAAATTCAGTTTCTAGTAACATGTTTCTGCTCATAGGTAGCAGTCCTTCGAGAAAGGACACACAGTTTCCAACTCTTTTTTTCTGTGAAGTTTTCCTTATTTCAATGCATCTCCAGCCTCCTTTTCCTTCCGAGGTCTTTCATTTAATGTGAAATATTTGTTTTATATTTCCGTATGAAATGAAATGTCCGGCCACTCTGCTCTCTTAAATAAAGCTGATATAAATAAAAATGTACGTCAAATTAAAATCACTGTCTTTCTGTCCAAGCTCTCTTGCATTTCCCTTTTGTTTGATCAGCGAGAAAAAATGTCCACTGAATGACATCATTTATATGAAGGCAATGCAGCAATTCACCTGAAGAAATGTCTGCCCTTAATCTAGGCCATTCATTGTAGTGGAAAAAAAATAAAATACACTAGTCAGTGGTGCAAAACTAACATACAACTAACCAGATTCCTTCTAGTTACGATTGTCTTGATATACTTACAACACGGTTTAACCACTAATATTATTAGTATCAGTGGAAAACAGATACCAGAAAAGGGTTGGTCAATGTGGGTAAATAAACTTTCCTAGCAGGTGCAAAGATATCCTGTCTTATTACCTGAGACACAACTTCAAACAAATACCATCTGTGCATTGAACATACACAGTCACATACACTGAGGCACAGTTTGAATGAAGGTAATAAGCCCAGCTAACACTTCTGACAATACAGAAAGAGCAAAGCCAAGGCATCGGCTGAAGGCTGCAAAAAAAAATACCGACCTGTCCTCTTTTTAGGAACCGTGCATATTTTGCCTTAAATTGGTGTCCTGTGCTGAAAATGAAAACAACATTGCCCCTGTGTTGCTGAAGGTGACTTTAAAATCTTTGGACTCATTGATAATTTACTATCGAGTCTGAGTAATGTCTGAGGCAAGTCTGAAGTCAATAATGACGAGTTGCACATTAAATCTAAAGCCTGGGACTGTGGAGAGTGCAGTCCTCCCTTACAAAACATGGTGATACCATTGACCTGCTCATTCAGAGCATATTACAGTGTCTTGCTCAAGGACACTCCGACATGTCAGCCATTGAACTACCAAACCTGCAATTACTAAATGACCCACTGTACCATCTGACTTTGTCACCCGTATAATTTAGTGTCAAGCGTGGAAGTGAGGCAACAATGGCATTTTCAACCAGGATGGGAGCGACCCCAATTTCTTAATAGCGCAGTGTTGTCAACTGATGTTTTTCCCCGCCTTAGAAGATACTGATGGATACATGTTAAAAATCATTATGGAATTCTTTAAAATTAATGTACAAGTGCAATTCAAGATGTTCAGTAAAACTTGTCTTTGTTTATCTGTAACACTCAGATGCTAATTTATTTCTAAAATTCCGTCCGACAGCGTCTAGTAGTCGTGAGCCATCAGCCACTGCGGCGGGCGGATAAAAGGGTCAGTTTCCTGCTCTGGTTAAGAGCCTATTTTGTGATTAATGGCTGATTCATGGTCTCTCAGAGAATTAGACTCCTCTGTTCTGTCTTGACTTTGAAATCATAGCATGAGACAGGGGAAAAACCCCGTCTAGTGTGCCATTGAGTGCAGGAATTCAATCATGTGTATTTTGGACTTTGTTCAAGGTGAATTACAGAGACACAGCGCTGACTTTTTTTTAGACAGAACAGAATTATTTTCAGAATACTGGCTGGTAATTTAACAACACATAAAAATAATCAAATATTTTGTCCAACAACTTACACACAAGTAACACACATGGATAAATCAAATGTTAGAATAACATTTTAAACATTTTAGAGCTTCAAAAATGAACAGAACAGAACAAAATGAATCATTCTTCATCTAATTTTACTCCCCAGCCGGCAACCTTAAATTGCATAGAAAATAGTAATTCACAGCTCCTTCTCATTGCTATTCTATTATTAGGATTGTGTCAATTGTATTATGTCAATCTGTCAACCAAATCCTCTCCTATATTTGGGATTTGGAAGTCTAACAAGTGTCATTTTAAGTCAAGTAAAACCATGGCAGATCAAAGGCATTTCTTTTTTTAAAAGCAGACTGTCCTGATCCTCATTTTGTTTCAGACGACATACAGCCACATTTGCAGAATGTAGATCTAAAACACTCCGATGAATTTGATGCATCTGAACATTTACCCTAATAGCACTCTTCCTCTTTTCAGTTTCTGCTGAAGGCAACGTCTTGTATCCTACAGTAACATGTCTATATATAGTTGCTCTGCCATTGTTTTGGCAGACCTCAGACATCAAACTGCACATATTTCCATTTTCAGCAGGAGATGGTAGTTAAATTCGACTCCTATGTATATAAACTAAAAGGTCAGAAGAAACTGGATTTAAAGAGTTTCAAATCATGTTGTTCAAACCAGACGTAAACCACATCTGACCTTGCAATTAGTAGCAACATTTTTAGAAGTTATTTAATGTGACTTCCATTTAAGCTAGTCGCAGGGGCGGTGGATGGATCAACAGTGTGTGTGTGTGTGTGTGTGTGTGTGTGTGTGTGTGTGTGTGTGTGTGTGTGTGTGTGTGTGTGTGTGTGTGTGTGTGTGTGTGTTACCTCAATTGATTCTGACCTAAATGTATTCTTTCAGCACAATCAGTGCAGATCACTGCCCTCAGGCCTGTAAAGAGCTCTTGCTGTGCATAATTTTCAAAAACTCTTTCCTTAATGTACCGATCAGCAATATTCCTTTTCACATTCATCCTGCTCAGTGGCATAACAATCTTCTCTGGCGTCTGAATGCATCTGCTGGAACAGTTGGAAGCTAAATGTTTTTTCTCCAGTACACATCAATGGAAGTTTCAAAGCTATATTTGTGTGTTGCTATAGGGAAGAAAGTATAGTCTAAAACAAACCCACAGCAACAAGCGCTGGTAAGTTCTTATGGATGGTGTAGCAAATGATTGCCTGATATATTTACACGTCAAACAGAAATAGAGCAACATGGTCCTCTGTCTGACTGCTGCTGAGAATCATCTCCACCATTTCACTCTGGACAGGTGAAACTATCAGCTATGAGCTGCCCACAGTCTTCTATTACAGCGACTCAACCATACAATGAGCTTAAATCTGCAGTATCAGAAACCTTTTCAAATTACAGGGAGCCACTTGATCCAGAATTCACACTAAAAAATTAATTAAAGTATTATATCTTTGGTAATGAAGAGGATAGTTGTTCCCATCAGATATTCCCAGCTAATCTAGGATTTCATTTAACATTTCATTCATTATTCCACTCCTCCCTTGCCATTTTACAGGCTCTGAGCAGTCAATAAATAGTGAGAGACAATGGACAGTAGCCTCTCCATGTGTATCTACAGCAGGTACTTATTCCCAACACGCAGCCCATATGGCTACTAATTATAGTTTGGCATTGGATATTTCCGTGTGTCCAAATCAGAGCCAGGGATGGATACCTCGCTACTGACCTTTCTGCAGATCTGAGAGGCATCAGCTGTGAATAGCAGTAACAATGCCCTCAGTGACATTACCATTGTGATGTGAACAACATTTCACAGATCATGAAGCAGGACTGTCAAGCTGGGATCACTGCTACTGAGAAATGACAGACACCAAGCTCTCGTCTTACACAACTCCTTTTACAAACAATCTTTTATTGGAAAGTTTTATCTTGCAAATGATTTTGCTTCTCCAAATTAAACGCATAAAAGCAGCTATTTCTCAAGGCCTCGCTCTCTGGTTGCTGTGTGTTATTATCGTGGGACTGTTCTCAAACCCAACCACCTGAAGGTGGGGGAAGATACCACCGCCATGTTGACCATATGGCCGGCTTATTATGCACTGGCAGAGCATCTTAATGAGAGTCCACAACCTGACAGAAACATTCTTTTGAGCCCACACACATACACACACAAATGCTCACACACACACAGACACATTAATATGCGGCCATGGCTTCATAGATGCAAACACACACACACACACACACACACACACACACACACACACACACACACACACACACACACACACACACACACAAAGACTAGTGCAAATGTACACACACCACTTAAGACACACATGAAGTATATGTACAAACAAAGACTTTTATGCATAGTCCGTTTCCTTTCTCACACTCACACACACTCACACACTCACACACTCACACACTCACACACACACATGCACAACTGAAAACAGTGAAAAATTATTCATCGCCATCGGCTTAAGGGAAAGCACTGTACTGACACCCAGTGGTAACAGTCACACACTAAATTTGTTCCGGCCAATGAGGTCAGCACTTGACGCAAACTGGTTACATCTTTGTTGTTATTGTGCTGGAGCATTTTTAAGACATACAGCCACAATGATTTATTACATGAATGGTGTACAGCCCACAAGAATAGGATAAAACTTAACCATGTTTACAAAAAAAAGTGACATAAATGTTGAACACTTGCAAACAAGCCTGTTTACAGTAAGGGGGAAAACATAAAACTGGGTTTAGGTTCGATTAATAACAACAACAACAAAAGCAACATAGTCATGGTTGCCATTGTGCTGGTTGAGTCATAAGCTTTACAACCAGAGTGAGATAAAGAAAAGATAAAACTCGCCATCTTATGCTTCCATTGGGCCTTTGTTCATCAAGCTTTACACAACCTTTCATATATTCACCAGTATACAAAACTCAATCCAAAACTCTATACTGGACATCAAGGGGTCATATAGGCAGCGTTTATGTGAGATCCAAAACAACACCAGTGCACCTTCCACACAGCAAGATTATCTTTAGTATACACTAAGATAAGATGTTGACCTGAGTTAATTAAAGTAAAGAGAGAGGGTGAGCGTGAGTGCATATATGTGTGTGTATGTGTGTGCATGCATGTGTGGGTGTGTGTGTGTATTGGTGTCGGTGAGGTAGAAGTAGAAGAAGAAATTACTGGAAATCCACGTGAGCGTGTGTGTGTGTGTGTGTGTGTGTGTGTGTGTGTGTGTGTGTGTGTGTGTGTGTGTGTGTGTGTGTGTGTGTGTGTTTCAGTGTAAATGATCCTTGTACCTTTTTATTGCCACATATAAAAACTGATATACAGTAACTTGACATTTTTTGATCACTGACAAACTTTGATTAGTCACGCCTCACACGCATGTAACAGAAATCATGAACCTTACTCATGTTGGATGGTTACAGTGTCTTATTGTCATGGTTACCTTTTAGTATTTCTGTCAAACCCACAAACGCACTTTCTGTTTTGCATAGCTTTCATAAACTATGACGAGCAGAACACACACACACATACACCTGAGGGGGCTGGATCCGACTGTCTAAATGGGTGTCCCTTTCATAAGATAGTGATAACAGAGACTTACTCATGAACAAAGGACAAACTGACCGACAGATTGACGGAGACTTTGACACAGTCGGTCTCCAATCGATTCCACAATTGAAACTTTTCAAAATGAGAGTTATTTAAAAATGCATGTGAGGGATTTCAGAGAGTTTCATGACAAACCTCTTTCCTGCGGATAAAAGTTTGCCGATATTTGAGTTTGGAAGACATTTTGTGAGTTGGAGGAGAACTGAAGGTAGAGCTTCTGGGACGAAGAGGAAGCAGCTCAGGGTGGATTGCTGAAGACTTAAGGATAAAAATCAACAGAAAAATTAAACATATTAAGGTAAAAATTCTCAGTTTTCTTATATTTAAACATGATTTAATGAAATTAATGCTCACCATAATTTAAAGAATTTCTATTCTTTGTTATGTGTTAATGTTTAACTTTAAAATACATATTATACTGTAGTTGATTGAATATTTTTCCTCTTTGACACACAGACTTAAGATGGAGGAACTGAAATTCAGAGGAAAGAAGAGAGATATAAGACACAGGTAAAAACTGAGCCAAAATTCCATTTATGTTTTATTTAAGGTGGTGACTGATGTTACAGATGAGAGACAGGGAATCAGATGAAATGAAATGAATTTAAATACATATCACAGCCGCCACAGTTTAATCTTAATGAGCCTGTCTGATCACCTACAATTGGAAAAAAACGTGTCTTGCCGAAGCAGGAATCCATCTTCTTCTCTGGGGGCTACTTTTATTCTTGTGGCCCACGTTGTCTTTGTGAGGCTTTTTGATAGACTTAAACAAACGTTAATTCGTGAGCTGGAAGCATGATCGCTTGCGTTAGGAAGAACCTATGGAAATATTCATTTAAAAAATATATATTAGGTGTGTTCTCTGTGATCTGTTTATGTCACGCACAATAATATCTGAATTCCTATTTGTATTTATACTTGAAGTAAGCAGGGCCTACGAAGAAAGTTGTTAGACTTTGTAT
The DNA here is from genome assembly GCF_900634415.1 of Cottoperca gobio. NCBI lineage: Eukaryota > Metazoa > Chordata > Actinopteri > Perciformes > Bovichtidae > Cottoperca > Cottoperca gobio. Next base: position 23,432,383 of record NC_041357.1, read on the forward strand.
AGATTACTATCACTGGACCAAGGGAATGTTATGGATTTACAATTAATCAATTATAAAAATAATTTAATTATCGAAACAGCTAAAGATTATTCATTTTAAATCGATGCAAATACCTCATCAGAAAAGCTGGATCCTGTGCTGTGCTACAAATCTCTTTAAAAACTGATTAAATAATCTAATTAAAAACTATATTAACAAAAACATTTCTCCTCTCAAGAAGCAGCGGTCTGTTCAGATGGTAATAGCTGTTCTTGTGAGGAAATCATTTGTGTACAATAGTTGTAAAGAAGGCTTCAATATGTGAAAGAGGAAATATTCACAGTGATTTTATTATTTCCTTATTCATTTAAGAACAGCCCAGGTTATCCTTTAACCAACAAAGCTACAGAATCTAAATGTGTCATGGCGTCGAGTTTTAAAGTTGTGTGATTGTTTGTATTCGTCGGACAGATTTAGAAAGAAACACATTCAATGCACCACTCAGCTTTTCCACTTCCTGCAACGAGGCAAACAATCAACACTTTTAACCTTTTCATACGTTGTTAGGAGGTTAATTGTTAGTGAGATAGATATTGGTAATAGATATTATCATTAAATTGTGCACCCAGTCATATATCATGAAATAGTGTATTACCAGGTTTCTATTTGGTTCAATTTACAGTTTGAAGAAACATTTAATTTCCCTTGTGCACTGCTGTGCTTCTCTTTATTGCTGTGGCTAATATCATCCCTGCATACACTGACTGCTGTTAGGGGAGTGTTGCTCCATTTAAAATGTTAAATACGTACTATAGTTTTAATCACATTCTGCATGTTGCCATCTCTGAGGGTTGTTTCTTGATTTCAATTAATTTTTTTAAATACACTCAATTTATCTTCTACTTTCCCCTTTATGATTAAGATAAAGTTTTATCGGAAAAAAAACTTACATTTCCAACAACAAATCATGATTTTATAAACTCTGAACTTTATAGTATATGTACACTGTGAGCAACTTAAAGCATTTAAGTGTGTTGTAAGATCACCAGAGGGTCAACAATTCAAATGTAGGCAAGTTAAACTAACCTGCTCTGAGCTGCACAGTGGCCTAGAGTAGAATAACAAACTGTATCATAATAAACATACAGGATGGCAGAACTACTTTTGCAGATGAGAAAAGCAGAACTGATTTCCTGTGAAAGTTAAAAAATTGTGCTCAAAAAAAACAGGAGGCATTCAATGTCAGATGTTTACCACTGAGCGCCACAGGAAGTACCGTACTTCCTGCCTGGGGCCATCAAACTCTTCAACTCCTCCCTTAGAGCGTCAGGCACTCTGAGTCCATAGACCGACCCTTGGACCTATTCCACACGTCAGCAGCCATAACCCCAGTTATTATATCCCAGAGTTATTATATCTAAACTGTGTTTCTATACTTGTACCAACAAATTGACTGCGCAATACTATATAATAATATTGTATAATACTGTACATTTCAAGCAATATTCTTATGTATTGGACTTTTTTGGCGTTAAATACTCAACCGATTTTTATCATTAATGTTTTTACACTATTGTATATTGTAACTTTACTTTAACTTCTCCATGTTTTTATAAATATATATATATAAGAACAAAACCCAATTTCTCCTCGGGGACCGATAAAGTATTTTGGATTCTGATGTATTCCAACACTAACGAAAGGCAGGAACAAATATTATGACTGTTGGGTCAATTATGAATATGGTTTTGGCGTGACGGCTGATGAGACGAAGTTGGACCTGGTCTGTTCCAGTTTGAGTTCTTTGGTGTTGACAGTTAAAATCCTATATTGTGCGATATGTGAAGATTATAATCTGAAGTCTTCAGGTCCAGTCACTGTCAGTCCAATATTTGCACCACACGTCACGATGGAGACACACTGGTAAATAAACTTAAGAAGAAAAAGAGGGGCTTAAAAGTGTATGTTGTGTAAGTGTGCGCTGGGAACCACGACACAATTAATGTTTAAAGTGGGTCAAACAACACACTGGGAGTAATGTGGTTTGTTGTCTTGTGCATTTACTCTGTCGTAAGGTTTATGCTCAGACTAAAGTTGGTGGATGCAATCTTCTCCTGTCTTTGTAGGTCTAAGCTAGTTTTCAGGCTTGTCCCAAGCTTCAGGGGATGTGACAAGTATAGCAATTCTTATTGTAGAGCTGTGAAGAGAAATAATTACAATTAATAGAATGATGCCAGGAGGTCTAGGGAGCATTTAGCAGCATACGAGACTTAATGGTAAAAATAGATACCAAAAACCCTTTTCTTCACTGTCATTTAGATTGTATTCTGTGTTAGATACTGTGTCTTTGTACAGACATGTGATAGCATAGTATAATTTCCCCCAGCACTTCACAAACTTTTAATTGTGATTTTCAGACGGCTGAAAGTGTTTTAAATAAAGTATCTTTGCTCTTCTAAATTCAGTAGCTCTTCGTGACTATTTATGTAACGACGACTTATTTATATGCCTCAATAAAAAAAAAGATTATGTCACTATGCGCACACGGCTGCACCCTCAGCTTCTTAACACACCTTCTGCCATATACGTACTGCGGAGTGGTTCACTGGTTTAGCTGGTGTTTTGAGAGTTGCCATGGCAAAGTCAAAGATCACAAAGTGTTATCCAAACAGGAGAGACAAACCACACCCTGACAATTATTCTGTAATTAGATTAATCAGCAGTCGCACAGAGGCGGATGGAAACTCAAATTTAATCTGTACCCTGACCCCTCTGAGGAATGTACTGTCTGTGGTATTGTGTATTGATAGAAGCTGTGGGCGATGCACTTCACGAGCTGACGTGAGGTCACGCGAGAATCAAATACCGCCATACCCTTACTGATAGTCTAATGAAGAAATCATAATTATCTATCGAACCTTCTTGAGGCGTAACCGGCATCCAACTCTGAACATGATTTACGTGAGCAAACCATTTGAAAAATCATTATTGTACGATAATAAACTTGTTTTGGAGTCATTAGCTTCCTTGTGACAGGACAATGCGTCCTCTTGTTTATGACTTTTCCCGTATATCAAACCCTTCTGCATTACCACATCCTTAAAGTCGCTTCCTTCGGACACTCTGACTTCTACTTTTAGGGCACTAAACTAGCACGTTCAGTAAACTTACACAGAATAAGGTTTTCTCTGAGCTTCACATCGATACAAACTATAATCCTGTAATTAAAGCATGTCCAGCATCAGATTATAATCCAATGTTTCTCACTGCTGTACTGCCACCTTGGTCAAGATGGATTGTAGCCTTAATGCGTAGGAGAACTGTGATGAGAGCTGAAGTAAATCAATGTATGTCATGTCCATGTGTGTGTCTCAGGGATACATGGGATCCATTCCAGCTGAACCCGATAGGATCTGAGGAGGAAACTAAGAAACGATGTTTCCAACTGGCCCAGTATCTGGTGGCTGTTATTGTGGGGTTAGCGGTCTTGACCAGTGCCGTTGTCGCGAAGGTAGGATTACCTGTCCGTCTATCTGTCTGTCTATGAGTCTATTTATGAATTCATCGATTCATCATTGGTGTTGAAAGGAAGAAGCATCCCCCATAGGGCTCCTGGCACTAAACATGAAGCCTCAAGATGAAAATCTCCAGATTAGATGTTATCTTAACAATCTTTTCTTTTCTGCTCTACCCAAGAAAACCTTTCAAATCAATTATTCTATTTTCATTTTTGAAGTCTGAAATTTGATGTATAACACGAAGCATTTCTTCTGCTTGTATTACAATTTAGCACGAAAGTGTTTTGACTTCATCACTAAACAGTATTTTGGCTCTGTGACTTCTTTCTTTGGGTTTTCCTGGATGACTTTCTGTAGGTGCTTCTTTTGTTCTTCTTCATGATGCAAACGCATCACAGGATCTTATTCAAATAGCAGTTATACAAAACTCTTACTGGCACTCGAGTTTGAAGCTGTTCCTGCGTTTAACATTTTGAAGAAAAGACGCCACTATACATGTGCTGATATATACAGTATGTATCTTGAACTGCATCACTTCCTGTAGCCTACGTTGTATAGTTCCTGGGAAATATTTAACCAACCCTTGGTGGTTAGAAAATGGAATACTCTTTAAAATGTTTATAAACTTTATAAGTTTTCGAGTGATTGTAGTTAAAAAAAAAAACCTTGTGTGTCTTATGTGTCTCTGTCTGACTGTCCACAAGAAACATGAATAACTTGAGCACTATTTATGGTCGGACAGGGCTTAGAGTCCATGACCCTTTTGTACCCAACTCTTCTTTTTGTCATAGTTGTTTCTCAGTATCTCTGTCTCCTTCTTTGAAAGTGAATCTTCATTTGCTCTCTACCAATCTTTAACTACAGTATGTGCATGTGTTTGCATTGTCTGCACCTCTGCTTCTGCCTCTATTCCCTTTCAATGTGTCCATCTTCCTCCTTTGGCCTCGTCTTTCCCTCTTTTCCTTGATGATGAATCACAGGACTATGCTCAGTCATAAAACAATACATATAATAGTCTCTGTTTACCTATGTAATCAATGCAACTTGATTAATGTACAACCTGATGAACTTCCTTATTGGTGTGAGGGTAAATGACGACAATAATATGTGACGCACATGGTTATATTTACAGGAAGTACTGCTACACCCGAGACTTTACTGTAACTGCGCTCAAAATAAAGTCAAATGCACTCTTTAAGGGTCTATAAAATCTCAATACAGAGAAACTTGAGTTGAATAACCAATACATAACATTTCCTGTATCATCTGTTCAATCAGGGCTCTCTGTTGGTGTTGTCAACCTTGTCCAGTCCAACCTCCCTGCGCAGCCCAAAGGAAAAACAGTTCTACATGCTGATGTTGGTTTTCTGCCTGGTCTGCCCCAACTTCCTGGTGTTTATGAAATCACTGTGGAGATGTGCCTTCAAGAGCTTTGTGCAGCCCAACATGAAGACCATGTCATGTGTACGTTTTATACTAAAGCATACTCATTTCTTATCTGATCTGCTTTACATGTAATTATAAAGAATAAGATAGTGGAACAATGTATATCATGGCAATATAGCAAGGATATCACACTTTTTGTCATTCGTTATTTACGGCTCTACTCGTTATTATTAATCATAATGAGGCAGACAAATTAGTGAATGGTTTGAAATGGGTCCACACCGTCAAATATAAGAAATGAGCAGATCTTGACCATAGTATGCCAAAAGGGTCATATTGTCATGTTTTGATTATTATTCCATTTTGAGCACATTGAGATTTATGCTTCTTGTGGTTTTCAAAGAATACTGCAAACAGGAAACAAGCAAGTGTGTCACTGCCACCATCAGCACATTTAGTAAATCCATGTAACGTAGGACAAGAGACTAGTTTGATTTCCTGATTGTTAAACATAAAAAAGCAAGCGTCAGCATGTTTTTTTCTCTAAATCTCATTTTACATTTGACACTTTCAGCCACCCTATAGCCCATATAAACACTTTAAGTGTGCAAATGTAATGATGTGTTTTCCTCTTTTCCAGATTTGTGCCATTGAGTGTCTGGTGTCTCTTGGTACTTCAACCCTGGTGCTAGTCGTTATGCCTCAGTTTGATGTGTTGACTAATCTCTTCATCAGCGGAGGAGTCTGTATTGTGTCTGCCATTCTGCAGATAATATACAGACTACAGGGAGATAGGTGGAAAATCGTGTTTCCAATCTGCTCCCTAATTCTGACAGTTGCTGGTAAATCTCTTTACTTTACTGCATATCTGCAACACTGTCTGCCTGCCTTTCTCTGTCTCTTGTTTTAAACATACTAGAATGACTAGGAGATCATTTGTTTAGTAGCCATTCTGACAAGAAGAAGAGGACAACAACTAGTTATCCTCTTCCTCCTACAGAAAATGTGCAATAATAGATGTCATTCTCGTTTTGAACATATTTCAGTTCAGGCTGTCTCTTCAGGTTTTGACTGAGCTGAGGCGTCTCTAATTATCTGTCAAGTCATCCCTTTCACTTTTTTGTTATTGTTACGTTTTTCCATGCAATGTCTGGTTCAATACACCTGCCGCCCTCATTATGACGACCGTCTCAGATGAATTATGTAACATCTACCAACTGGCAAGACAACACTAACAACTTCTGATTTGAGCATTCATGTACGAGCTGCATGTAGGTTACATGCTCCAGGAAAAACACCTGAGCAGCTCACATTGTTTAGAAAACATGTTTGAATACTGACAAACCTTTAGCAAATTAAGCATTTAAGTACCAGCTGCATATGCTGACAGAGAGAGTGTGTGTATGACTGCAACTCTGTCTCCTAGAAATAACTTTTATACCGTACAAAATAGTTTTCCAAATGATGTTGCTGTGGAAAACATAATCACTGGTTGGATTCTTTATTATATCATTGTAACGTATTTTTGAGTGAATGAATGAAGCAGCAGAGGTGGTCACAGGGTGGATGGTGGGAACAAGTGCAACACCTTCCAGTCCGGGGTTCACATTCTGAGTCCTGTCTGTGGTTATGTTTAGGCAACAAAAACACTAGTTAACATAAGGTGTTAGGGAAAGATTGTTGTTTTGTTTAAATGTCTTTTCTTTCCCAAATCCTATCCGAGTTCGGCCGGTGCCAAAACATAACCATAGACAAAGTTTAATATTTAAATGTAGTAATAACGCTGCAGTCAGTACAAGCGGATAGTGAACAACAAGTAAAAAGCTTGCATTCAACTCCCTGACATGATAGACAGTGAAACAGGAGATACTGACTAACCAACTAACTAACTAACTAACTAACAGTTTAACTATCTAACTAACTAACTAACCATCTAACAGGTTACTGCCTGCTGGGGATTGACTACTATGTTCGCGTATCATCATTTGTGGATCGTCAGAACTCCGACTGCTTTGTCTACATTGCAATTGGAATTTTCTCTTCATTCCTCATCTCCCTCTGCTGGTGGGAAAATCCACTGCAAGCTACTAATCGCATGCAGGTATAATGTGCTTCTACAATGTGTTTCTATGTGCGTCTCCACTGCAACAACTTCCAAACTAGAGATCTACTCTTTTATTTTTAAAATCAGCCACCAAACTGGGATTTACGCCATCAATTCACCCCTCTGTAGACTATTAGTTAATGATTTAAAAAGCTGGAATCCCCCACTGACGCTGAGCCCTAACATGTGCACGCACTCACGCATTTTTTCTCCACGTCGTTTGCATGTAGACAAAAGGTCAAAACACATAGAAATAGCTATGTTTAAAAAATACCCACGTACGTGTTTACTAGGCCTGAGCTTTTGTTGATTATATATATTAATACATACTGCATATTATTGACTCGACATGATCAGAGAAACTCTTCCCCATTCTTTGTTTCTCCCTGCAGGAAACGCTGAAAGAATTGGACGGTTTCAGGGACTTTGTGTTTGTCATCAGCAGTATTCTGAGAATAATAGTGATAGGTAATTATCTGCCATCAAGGTCTGTGTCAACACACAATACTAAAAACAAAACATGCTGACAAAATAACACAGGCTCTTCAAATGTATTACCAACACCAACATCACTGCGTATTACCGAGCTTTCTCTTCATCTCATTTCCAACATTCCCACTGTGAACAAACAGTTCTGTGCTGTTAGAGCAGATGGATTGCAGAGGATGTTTTCCAGCTGTGATGAAGTCTTCAATTGTTGTTTTCAATTTTATAAAGCTATGCTTTCTATTTTGCACAACAAAATACTATTCCTCTCTATACATCCCTATATTTGCTTGAATCTTACCATTTCATCTTACATTGTGCTCCTTCTTATATTGTATATACTACATACTTTTGATATTTTATGTTTATTGTCCCTTTTAAATCAATGACACTATGTATTGTCTTTTAGGAGCAGTATACCTGTTCTACCATGTGCTTATTGAGAAATCCATCACCTGGTCAGACTTTAACCTGCAGGACAATGACTGGGAATTACTGCAAATAGGACTGGTGCTGTTTTTCTTACAGGTAGGTAAAAGTAAAAACAAACAAACAGGTAGAGACAGGCAAAGATGGGCAGTAGGTATGTCTGGACTATGTACACATGAGTCATGGGTCTCTTCCTCTGCTCCCCTTGAGGGATGTGCACTAAGGAAGCCGCCCGTCTTTAGAAAAGTGGCGCCGGCAGACAAAATTACGAATCAAGTTTGACGTCCTGCAATGTGATAGTTGTTGTTATTTTGAACAGGATTTTAACCTTTTTTTCTTTTAATTGCTTCTTGATTTAATGCATTTTCTGTTACTACTTTACTTTTAATGGCTCACAGCAGTCAACACTAAAGCAGCCAATTAAAAAGTCATTAATCAAACCCATTAGATTTTTTTCCTGTTCTAATCTAGTTAAAAGGTGTGTAACAGAACTAAGAAGAACTACTAAAAGAATCTCTCACATTTGATTCTTGATGATTTCAGCAGGTTTAACTCAATAAGTACTTAAGATCACTTATTTACAAGTGTAGTCAAGTAACTTTTCATTTCAAGAAAAGTGTAATTTCACGCTCAGTACTTTGCCGTTGGTGTAAAACATGTTCCCCTCTCCGCCTGTCTCAGGCCTTCTGCTCAGCAGCCTGCCACTGGTTTGGTGTGGTGGCCTGTAAGATTCATGCGGTCAGGATGAGTTTTGCGCTGCCAGTATGCTGCACGGGACCTACAGTGCTACTGTTGGGACTGATACTTTTCATAACCGAGGCACAAAGATTGGACGGACCACAGCACGGGAGCATCACAGGTGAGTGTATTCATATTAAAAAAGTGTTTGTGATCTTCTAAAATGTACTTTTCTTTCTACTAAGTTAGTTTCATTTCGTTATTTTAAGAAAGCTGACACATGTATGTCCCTGCTCAATCATGTGCGAAAGTCATTAAAAAAAATCCCAATATCACAAATGTGCCTCAGGGGGCTTTACAATCTGTACAACATACGACACCCTCTATCCTTTACGACCCTCGCTGGATTGTGAGAAATCTTTGGCTACAGGTTCCTCATGTCTCTGTACTGAGGAAGGCAAATTGATACTGAGAAGCTCTTTGTGATAAGCAAATGAAACATAACTTCACTTATTACCGATATACTCAAACACGTAGCTATGTTTCCATTGCAGAGTTTTGTGAGAGCTTGGTGTTCTTGAGCACTAAGAACACAACCCCTGTGGTTTTACTGGAAATCACAAGGAGCATTTGCCGAACTTCACTCAACAGGTACGTTTTAGTGTTTGCATCAGGTTTAAACTGTGTTCAGACACATAGATATACACACAAACACAATCTATGTATATCTTCAGAATGTTTATGGACTATTTGTTTGACAGCTACTACTTGCAATGGCCTTTTTCAATGCTGGCACTGGAGGGAGTGTGTATGTGGTTAGGCTTCGTCACGTGTACCTACTATATATGGAAGATCAAGGTATCCACACACACACACACACACACACACACACACACACACACACACACACACACACACACACACACACACACACACTCTGAAAAGAGATGTCTCTGAGATGTATACAATGGGAGTGAAAGTAATTAATTTTCTTTGTGTTGTTTGCAGCACTGTTTACGTTTTTAAAAGTCTGCAGCGATATCGCTCTCCAGAAAACAATTGTCCCTGTTAATGTTGACGGGTCAAAGAGCAGTTTTGTATCAACCCAGGGACTTCTTATGTTAATATCAGGCAGAAAAGACACACACCTAAATGCCTCTCTGGTTCACCATGTCTTAGGTCCAGCGTATCGAGAGAACCTCTCAGCTGTTTGTTCGTCGACTCTATGAATCTGCTTTCATAGATCTGTCTCTGCTGCTCAACACCAAGATGAAGGTGCCCCGAGCCCAAAATCAAGAGAGGTGAGAGTGGTCATAGTTTAAGCAGGTATATGGAAGAAATCACTCGAGGTGATAACTGTGTGCGGAACCAGTAGGAGCGCAGACTCAGATGCAAAGCAAAATTAATTTAAAATAAGTCATGAGTAGAAGATATCCTTTTGAAGTTGAATGCATGCTTTTGAAGATGTTGTGTGTGATTAAATAATGTTGTGATTTAGAATCATCAAGAAAAATTAAAACACACTTTTATGCATCCACAATGAGTTGTATATGTACATGTGGTTATTGTATGAAATCATTGGGTCTGTAGAAAGTCTCCAGCCACTAAAACAGATCAGATGCTTGTTTCCCAGACTGAGACGTGTATGGTCACAACACGAAATGTCTAAAGCTTCTGCTGAAAACCTCTCTCCCTTCCCCTATGTTCTCCTCTACAGTCACGACGGCATGCAGAACTGTGTGATCTATCTTTGTGCCACCATGTGGCATGAGAACTATGATGAAATGCTGAAAATTCTCACCTCCATGTTCAGGTAAGAGACACCGTTACTGCAGACACCTGGGTGTACCAGTATCAAATACAAAACATGGGTTTGATTCCTGTCTCGTACCCTTTTAAAGAGCAATGGAACAGCAACTGAAAGCCTTGTTTTTGTTGACGTTTAGCGGTGTAACGATCCATCGATCTGGATAGATTCAATGATGAACTATCCAATACCATCGAAGCAAAGTGAAACCATAGATACATATTGCTGTTAGCAAGCAATGCTAGCGTTGTAACATTGCAGAGTGTGCGGTCGATAGAGGGAGCGAGAGCGTGCGACGGCAAGTAGCCGTAACATTTCTGCTGTATGTAGCAGTGCAATGGGTGCAGTATTGTTACAGTTGTTTGTTTTTTGTTGTCTCAGGCTGGACCGCTATCGAGGTGATCCAAAGGAAGAGCACAAGGATTGCTTTAACTTTGAGTGTCACATTTATGTAGACGATGCCTTCATGACCGAAAAGGGCACAGAAAAGAGGCTGGTTAACAGTTACGTTACTGACTTGATCCAAGTTATCATAGAGGTTTATAGGTGAGATGATCCATCGATCCACCATCTTTCTTTACATTTATCTATCCATCCATCCATCTTTCTAACCAACCATCCATCCATCCATCCATCCATCCATTCAGGGTGTTTACCAACAAAGAACCAGATGATGTGTCGATCATTCAGACCCCCTACGGTGGCAGGCTGACGTGTGTTATGCCAGAAGACAACATGCTCTATATTCACCTAAAAGACAAAAATCTCATCAGGAACAAGAAAAGATGGTCCCAGGTATGGTGTAGCTGTGGTGTTTTTGTCCTAAAAGGTGTCATGGTACAAGATGCTATTTGGTGGCCAACAGTGAAAGACTTGCTCCAGGTAGTTCTGAGTATGACGCAGGGCATTACCAAAAGGACTCTCAGGTCCTGAAATGAAATGAAATGAAATGTACAGGCTTGCCTAGTAATCTCTGAGAAACAGCAACAATTGGAGAAATGTTCATGTACTTAAATTTAGAAACATGTGTCTCTTTTGATGGAGGAAGGTGCTCTTCAACTCTTTTCATCACTGAGTAGTCTGCTGATTATTCGCTTAGTCTTAGGTAATGTCTTCCACTTGCTTGTTTTGTTCCAAACTCCAAATTCAATTTACTATCAAATAGCAAATCAGCAAATCTTCACATTTGAGATGCTGAAACCATTTTCTTGAAAAATGACTAAATCAAATATATTATCAGAATAATCTGTAATAAATTCTCTGAACTATTACATTTACTATTTTCAGCTCGACTTAGTATTGCGAAATGAAAAACTCTAATATCATAAATACACTTATGAATATTGATAATGATCTATGGCTTTTCTGAAATAATAAATGTATTAATGCTGGAAGACTTTTAATCAAAACATGTCACCTTTGTTAAAGTTTTTCTTGGACAAATACATTATTTAAATTGCATAAATGTTTTTAAGAGCTGGTCTTGAATTTGCACACTATACATTACTGCGTATGACTTTCAGATTATGTATCTGTACTATCTTCTCGGCTGGAAGGGTTACCTCGTCAAGAACCCTCAAAAGTTCACAGTAAGACTTTTTCCCCCTTCTATCTCTAAAAAGGAGTAAGAAACGTATTAGTATTTTGATGGTACAATATATTTTGATATGTTAAATATCTATTCTTTTCCAGCGGCAGAATAACCCATGCAGAGACAGTTTGGTCTCTATGAATAGAGAGATTTTCCTGGTGCCTCAGCATGACAATGACTACAAGAGAAAATTCATCTCAGATGACCACACTTACATCCTGGCTCTGGACGGAGACACAGATTTCCAACCTAAAGCTGTGATTCTGCTTGTTGACAGGTCAGTGAGAGACAAATCAACAATTGTTTTTAAGTTATTATTGTACAGTATATAAAACCTTTTGAACATAGTACTTAAAAAACATTTTCATTGACAGGTTAAGGATGTACCACAACGTTGGTGCAGCGTGTGGTAGGATCCATCCTACTGGTATGGGTAAGTACTGTAGACATTGTTTTGGCCTCTATAGCAGAAGGTATCAAACAAAGTTCAAGTTGGCTTCAATCATAAGACCCTGAGTTTACTTTAAGTTGCCTGCCCTGTGCAGCTGGCACGTAGAGCGGTACAGAGTAACCAGGACGGCATGAGCTGAGAGGTTATGTAGAAGCTTCCATTGGATCCACCCAACACAGTAGGGCATAACAAAGTATCTTCTACCCAGCATTTGTAACCCAGTTGCAGAGGAAAGCAACCAAAATCATGCATTTAAATGGGAAATATCACATCAAGTACATTGTAACACCATTTTCATCCGTACCTTGCAAATATAATTCATAACTTCATGAGTTGGTTGCTCAGGAAGACACTTTATTAGCTAGTATAGTAGAATTTTCCCATCCGCAATTGCAGATGTATTCGCGCAAGTGCTTGCGGCGCTGTGCCTCGTAGCATGGTAAAACACGCTTCATTCAAACGCGACAGAATAAAAATAACTCACCAAAAAGACTTTCCACTGTTCCAACATTCAGGTTTGGCTGAAATAACCCCTTAATCACAGAGTTAGATGTGAAAATCCTCGTTAGCCGATGTATTCGTCCAATCGCCCACCTCTATAGTATAGTTACTTGTAAATGTTTATTTTTGTAGCAGAGATTATTTAAGAAATGAACATTTGTGAATTTTCACTGCTGAGGATTGTCTCTCATTTTGGTCCTATGTACTCCTTTCTTTTTTTCACTTTGTCTCTGTGAATCTCACCCTGCCATCCCAGGTCCCATGGTGTGGTATCAGAAGTTTGAGTATGCAGTAGGCCACTGGCTACAGAAGACAGCAGAGCACGTGTTTGGCTCCGTACTGTGCAGTCCAGGCTGTTTCAGTCTGTTTAGAGGATCTGCCTTGATGGATGACAATGTATTGAAGAGATACACAACAACTGCGACCAGAGCGTCGGAATATGTGCAATATGACCAAGGTTGGTTGGGAATTCAATCATTTTTTACCTCGCCTAGTTTTGTTTCTTCTTCGACTGTTCACGTCCATTTCTCACATGTGTCTTGTGTGTTCATGTACATGTTTCTAGGGGAGGATCGTTGGCTGTGTACTTTGTTACTGCAACAAGGGTGGCGTGTTGAATACAATGCTGCATCAGATGCTTACACCAACTCACCAGAAGAGTTCAAGGAGTTTTATAACCAGAGGAGACGATGGGGACCATCTACACTGGCAAACACACTGGACCTTCTGCACAGGTGAGGGTTATTTAGTATTATTAATAGTGGAGTTTACATCTTTAGCCAGATAATTTCTCACTTAAACTGATTTAAATAACATCTGAATTAAAACATTCTGTGTTCTGGTGTTTCAGAGTGATATCTATCGGCTATTCATCCTCAATCAGCTGCTTACTATGACACTGCGACACGTACATTGTATAAATATTAACTTGTCTGTGGTTGTGACTTAAATCACAGCGGTGCAGAGACAGTGAAGCGAAACTCATCCATCTCCAGTCTTTACATCTTCTACCAGATGTTCACTGTTGGCTCCTCTATCCTTGGACCGGCCTCTGTGACTCTCATGATAGCAGGTAGGTCCAGCTTTAGTTAATAACTCTACAAACCCTTCTGTCTTGGGGTTGTCTAATGAAAAGGCAAACAGTTTCTTCACCTCTATTACTGTGTCCTAAACTCTCACATATCCATCTGTTTCCCCTTATATTTGTGTATGAGTCAGTTCTGTTCTTAGTTCATTCCCCTCTCTCTCTCTCTCTTTATGTCTTTTCCAGGTGCTTTCCAATTTGTCTTCAAAATCGCTGGTACAGATTCCATCCTCATCGCAAGCGTTCCTCCCGTGTTCTACGTCATCGTCTGTTTTGTAGCCAAGGCTAACAACCAAATAACCATCGCTGCCATTATGAGTGTTCTGTACGCGTTCCTCATGACTGCATCCTTGTTTTCCATCATTGGTGGGTAAAATCTCTTTGTGACTTCATAATACTGTGTTGGACTTTTGATTTAATAAATATATACCCTGTAAACGCACATACTCATCACTTTCCCCTTTTAGGTGACATGGTGATTCAGGGAACCTTCCTGACTCCCACTGGCTTGTTTTTGATTTCTATGACACTCATGTACGCAGTGACAGCTTTACTACACCCAGAGGAGTGTGGTATGGTTATATTATATTATTATAAACATTAGTTTTACATTTGTATGTTATATTATGTTCATAGTTTAATGTTCTGCTATTAATTATGTTATGTTATTTTCTCCTACAGGGATGATAATCTATGGTCTGATGTATTTCATCTGTATCCCCAGTGGATACCTCCTGCTGACCATCTACTCACTGGTTAACATGCACATTGTGTCCTGGGGCACCAGGGAATCCAACAAGTAATGCACTGATCATTATTAGAAGGAGTAGTGGTACTTTTCGCTGCAAACAACCATTTACATTATTGATTTATCTTCTAATTACTTCATTCTTAATTGACTTTATTTAGCAAAGAGAAGCAGCAAACTAATCATCCAATAACCTAAAGCCAATCTATTAGTTGATTACCTGAATTCTGATTTCCGTACTACTGGTGTTAGTTGTAACAAAAATAACTGAAAGGGGGAATGTAAAAGTAGCATTAGGAGGAGCAAAAGCAGTGTAAACAGTAGTAGACAAAGTAGCATGAGCAGCATTAATGGTAATTATGTTACTATAATCAAAATATTCTATATCGTCTGTGGTCAACATGCACACAAACTGCAAAGAGGAGTTACTTAATACCTAGGTATCAACATCCTAATAATATACGTGATACAGAAATTATTTAATCTTTTGTTTCAAATTCTGAAAACGGCAGAAAAAATCATTTAAGATGATGAAATCCATCCAGTCGTCCATCCATGTTGTGCCGCTTGTGGGATTTGGCTGCTGTTTACCAACACTTATCCAACAGATAGGTGGAGGCCGGCAGGAAATAAATGTGTTTTCATTTAAGCCGATCTGCTTTCCCATTAATCACTCACTGTATCTGTATCTGTATGTCAATGGGTGTATGCTTTTTCTAACTGTCCCTCATTGTCTGTCTGTCAGGGGAGAGGCAGAAGTGAAGAAGAACCATAATATGCTGTGTGACCGAAACTGTAGACTCTGCTGCTGGGACATGAAGCTCCAGGTGCTGTTACCAAACAGCTACTGACAAGCCTTCCAGTGGAGGAATATATGAACAAACTCATTCATTTTATCCTGTTGCTTTACAGATAACACAGGAGACAGAGAATCTGATAATACGACAAATGACAGGCCAGACGGCGGAGCAAGCCCCTCCCCTTGTAATCACCAACCATGGCGCAATAACTGAACAGGCAGATGCAAAGATGGAGCCTGAAGACAAAATCATCACAATCACAACCAAAGAAGAAGCTGAAAAAGGCAATGACGTTGCTTCCTTTAGCAGGTATTTATTTATTCTTTACCAATAATATATTTTGCTCACTAAATAAAGTCAGTCAATCAGAAACCTGTACGACCATCACGTTAAACTGACCCTGACACCTCTCTACACACAGCTGATTTACCCTCTGTCCTTCAAGGATAAAAGCATATATACACTTGAATTGTGAAATCCATACTACCAAACATTCACAAAAATGTGTGTGTGCCTGTGTGCAGTGATGACAGTGTCAACAAAAGGAGCATATCCCAGAGTGTATCCGACGAAGAAGATAAAGAGAAAGACGATGACTTAATGATTGCTGACCTAGAGGAGATTCATGTCAAGGGTGAGAAGCCCATTAACCGTGTATTTGTCCTGGATATTTAACACATGTATACAATTCATTATGTATGTATAGCATACATTACTGACGTGTGTGTGTGTGTGTGTGTGTGTGTGTGTGTGTGTGTGTGTGTGTGTGTGTGTGTGTGTGTGTGTGTGTGTGTGTGTGTGTGTGTGTGTGTGTGTGTGTGTGTGTTGTGTGTGTGTGTGTGTGTGTGTGTGTGTGTGTGTGTGTAGACTGGGTAAAGCCGGTGAAAGATGAGTTTTTGAAGAAACTGACCTATGCCAACATGAAGAAAAATCTAGAACAACAAATACGGTAAATAATTAACATTATACAGAGAAATATTCATTTTTGTATGTTATTGATCACCAGGCTTTTAAGATAAGACAAACATGTATTGACCTCCAGAAGGAAAATGCAGTTACACACACAATATCCACAAAGCACTGTGGCAATGTTTTCACGAAATGAACAGATAAAATAGATTGAATCCATTTTCATACATGTGTCAGAATACCATAAACTCTGCTGTTGTATAATCTTCACGTGGAGCTTATCTATCTGTGTGTACTGGGCACTAATGTTAACCGGGGGCTGTAGTCCGTCTAACGTTACATAAGTTTGTTTATTGGACTAAATCCAAAGTGGCAGAAACTAGAAAACGACCCACATATTCGTCAGGTCTTCTCGGTGGCGGCGCAGCCAAGAGAGCAGCCTGCCGGGGAGGAGAGGTCAGCAGAGCCTCCGTCAGACAGGAGCTCCAGTCAGCGGCCCAAGAGACTTGACCTCAGCCGGGTGGTTTCTGCCACTTTGAATGTAATCCAATAAACAAACTAAAAAAACTGGCACGGGACACGGCTGTAATATTTACTAGCGGGTCAGGCAGCTGTGCTTCTTCTCCCCGTGTACTGAGGACAGACTGGTGCGACAGTGACTCACTATCACCTCTAGAGGGACAAGTGAACCTTCGAGACAAGCTCGAGGACAAATTTAAAACTTGTAGGCTATCCAATGTTTTGATTGATAATGAAATACTATATTATTATATAATATTATAATCATATATTCCCTGTACGTCCGTGCGTGTGTTGTTTACTTGCAGGTATGTGTTCAAGCATAAATTGTAAGACCCTTTATGCGTTTGTGTTATTCATTACACGTGTTTGTATATTTATTGTGTCCTAAGGCGGTCTCAAAACACAGTCACACTGTTGTATCAGCTAAAACTGTACAATTGCAATAGTATAATTACAGTTATTTGTATTTGTGCTTTTTTTGTCCTCAGATACATGCTCCCTAACAAAAGTGAGGAAGATGTGTGTGAGGAGTTGGTCTTAATGTTAACAGACACTCTTAATAGAGAGCTAAGTCACGTGGGGCCTGAAGATATTCTGTCAGAAAGCCAACAGGACAATCTACAACATGCACTGCAATCGCACGTAATGACAATAATAATAATCATAATAATAATAATAGTAGTAGTAATAGCACATAAGCAATTGTTTAGTTTAAAATATATATAGTACTCAATTCTTAAAATAATGTGAATGTTCGTCCATTTTCTGCAATTTCCGTTATATATAATATATCCATCATAAATTAAATATATAATTTTATTATATCACATTTAAATGCTTCTATTTCAGAGGCTTTTAATTTTATGAAAACAAAACTTAAGAGAGGAATGATTGATTACTGAGTAATTGACTCTCTCTGTCTCTAAGGCTCGGCGTATCCTTAAAACCAGTCGAATGGAGAGAATAGAGAAGAGAGTTAGCAGCGCCATCAAGAAAACACTCACTGCCCCGGAAGTGCGAAACCTTGACGAGGTAAGATGATGATTCAGTCCCTGGCTATGTGAGAAGCAAATACTGTACAACGAATGAAATTGTTTGTGTGTGTGCTCAGGGTGAGCAGGACTTCTGGAACAAGTTACTCGAGCGCTACTTGACGCCTATTGTTGACACTAAAGAATATCTGGACGACGTCACCAGAGAACTAAAGTCCCTACGCAACAAGGTCAGCTATCTTCATTTACTGTTTATGCAAATGTGCCTCTTTTTTGTGTCTGAGGCATGAATTATGTCTCACGGGAAGTGCGCATCTTTATTTTTTAGGCCTTAAAATACTGATAATGTATGTTTATTTTCTAATTATTCATTAAAACATTAGTCCGTATTGGTGGCGAGCCTACTGAGGGGTCTACTATAGAAAGGGAGAAGCCAAAAGACAAACTGAAGGTTCCTATACCTATCTATTGGCAAGTGGCAAGCCACGGGCAATCAGGGTGTTCCTGAAGTGCACACGCTGTGATAATATCATAGATGAGTGAAGGCAAAATGTTCCTTTTTTTTATCCCCCAGAAAATGCTCAAATTTCCTGCATTCTGGTGAATATTTGTGCATTTGTGGAAAATATCCTGGTACTTCCTGCTTAAAACGTGTAGTTTGCAAAGATTGCTTTAAGGTTGCTTCACTGCCACCACCTAATTTACAGGAGGCGTCTGTGAGTTGCGTTCTTCAAAATAAAAGTCCTCCGCTACTTCTATGTTTTTATTGGGTGTTCTAAATATTAAGGGGGAAGTGTCTCATCCATCCCTCCCACCACATAACCTATGCCTATGATGCAGACTCGTACTTTCCACTAATGTTGCGATTTAACATTGCACTAAAATAACACAAGTATTAAATTCTCCTTCCTCCCCTCAGGCAGTCTTCCTGTATTTCATCATCAACGTGCTGTGGGTGGTAGCTACCTTCTTCCTGCAGGCCATTGGAAATGATGTCATCAGCATCAAGATCCCTAAAGTTTTCCCCAATGGAACTGAATCTGGAGAAATCCTCAAGGTTGGGACAGACATAGTCCTTGAGCATGTGCTGAAGAGATAGAGATAGTTAAAGGAGGACTGTGGCATATTGTCTGTACTGCTGTAGTTCCTGCTAAGAGTAATCATCATTACTGTCATTCTGTGTTGACAGGTGGAGCCTCTCAGTTTGATGTTCCTGCTGTCTTTTGCTGTTCTTCTCCTTGTCCAGTTTCTGGCCATGTTATATCACAGGTATCTCACACACACACACACACACACGCACACACACTATAATATATAGACATTGAAAGTTAAGCAGTAAAACGTCCTGACTTTCAGATACTGGAGGATTGATTTTGAAGTTTCCCACTATGAACAGGGACATTTTGATTAATACATTCCTGCCTTTAAAATGAATTAAAATGACATCTGCTGTTGTTCTTAGAAGTATTGGACATCCATTTGCTCGTTAATGTTCCCATATTTTCTACTCGGTTCATCTCGGTGCCTCTCTGTTCGCAGAGTCTACACTCTGATCCATGTGGTGTCCTATCGCAGCACAGAGAAAGACTACAAACCGAAAAACGAGGTAAGCCACAACACTGAAACACACGCATGTGTACTGTCTGTGCACATAAAGGGAATTTGTCAGGTACAAGACTGACAGAGGCTTGATTATATTAAGGCACGATGGCCCCTCAACATAACATTGTTAAAGAAAGAGAACCAATGACCAAATAAGGTGGAATAAAGATAGACTTTTACAGCGTTTAAGTTCATAAATTCATATATTCTGTTCAGTAAAGTACATTAACTCAAGTTGAATTTTGAGGTACTTGTATTTTACATGAATAATTCCTTGTTATGCTAGCTTGACGACATGTCATTGAGGCCTACATGTGAGAATAAGTACAATAAGTGAAATAAAAGCAAGAGAATGCCTTTGTATATAAATGAACAGGGCACAAACCCTGTAAAAACTCACAAAACAATTTTTAAAGAGGGATTTAAAAGATTAATAAAACGCTTGCCTGACTAATCTTCTCAGGGATCTGACAGCTGAGAATATGAGATTATAACTCTGTAATTTAGTCCTGTGGTCTCAGAACATACACTTCTAACAAAGCGGTCTTGGTGAACTCAACAATCTACATTTTAATATCTATTTGTCTGAGTATAATTGTAAAATGACAACATTTTAAATAGCATACATTAGTAGTGATCATCATTCTGTAAACATAGAAACATGTTCATTCTCTTGTCAATGAGATCTTTTTTTTCTGTGTGTACCTTTCTATCGTCTAGGAGGGTGAAGAGGATGAAAATGGCATTAATCTGGATAACATCTCGAACAATGGACTTACCATTACCAGTGAGGATATTTTATAGGTGGCTTGTGAGGCTCAGGATAGGGAAGGTTAATATTTTACCAACTATCATACTGCTTTTAACGACCACGGAGGACAACGTTGTTCTGTTAGCAGCAATTCTATGGACTTTCTGGGCAACAATAACGCACAGCAACGGGGGCTACAGGGGGCTGGATGGTCAATAGCAGGTGCTAACGTAGCCCATAACAACAAACTATAACCTATGAACCTATGCACACATTGGCCTGGCCAGTGGCAACTAACCAGCAGCTCTTTAACCACCAATGTGCCGATCAAACACTTCCAGCTTTCAAAATGCTAAATCAATACAGTACATTGTAATGAACAGCATAGATGTGTCTTTGTAGACTGACCAAGTCTTAATCTCGCCTTCAGCTATTCTGCAGCAGCTGTTTTTACTTCCAGTGGCACAAGGGGAAACAATTATAACAAATCCAATAGTTTCATTTTGCAATTTAAAATGAATAATTATTAAGATGCGAGTTCAGGTTTTTACACAATGGGATCTTCGGTAGGATTGTTCTTCACAATCATCTTTCATCTCTTCAAACGTGTATTTAAAGTGTGGTTGAATTCATCGGGTCCTCGCACTGAATCATTGTGATTTGGTGATTATTCATTCTCGTTGTGTGCCAGCATCAAAATCAGTTTTTAGGAATCACAACCATTTTAAATGCGATATTTGCACAGAAATACGTTAAACTTTTTATTGCTTAACCTCATATTTTATACTCTGAATAGTTTGAGTAATTGTAAGTGTGTCTTTAATACTGTGGCAGGATTGTATCAGTGTAATTATGTATACCAATAAACATGTCAGCAATAAATATAATCATGAACCTGACTGTTTTTTTTAGTAAAAACATTTGATGCACTTTTCCTGGAATTCAAAACAAAGATTATTCTTATGTTTCTTAACTGTTAGGAAGCACACAGCAAGTTATAGTTTTGCCTCCGTCTGGTGTACTCTTGTGCCAGTCTCAACTTAATAAATTGATAGTGATCCATTCATGCACTTATAATGGACTTCTTGAAGGCCAGCTGAAGTTAAGAGTCGAGTATCGTGCTCCCAAAAAGCACTTCCCGTTGAAAGTGATACTGTAAAACTTGCTTGTGTATATGCTTATTTCACACCCCTTTAAAAAGAATAAACACAGCCCGAGTTGACCTTTTTTTTTAATGAATAAGAAGTGTTATTTGAATGAATGGAAGCCGTAGACACAGTAATTGAATAGAGGCAATTGCAAAGCAATCATCCACTCCATTTTAAGGGAACGAGGTTTCAGCAGAGGGTAAGGCAGCAAACCAACACAGAGCACAAGTGTAAAGGTTAACACCCATTTCATCTCTGCTCTGTGTCTGCAGGACAGTGCACCTGCATGGCACTACACACTCACAGAGTTATTTAGTGTAGTCATGTAACAAGTAGCACAAGTGTACACGTTGCTAGGTCAGAATGGGGGTGCCTTATATTTTTTGACAAAAGGCAAAAGTGTGATTGCTGCCACCCTTCCCCCAAACACCCAGTACAAAAACAAAAAGAGTAACACTTTACCTCAAACTCAATTGATGACGAATTCAAATGCTCAACTTATACTACAAGTTGATTAGCCAATGTTTTGAAACCTATGCCATCCAAGACATAGCAACTGAATTACACACTAATTTATGTAGTACAAATGTCTCCAACTCCGTCACTGCTTGAGTCAAAGCTAACGCGTCACCTAAAAGAAGCACATAGCATAGGTCTTACGAGATGGCTGCAAGTGGTCCTGTGATAATATACTGGACACAAATGAACTCCTGCACACAGTCTCGGGAGCTTATTTGCAACTTTTCAAATGTACTCGTCCTTCTCATACGCACCCGTCTCATCAAAGCAGATGTGCAAAGTGTTTTTCTGCTCTGAACACACTGTACACAGGAAGTCCGGTTTTGAACCAGTAGGAATTGGCTAATTGGACATGAATACATTTTTTATCAGATCACATGCAATTTTCACTTTAGGGGAAATTGGTCATTTAATGAACTGTATAAGTTACTTGTGAATATTTGAAAGCTTACAATACATTGACCCCGCTCGCAGCCAATAAAAACCCCTGCAAGCTCAGATGAGTGACAGTCAGTCTTATCAGTCCACAGGTTGGCACATCAATAACCAAAAGCGTCACTGAAGTCACGTTTGTGTGTTCCTCTCGTGTTGCCAAAGCCGCCTCCACCGCCTCCACTTCTGAACCCGTTACTGCGGCCACCATAACCCCCGGAACCCCGCCCCCTGCCACCTCTGAACCCTCCTCCTCGGCTACCGCCTCCATAGCCTCTGTCGCCGCCGCGGTCATTGAATGGCTTCTCCTCCAAATCCGGGAGCTCTGTGGCAACAGTTAATTGCCAGCGGCGACCATCCTTCCAGCTGTCCTGTTGAAGTAACGAGTGAAACGGATGTTAGCAGGACGAACGCAGGCGGTCAACTTAAGCAAGAAAATGTCTTAATATTAAATAGAGCTGCACCGATTGCAAAATGATTGACAGCATACAAACATTTCTTAATGTAAAATTGAATGTTTATAAATATCAGAAAAAATATAAATGTTATACTGTGTATTTATTTACTACAGAAAGTCAACTATTTATCCAACACTATGTATTTTTGTTATTTATACAAAACTCTTTATGAATCATTATCTATTTACAAGAAGGTCAAAGGTGTGTGTGTGTTGTATTATATTAACTCCCACTCCTGTGGCGAGCAGCATCCGCCTGCCTGCCCCACATCTGCTGGCAGAGGAGCGGGAGAGACCCCGCGCAAGGGAGCCAGCCACTGGGATTACTCTGAGCAGCATGCATGGGAATTAATTTAAATATATTAAGTGTCAAGTGTCTTTACGGTTGGTCCTCCGCCTCGTATTTTGGACATGCAGGTGTTACAAATTGCAATCTTCTTCACTTTTGCAGAAGAAGTTTCAAACAGACATGTGTGTGGCTGCACTTTGTGCCGCAGCTGCCACCGTGTGTGCAACATGCATGTTGTGTGTGTGGCTGTGGATATATGAGATCAGATATGTTTGACCAGTGACTGATCGATCGGTGCATCTCCATTATTCATATTTAACTTCACTCATTTGATCTTGAAGACAATATAAACAGTCCACCCCACATCTTGAGCAGATGGAGGTTTTCGCAGTTCTCACCTGAATCTCCTTGACTTTGTCAACGGGGACATCAAAACAAACTCCCTGTAATAAACACAATAAAGGGTGAGCTGGTGAGTGTTTGTCAGTCCATGTTCCTGCTGTGCCATCAGAATAAGAGCGGTTTCTCACATTAAGTCTTGCTAACAGGTGTTTTGCTGTTAACAGATGTTTTAGTAGCTGATTTCACATAAAAACTAAACAGGACTTGGTTGTTAAGACAAAGTAACTACACAGGATCTTTTCTCAATTTGCATTTTGATTTACTGCCTGGTTACCCCATTTACTTTTTCATTTGCCATGTCTATTAGTTTTATTTATAAGTCACTATGGGGGCATTGCTTTGGCAAGACATTACTGATCCAAGGGGAAGTCTGACCCAATTATGTGTCGCCTTCATCAGCACAGAGATAAATCAAACCCCTGTTCTTAACCTTACACTAATGAAGTCAAATCCTAAAGATACTAAAATACAATGTGATCAGGAATTGAAAACGCATATATGAACCCTCACATGTACATATTTGTGTGTTTACGTACCATTTTGCCTTTAAGGAAGGTCATTCCTCGAATGTGTTCATCGAACTGATCTCCAGCCTGTTCTTTGATGGTTTTCCAGGCGTAACCCAGATTATGCATCTCCTGAGAACATACCATCTGCATCGTGGTGAAACCCTGCAAAAACAATAAGTGGAATTATGGTTATACAGCACTTAAGGCACAAAGAAGATTCATGACACAACATTTAAAAACTGCAACTTTAAACAAACATATGCAGCTACATTGTCTGGCAATGTTTTCTTGTGTCTCTTGTTATCTAGCTCTTGTTTGTGAATATATTTGTGTGTTATATATAAGTTGTTTATGAAGAGAATGAAACCAAACTTACAAGATCAGAATTGAGTAGTGACCTCTGCTCTAGATTTGTGGCTCCAGAAATGTGAGCCAGGGCAGCAGCTAGTGCCTCGACGGCTCCTCTCTCCGCGATCAGCTTCTCAGCCGACTCTTTGAAGTACTCGACGGCTGTAACTGGAACAGAGTCCAGATACCTGGACACAATAAGGAAACACACTTATAACAATCTGACACTTCATCGCTTATCAGGAAACTTTGAGCAGTATCGTAATTAAGTACATTTAGTATGGCACTGTTTAACGTTACCCAAATAATGATAGCAGTCCTCAGTATAAAACAACGTTATGGCTGACACAGTCCAAAGTTTCAATTACAATAGTTTTGTACTTCAAAGTATACAGAATATGGTTGCACTTGGCTCTCACTCTCCACAATGGCGTACCTGACAGCATCCTTGCTCGATGACTTGATGATATCGTTGGCAGTGGGAACGCCAACTCGTCTGAATGAAATACCCTGGAATAATACCAAATGCAATAGGTTGATGTTCAATGTAGAAACATCTGAAGTAGAGTCACACAGATGCCATAGAATTTCCTTTTGAATAAAATACACACTATTTCCGACTACAGAGAAAAGGTGGCTTTCGGTCTGGTTGTCCGTGTAGCGCAGCAGCACCTTCCACATCTCTAATTAACCTCTCCCTCCGCTTCTCTTCTATCTTCACTACTCTTGATTCTCCCCTTCCTTCTTGTCCATTTCCACCCCCACCAGACTGAAAGCATTGTTTTTCCACAGCCCCCTAAACAACTAAACGTGTCACTATTCTTTCCCCCTTTGAATATTTTTTTAAAGGACACGTACGGCTTTGTTTTCTACGTAGCGCAGCTGGTCCTCCTCCTTCCTCTGGTAGAAACAGATGCAGACTCCGGTCCTGCCTGCTCGGCCCGTACGTCCCGAACGATGGATGTACGACTCCACATCCTGACACAAACCAGAGACAGAAACATTTTCAGAGAAAGAAAAAGGTGACGGGCCTTCATGATTCATACTTTGTGCAACACTGTTAATAAGAAAATGTAGATGAGAATGGTGAAGCAAGCGGGGATGATGTGCTGGGTAGGGAGGAGGGTACGCTTTGATCCACTCAGCCCTTTTAATTTAATGTATTATTACTTTTTATTTTCTGTATTTAGATATTTCTCAATCTAATTGTTTATTTTTTATTTAAATATCAACTTTGTGCCCATTACTTTATCAATTTCGTAATGTAAAAAAATGAGATTTGAATGCGCAAATGAAATATAACCACTCAATATAAAGATAAGAGGAGAATAGGGAAGTGCGCCGTAACATTAGGGCTGCAAAAGACCGTTTTTTTCATCGTCATTGCCATTTTAAAAGAATGCAATATTGCACTCAGGGGTGTTTTGAATCATTTGAAAGAGATTATCTGCACTCTATCTAGCTGACATTCATTTTTTTCAGTTCAATTTGTTCAATAAAAGAATCTTGGAAATAATTTCCTTACAAGCAATTTGTTGTATTTTAACAATACACCGACAGCAGCAGAAACTATTTATCACCAGTAATATTGTGACAGTCAACAACGTTATCACATACTTTCCTCACATCGTGCAGCTCTAGCCAACACTCGTCCACTAAGAGTTCCTTCTTTCATCTATTAACAATATTCAACTCGATCTGAAGCGTACAAATGCCAATTATGACGCGTGTTGTCTTATGTGAATGGATTCACAGATGTGAATGTAAAGAAATATTCTTGTTAACACACCTTGGGTGGAGCACACTGCACCACCAGGTCGACTTCAGGGATGTCTAATCCACGGGCCGCAACATTGGTGGCAACGAGAACCTCAAAACCCCCATTCCTGAAGCCCTTCAGCGTAATCTCTCTCTGTTTCTGAGGAATGTCACCATGGAGGCACTGGGCACTCTACAAAAACATATAAACAAAATAAGAGATGAACATTAAACACTTGCTTGCTTCTCTTTTTTACAGGCATTGCTGAATTGACACATTAAACACTCAGAAATGAAACGCATACATAAGTATTGGTAAGTGGGTCTACCTGTTTGATGGACACATTCATGGAAAGTTCGTTGACATCTTTCTTCGTCTCACAGAACACGATGGTTCTGCCGTGGCTGCCGCTGTAAACCTGGATCACGTCGCCTA
Organism: Cottoperca gobio; assembly: GCF_900634415.1. Lineage (NCBI taxonomy): Eukaryota > Metazoa > Chordata > Actinopteri > Perciformes > Bovichtidae > Cottoperca > Cottoperca gobio. Next base: position 23,459,019 of record NC_041357.1, read on the forward strand.
TCACGGCTGCACGCTGGGACCAGTGGCACGCTATGGCCAGATGCTACAGAGGAAAGGACAGACGGAGAAACGAAAAGAGGGAAACCAGGGAGAGAGAAGAGACATTTTCATTAATCCAGCTGACTTTAAGTTGTACTTCATTACTATTCCACTGGTATTACGGCATTGAACTTTCCTGATGGAGGAATTACTACAACTGTCCCTGTTTACAGGCATCTTTGCTAAATCTAAAGCTAAGAACACTTGTTAAATTGCACCCATCACCTCTGCCAACTCTACACACACACACACACACACACACTTACTTCTACAGTTGTTGCAGCTTTCTGTGTTTTCTTGCCAATCAGGTCAACATGTTTGCACTCTGGTCTCATGTATTTCTTGGCAACCTCGTAGACCCAGGGGGGGCAGGTGGCCGAAAACAGAAGAGTCTGTGGGTTGGATTTGGAGTCTGGAGAGGAACACATACACATACCCTTATTTTACATACATGACCAAACTATACTGACCTTTTGTTCTACTTTAACAACACTCAACCTTATACACTAGGGCTGAACAATTCATAATTATTTTTTGAAATCGCAGTATGGACTAGTGCAATATCCAAATCGCAGGAGGTGCAATTTTTGTTAAAAGGCAAAATAACATTTTGAATAAGTATAGTGGCGCTGCAGAGACGTCCCGGCCTCCAAAACATATTCGACAGGCTTAAGAAAAAAGTCTGTGTTTGCTACAGATCCTCGGAAAAATTATCATTCCCTCCAATCTTGTGAATCAAATCGCGCTGCTCTGACACACACACACACACACACACACACACACACACACACACACACACACACACACACACACACACACACACACACACACACTTTACCTTTCTCATATGAATAAGACAAAATTTCTTCAACTTGTTCTGCAAATCCCATGTCCAACATCTGGTCCACTTCATCCAGAACAACGTGTTTCAGCTTCGAGAGGTCGAGTTTCTGGTTCTGGAGGTGGTCTTTGATGCGACCAGGGGTGCCGACCAGGATATCAATACCACTACGGATAGCATCGACTAGACAGGAGGAGGAGACGGATTTAATATCAATATTATTATTAATGTATAAAGTACGTCGTTAAAACAGCACACAAATAAACATCAAAGCAAACTAAGACAAACAAACATAGATATGATGAGCTGGTATTTACAATCCAGATGTGTATTTTCTATATATTTAAAAAGTTAACTTGAAAAGTACTTTATAACATTAAACATAAATGATTTAAACCATTTCAGAAGGCTTACTCTGAGGATTGTAGGAGCTGCCTCCATAGAAACAGGTAAGAGCCAGTTTCTTGGTGACGTCTTTGAAGTCCTTGGCCACCTGGATAGCCAACTCTCTGGTTGGGGTTAACACCAGGATCTACAGAGACAGAAAAGAGACTCAGTCATAAACAAGAGAACAGACTAATACTGAGACTCTGATTGATGCTAGTTTGTCCGTCGTTGGTGTAAAAGTGCGTGTGTGTGTGTGTGTGCACCTTGGGAGCCCGGCCTCTGGGGAAATCCACCGTCTCCCTCTGCAGCTTTTCCACCAAAGGGATGGCGAATGAGAACGTCTTTCCTGTTCCTGTTCGGGCTTGTGCAATTACGTCCTCTCCATCATATACCGAATTAAACGTCTTCGACTGAATGTCAAACAGGTAAGAGACGCCCCGAACTGAGAAAATGATAGGGAGAGGTCACAGAGTGAGAAAAGGCAGAAGATCCATGGTCACTGGTTATTGAGCTCAACCCAAAGCATTTAAAACTCCTGTGGACATTTTCAGTCGCTGTGTCGAACATGAGTTATTGCACTTATTTCAGTCCATAATGGGGATCAGCCAAATCCAGATGTTAATTATTCTAATGAACACAGTGCATGTCAGATCACTTCTCAGAGGCCGTAACACAGTTGGAATGGGGTGAAGGAAAATGTTCACTTCACAATTTGATGCACTCACTGAAAACCAATAAATATATTGTTTAAAACAAAATTGTTCACACACAATAAATATGTTATTTAAGGAAGTTAATCTGTAAAAGAAACAAAGTCTGTGCCGCTTCTTTTTCTGGCAGAGCAGCAAACATGTCTGATTTTGGATATGTACCAGTACTCTTCTGGTCACGAGCCACAGTGGTGAAAACTAAAGGTTTAAAAATGTAAACATGATCTTTACCTTTTAGTTTATCAATGGTGAATTGGGAGATCCTGAAGTTGGAGAAGGCCCCTTCCTTCTGCTCGCGTGTCTCCCCCTGAACAAATAAAGTCAATAGAGTCAGTACATAAATTAAATGGAATAATTCATGTTACCATAATTTGTGAAACTTTTAAATGTTAGAACACATGCCGAGTGGTGAAAGTTGCTGATTTGCAGTTTTTATTGTGGTTGTTTTGTCACAAATATTTCAACATCTTCTGGGAGCTTTCCATACTGCAGGTCAACTCATTCCTGTGGACAAATTCTAACCACATTGTTGTAACTCCACTTTTATAAAGTTACAAGATCATTTAAGCTTAAGGTCAAAGGAGCACATAAAAATATAAAAACTCCAATATATAAAAATAAAATACCTTAATATAATATAACCAAACCTAGAACCATCCAACAGACACCACTCTTGAACTACAGCAGAGGAAAAACTTTTACCGTTTCTTTTTCGTTCTCGCTAGCCGAGTCGTCACTTGACTGGACCGGTGTCGGAGCGGGGGGGATTGGGGAGGCATGTCCGTTGGTTTCTGCGATTGCTTTCTTTTGCTTCTTCTTTTTGTTCTAAACCCAAAGATGAAATAAAAACAATGTTATAGGAGGGGCAGAGTATAACCATCAACAACTTAATGGATAATAAATATAGTTTGTTGTCCAATTCGTTTCAAGACTAGAACTTTTTGTTAAGGAAATATACAAACAACTACATGAAACAGCACTGACCTCTGTGTCTCCTTCAGCGTTCTTCTTGATCTTAATCTTCTTTGGTGTTTCAACACCGTTACTGTTCGCGTCTGTGGCCTCCTCTACGTCACAGTTCACTTGGTCCACTGTCAGCTTGTCTTTTTTCTTTTTTTTCTTTGGTGCAGGAGGTTCACAGTCTGGGTCCTCCTGCTCTTCCTGCTCCTGCAGCTGCTTCATCTTCTTCAGCTTCTTGCCCTCCTTGGTCTTCTGTTTTGTTTTTTAACAGGAACAATAAAAAAGGCACGGTTTACAGTTGTCTCATCATATTGCAATTTCCCTGACAAACAACTGTTAACTGTGGTTATTTAAGGAATAATTAGAGATGACATCAAAGCTCCAAAGCTTGTTTCACTACGTTGAGTTGGAGATAGTCTCAAACTACGTGACGTCCGATGTTTCAAACTTCACTGGTGCTTAAGAAAGAGCTTCATTCAGTTTCACAGTTTTGCAGCTAAACTCTGTGACGGGCATATTACTGGGATACAAAGAGAGGAGAATAACTGAGAAATATGGTGATGTACATGAGACATAATCATAAAAATGACAACATTTTCACCAAATAACACAGAATAAATAAGTAATAAAAGTAATAATAGCATTCTCCAATCACATCACAGCTCATGTAGAATGTTACATATGAACCATGAAGTTAAAACACATGAGCCCAAATAGTGGACACAGTGCCTAAACTACACCAATAAGCTACATTAATATTTAGTATCAGCTAAATTACTTTATATGTAGGCTTTATGGATGATGCATTATTTATTAGTTTACTGTAACATATTGCACAACACATCTAAATTTAATGCAGCACTTCTGAACAAAAGTATTACATTTAATAATAACACGCAGCAGGCTTATTGAACTGCACACATATGTTGTAGTGCTTCGGCCCGTCTTGAATGGCTGTTGTAAGTTTTCCCCAAGATGTCTCTATGCTTACTGTCCCGAAGCTTCAAATCTTTTTTTCAAAGAAAAAGAAAACCGAACTATTTATAAAGCTTTATCTGCTCATCATCACTAAGTTACACCACATTCTATTCGTTACCATTTTTTTTTTGAAAAACAGCAAATCAAAATGATTTTTTTGTTTATGATTAAAAAATGCATTATTTAAATTTTTCGTAAGTGTTATAATTGCAAATGAACAAAACTGGAATGAGTCAATATTGAACAGAACTGGGTATCTTATGTATAAATCTCGGTTATTAGTAGATATATTATTCTATATGAACTTATAAAAATCAATATCTGTTTCACACATTCATCATCAAACTGCTAAGGAAATGTTAAAGGGAACATAAAAAATAATTTTCAGTTTCATACTTTATTTTGGGTATAGATCATGCTTAAGAAACAACATTAGTAGTTCTCTTATAGTAGTTTGAAAAAAACAATCCAAACTAAAGTTACACTTACCGTAAATTTATCTGGGAATCTTTTTTATGAAATCAATAAACAACTAAATGAATCATAAGTAGCTATCATTGAGTTGAATGCAGTTGTACTCTTGTCCGTATGTTTTGTATACTTGACTAACAGCTGACGAGCCAGCTGTATAAAACGTCATCAGGTGGCGCCAACATCGCAACTACACACACTTATGTAAGCCGTGTGTTAAATGCCTCCACGCTGTCCCCGGTTCATCCGTGTGATCTACAGATCAGCTAACAAATACATGGGCATGCCACGTGACGTTCAAGCTAGGCTAAGATAGCAATGTATGCTAACTTTAACTTAGCAGTGGATCACAAACACTTTCGTAATTCTCCGCTGTTGTGGGTTAATAACATTCCACAACTAGTGTCGTTATATAAACTAGTCTAACGTTGGTTTCTCAACAGTTAGCATGCCGGTTAGCCGAGGCTACCACGTTCAGCCACATGTTGTTAAACATGGGGCAACCGGGACTAGATGTCGCACGAGCTACGTGGATATTTAAGTCTATCCAGGGCGACACGACACACACTGCTCACCTTTGGGGTTTTAGCCTCCGCGACAGTATCCACGTTATCCTCCATGGCTTGATCTTCACTTTCAAATATGATTTTTGTCGGCATTTTTCTTCCTGATGGAATCCCTCAGCGTAGATACACAGGCTAACCCACGGGCACGCGGATGGAAAGGAACGCGCAAGGGTGGCTGCGCGAGTAGAGAGGAAGTGCTTTCCGCGAGCCGGACGTAGAAATAGAAGTGATAGATAAGCACACGCAAGAACGTTACCTGTAATTACGTGAAGACGCTATTATCCAAAATACATTACTGTGAATTCTACACTCTTTAGACTAACTAACGGGTAAAGTGGGATTTGTACAAATAAGTTATTTAGAATTTAATCATTTACATTTATATTTTAAGAGTTTGCAAGAGGGAGGTGATGATATATTACAAAAGTGCAGCCATGCGTCGGGTTACTATAATAAGTCTGCTTGTCTTTACACTTAAATAATGAAATAATAATTTGAAAAGATCTGCTACACTACAGCATGCATTTCTGAAGAAAGAAAACAAATAATGTAAACTTAGGTGAGTTGGCAACTTAGTTTGTTGATTTTACATCACCTTATTGTATAAACAATATCATCGACAACTTCTCATTTTCTATCCATAAATCATGTTCAGACAGACAGACAGATACTTTATTAATCCCGAGGGAAATTTAGGCATCCAGTAGCTTAAAAGACATGAGATACAACATTACCCATCTGCCCACCCCTCCCGCCATTACAAATGTAAAGTACAAATAAGAATTAAAATGAAATAAAAAGTTCACTGAAATAGGAAAATATAACGACACATGTGCTATCCTTTGAATAATTAAAAATTAAATTGTAATTGTTATCAAGTTACAGTTACTGAAAAACAAAATGTAATTAAATTACAGTTACAATATGTTGCTGATTAAAAAGAGGTTACATCCGAATGTAGGCCTATTCTTTTCAGTAAAAAGCTTAAATATTGTATAATTTATAACATTCATTCTGTCACTCTGTCCCAATTTTAGTTGAAGGTATATTGAAGAGCTTTTATTAAAAGTTTGACAGTGATCAGTGTTGGGTACTGTTGTTAGGTTTACACTGACTGGTTTATGTGTGTAGTGCTTTTCAGCTTTATTGCCCAGTTTTATGTCCACGGTAATGTCAAGTGATTCGCTAGTGACAATTCTCTCTGACCAATCAGTGGTCTGCAGTGTTTTAACGTCACCTTTTAGTATCAGCTAAACTCGCTTGGACTAAAAAAAGGTACTGTCCAGAACCTTTCCTCATGAAGTCCAAAAAAGAGCGAGTTGAGTAGAGCTGTACCGCCGTACCATGGAGTGGAAACACGGCTTTAGATACAGTTTATAGATTTTTTAGATTAATGCTACAACTACCAAGTTTGGTTTCTTTTTATTACTCTCTTCCTCAAACAAATTTGAAAATAATTTTTAACTCTAGCAACAGTGTCTCAGAGTTCTACCTCTTTTATTTCACCTGAAACTGTTACTTGCAATTAGAGGAGGACTCCAAGAATCAGACTGAAGCTGTGTGGCAGGAAGAGAGTCACCTGAACAAGTATAGTGTCACAATGTATTCCCACACAGGATTTCTGTTATTTTAAAGTACATGTTTCCAGCATGCTCATTTTGTCATTTTCTGTCTATTTAGAGTCTTTATTTTATTTATTAGTTGTTTAAAAAACAACCTGTTTTCTTAAGATACTTTCATTGATTAGACTGTACGCCTATTACGTTTTTTATCTTCTGTAAGAGGACAATTTACATCTCATCTACAGTATTCTTTCCGACAAGATACAGAATACACAGAGCTTATCTGCCTGTCGTTCTGTCATGCAGGTACCTGCTGTACAACAAACCGATCAAGGTCCTGTCTCCAGAGTACCTGTGGGCAGACTATGGCCAGATACCAGCAGACATCAAAGTCATCAGAATTTCCCAGTTGGTCAAGAACTATGCAGAAGTGCGGCCTAATGGTGGACATTGATGTCAAGCCACTGACAATAACGACACTAAAAAAATAATAGCTGGGGGTAGCATTTATGGGTTGCTTTGTATAGTATGTATGTTGTATACTCAAAGGTATAAATTAATTACTAATTAAAATAAGCAGACATTTATGATAAAGTAATGTTGAATCTTGTTTCTCTTGGATTTACAGTACACATTATTACCTTTTTAATTGCATTCATTTTCTTTTCATTGTTTTCTAAAGGCATATAACCTTTTACATCGTTTTATCTGTTATGACTAGAAATGTAATCACATTTTTGTTGAAAACAAAAAAAGTGTATATTAACACTTAAGTTACTAAAGATGATGATGTGCTTTTTGAATGCAAGACTTTTACTTGTAACAGAGTATTTATACACTGTGGTATTACTACTTTTACTGAAGTAAAAGATCTGAGTACTTTGTCTACCTCTGGTAACTAAAGCTGTCAAATAAAAAAATTAATAAAACAATTTGGTGTGTCAGTGCAGGTGCAGCTCGCCCCCTCCTGGGTTCTGAGTGAACACATAACCGTGTGCAAATTGATCCCATTTTCACAGTTCAATCTTCTTCCAGATAAATAAAAAAGTACATAAATAAATACGAATGATTAAATAAATACACACATGTCTAAATATATATTATATATAATCATTATGAAATTATATATGTATTAGGCATTCAATTCTATAATCATGTATTTGTTCATTAATTTTAGCATTTCATTGTGTAAATAGTTATGTATTTATTAGTTTCGGCAGTTTATAGATGTTTAAGAACGGTCCACTGAGGTCGCACTGAGTAATTGCGACAGTGTCGTAAAGCGCCAATGTTATTGCCGGAAATTGGACCGGTCGTCCTCTGAGCTGAGCTTTCAGTCGTCCTTCAACAGAGAAAGAGAGCTCTTCTCAGTCGAAACAGACACCAGCCCCACGTTAAACCATGGCCGGGGTTATTGCACGGAAAGCTATTGACCACGTGAAGAGCAAAGATTTCAGGGACTACTTGATGAGGTGTGTAATGGAAGCGGTTAGACTTTGTATTAGCAGTCATGCTAAAGGGACGTTAGCTTCATGGCTGTCGTGTGACACAGCTCGGTAACGTTAGCTCATGTTTAGCAGCTGCCTGAATGTACTGTCCTGCTCTGTCCAGACAACGTTTGGATAACATTTGATAACATTTTGTGTGTTACTATTTGTTACATTGGTATCGTTATTTTCGGTTCAGATTAAGGACTTCCTGTAACTTAACGTTAGTTAGTAACTCTCGGTTAACTAGTTCACGAGGTTGGTTGTAAATGGAGAGAAGACTGGATGAACTTTTTTTTAAAACTTGATTATATATTATATTATATTATTGAATAATTATTTATGCATTAATGTGAACGTTATTTTAAGGTTGCAGCTGTGAAGCGTATTTCTTATATCAATACTTCCAGGCAGCTTGTTAATTTCACTAAGGGATCCATAAAGTCTTATCTTAACCTCATAATAATAATACACCATACTTTATTGGTTGATTATAGTTTGTATTAATAATCTAACGGAGAAACTGCTATTAGTTTTTGAATATTGTCATGAAAACGTTAGTACATGTGTACATGATGTCCTGGTGGTGTGTGCACTTGCCACTGAGTAAAGACTCATTTGTGACGCAAGAGGCCATCTTTGTTTAAAGTTGTCACAGAAAAAGACGGTTATCCCCCTGGGTTATGTTTTGAAGATCTTTGTCTGTAACATCTTTAAGAAATATTTAGAAAGTCCCAAAAAATTGCTCTGTAAATGTGGGGGAAGCACACATCACATTGTATGACTTTTGGCTCCAGCTCTGGTGTTTCTTTGGCTTTCTGAAGAAACAAGGCTCTTATTTTGTTTGGCCCATATCTCAAATATCAGTATGTATGTTCTCTTCTCTTCTATGTGGCCCTGGGAAAAAAAAACTCTGTTCAACAGCACGGTATGTACTTGTCCTTTCTGTCCATCTGTCAGTAGATTTCTATCTGTGTGTCTCCTCATCTGTGACGGCCGGCTGTCTAGCGGTTTGTCTTGTACCTTAAATGGGTGAATCATTTTCATGTACTTTCAACATTGGTACGGTTTCATCATTTCTTTTTTGGGATTCACAATATAGATTTCACTATTAAGTATTCACATAGTAGTAATTGTATATTTCTGTTCTACTGTACAACATTCTTAAGATAAATGTCCAAACCATATACAGTCTATGCTTTATATGTTGTCACTTTGTGTGTATCTGTACAGCATTTCTGGGGTCCTATTGCAAACTGGGGCCTTCCTATTGCCGCCATCGCAGATATGAAGAAGAGCCCTGAGATAATCAGCGGCAGAATGACCTTCGGTAAGACACACAGACTCTGGCACTGATAAACCCAGCTGTAGACATACAGGGCACACGAATACCCTCATACTCTTCTAGTTAACTTCGTTAGGGCACTTAGGATATTTTCTGTGACTTCTCCTAGGACATCAGTAAGAGGTTTATAATAAGATAGTGCTGTAATAAACTACTGCCTGCGTGTTGTCTCCCTCTCAGCTCTGTCCTGCTATTCACTGCTCTTCATGAGGTTCGCCTACAAGGTGCAGCCACGCAACTGGCTACTGTTCGCCTGCCATTTGACCAATGAGTCTGCACAGCTAATCCAGGGAAGTCGTCTTGTGAAATACAAGTAAGCAATAGTCTATGCTGTGACTTTCTGTTGTCATTGTAAACGGATCATGTATCATGAAACGCTGTTGGACACAATTTTCTGAATTTCTCATTAGTATTGCTCTTAACATGGTGGCTTTATGTAAAGGTCTACAGTTTGCAACCCCCTGTCCATAGACAAACCACTCTCTTGATAGCAATTGATAAATATTCACTTCTTCCTACTCCTGTCCTGACATGAAATACTTATTATGTTGTTTATTAAGAGTTTGCTGTATATGTTTTCTGGGTATGCTTGTTTTGTTGTCTTACTTATAATTTAAAATCATGTTATTTGTAATGATAATGTCCAACAATAGTCTTTCCAGTTATTTTCAACCTGGTCCTGATTTTGCCACCATGTCACCAATGACTTAACTGAGTTATGATAAAGAGCAATGTTATCAAAGTGAAACACAATGTGAGCGTAGGAAAGTTAAAAAAAATAACTGAAATAATCTTTTTAAATGTAGGTGATGGGATTAAACAGAAATGTAAGCACTCTGACTGTTTCTTTATTATTTCAGCATGGATAAGAAGAAAGCATCTTAGTGGCTCCACGATGCCTCAACAGCCGCCTAAACCTGGACATTAAAACTAATGCAATTAAACGTCTTGTCTAATCATTGAAAGTAAGGCACTTGCACTATTTTTACCCTGATGTTACCATGTTTTAGTCACCTTTTATTACACAGAAAAAAATCATGTCAACTGCTGATTTTTAGATTTTCTTTTTTCTCCAAAATTCAACACAAACATATATAATGTGGGTGAACGCACACTCAGCTAACCAGCCTGACTGTTAGCTGCCTTGCATACAGGCTGTTACGCTCATTTTAGGTCATCGGTATTAACATTTTTATTGCTGTTTTACCTGCTATGTCATTGGGATCTCAGCCTGGGGTCAGTTTGTGCAAATATGTCCACACTATGGAACATTATCACTTGCTAAGTACTTTCATTTATTAACCTTTACATAAATGCAGAGGACACACACACAGAGCCAAGCTTTTTGTTTGTTGTTTGCTGGAGTAAAATGTTATGCTGTATAATAACAACGGTGTGTGTGAGGATTCACTTTGGCATGATCTTATTACAGTACAATAAATAGAAAAGCTGCTTGTGTCAGTGCTGACCAAACATGTACTGTATGTTGTTGTAATTTGTCATTCACATTAATTTATTCTGTATAATCCAGATTATTTTTCCCTAATTAATGATTTGATTCTCTCGGTTTGTTCAAATAAACTGACTTTAACCAACGTGAACACAATTCAGCGAGTGAGTGATTTATTTGTGAAGATTGTTTTCTTATGAAGTTCAGCTTTGCAGTTTTCATTTGATTCTTTTTTGTCTTAAAGTCCTTGTTCCATGGTCGTAGTTAACGATCAGGTGACCTTTACGGTGTCTGATATTTTGCCCATGATAATATCAAAGAAGCCACAGCTCCGTATTTACACTCAACACTTTGCTCTGCAACCTAATGCCCTTGTTAAATTAACACTTCACACACCTTTTCAACAAAGTTAGAAAGTACAAATTAAATGAACAGGAAATGTATATTTATTTAATATATTATATGTTCTGTGTTTTATGTATAGCCACCACTTTTAGGCTTTTTATGTGAAAACAATAGCTTAGCTTTTTAGAATGTACTAAACGTTTGTTTTACCACCATTTTCTGCATATTAATATTAAACAAATAGGAATCGATCAACATCTTCAAAACCAGTGGTGGAAATAGGATTCAGATCCTTTACTCAAGCAAAAGTAGTTCTATACTGTAAAAAAAAACTCTATTAGATAAAAGTCACTTTTAATTAGCATGTATGCTGAATGGAGCCTTTTAGGATGTTATATATTACTGATGCATTCACGCGGATAAGCAGCATTTTAATGTTGTAATTTGTTATGGTGGAGCTAGTTTCGACTTCTTTATATGCTGTTGGATAATTGAAACAATAACCATGCATCATATGGTTTAAATGCAAAGTAACAATTGACTATATTGTAGCTGTGAGAAATAGAGTTGCAACAAACAAAAAAAGTAAAGTCCCTCAAAATTGTACTAAGTAGCTATAAATAATTTATTATATTCCACCAATGCAGACACCCTGGAGAGTATTCAAGTAAATACAATTTGAATGAAGATCATACATTTTTATGATGATTGGATATTGTTTTAGGAGAAATGCAGTGCCGAAAATAAATGGACATTGAAAGAGATGACCTAACTTCCAGGAGATGGCTGTAATATAAGGAAGAAGTGAGACCACAGGGTGGTGCTGTGAATTCACTCTGCAGCAGTTATTTTAAGTTTACAGATGTCAATAAGGGAAGATTTAATGCTTGAATTATTTTAATGTTTATTTAGAATTCACAGGTTGGCAACAGAGATGGAAATGTGTTGGGTACCCACACATGTGGGTGGAAGATAAATTGATTTGTAAACAGGATAGCTAAAAGAAAAATCACTACTCCGCATTGTAATATAGCTGAAAATACTGAGCAGTGTCAAATATAATGAAGAAAGGTTGCTTTTCAATAATAATTAATAAAATAAATAAATTAAGAACAATTCTGTTTTGTGTCTTTCTTATTTTTATTATTATTATTATTTCTTATTTTCTTTTTGTCCAAATGTTTGTTTGTTTATTTGTTTTTCTGTTGTTGTTTTTTAAAATCTTTGTCATATACACTGTATTTTTTGCCTGTATTAAATTAAATAAAAATAAAAAGTTTTTAAGCAAATGCAATTGCAATTGCAAATACAATTATTTTGTATTACAGCCTCTTATATCTTGTTCTACATACTCTGGCAACGGTAGGTGGCAGTATGCACTTAAATGATGGGCAAAAGAATCTGCGAAGAAGAAGAAGCAGAAGAAGAAGAAGAAGAAGCAGAAGAAGAAGAAGAGTTCTGGTAGTTGTAGTAAAACGACAAAGAAGAAGACCAACATGGCGTCCGTGAGCAGTGACGAGTGGAGAGCTGTCTGTGATAAATTCACCAACGCCCAGAATTTAACGGTTGTAGAATCACGAAATGACCCTGAAAATGACCCTTTCCGCTCCCAATACAAGGCCAGGGAGCTCCTCAGGGAGATATACTGCTCGCTTAAGAGTTTTGAGGCCGGCGAAGGTGAGGAGGAACGCGGCGGTGAAAGCGGCGACCAGCGGCCGATAGAGCCGCCGGTTGACGGGCAGACGGAGGAAGGGTTCGGTCAGGGCTTCAGCGGCGACTCGCCAGCCGGGCTGCGGGCCGCTAAACTCGGGGCTGTTGAGTACTATCTGGGCGTCAACCATGTTGACACGGAGGAGCTGTCAGCCGGGCAGGAGCATCTCATGAACTGCATGAAACTGCTAGAGAGATGCAGAGTGTCGTCGGAGAATGTGTCGCTGTTTATCCATGTCAGGGTAACGTTAACTTTCTTAACAGTAATGTTGAAAGATATGATGGATTGTGACCATCCATGACGAACTAACTGACTATAATATTATTAAACCCCATTAAAATTGATGTCATCATCAATAACGCTATTGAAGGAGCGTAGGGAAAGCAGTCTGCACCACATTCCCCTTTTACATACATTACAGAGTTACATTAATAAACATTTTTGTGACTATATATCTGGGAACCTTTTCACATTACTCTGACAATTTTGCACATTTCTGCACAATGCTACCACTATTAAAACTGCACAGCTCTTCAGATATACTGTGCACATATTTCACAGTAATTTATTGTGTTTTATTTTGTATATTTATGTTTCATGTACATATTTTATAATGTTCTTTTATATCATATTTTCCTCCCAATATTTGCTCTTACTTTTCCATTTTAATTTCTCTTACCGTGTTTATGTATGCACCCATGTACACCAAAGCAACAGATTCTGACACTGATATTAAACTATTGGCATTTTGTCATAATTATTAACCAGAATCATAGTCCCATCAGTTTATTATAAAGCCTTGTATATAGATGACATAATCCTTCTACTGTAGTGGAGTTCAGATGATGCTGATCACTTCCTCATGTATTGTCTGTTTGTGTAAACAGAACCAGCTGGGTATCCTGTGGGCAGGCCGGGATGAGACGGAGACCGCTCAGGGATTCCTTGAAACAGCAGAATCCATGTACCAACGTTATATGAAGGAGGTATGGTTGGCGTCCTGTGTGACTGATGACAGGGCAGGAGAGACTGTAGCATTCACTGCTATGTAACTCCTGGCCTTCAGTGATTACTGTCTGACTGATTATCTAGCTTCTTCACTCACTACTCTTCTATCATCTGGCTATCATGATAAACACTTGACATCGTAGTGAGTAGTAAATTGAGATTTCAGCACAATGTGTGTCAGGGCCTTATGCTGCACCCAAACTTCCCTCAACTCAACTCACTTCCCCCCCTCACATGTGTACTGGCCTCCATTACACTTTAACTGCAACAACTGTATTTTATTTTATACCGAGTTAAACTCATTGCTTAGCTATGCTATGTTGCTTGTATGTTTTATTACTGTGGCTTTGCTGCTTATTGTATGTTTTCTTGCTGATCTTGTGTGATGCAAGGTGACTTTGAGTGCTATGAAAGGTGCCGTTAAATAAAATGAATTATAATAATAGTAATTGTATATAAATATTTTGTTGCACACATATTAATCATCGTCAAAGTGCCTCACCATCAACAGTTGGATTGTCAGATAATTTACCCGTCTGTCAGGAGCCAAGGCAGGCGGACTATTGTGGTTGTTGTAATTTTAGTTAAGAAAGAAAATGTGCATTATCAGATTGTTTTTGAGGGTGCTACATTATGCTTGGAATGTGTTCCTTACCCTAAATTAAGATGAAATGTGAGTACAGTGCACTAAGTAGCAAACGGGGAGCAATTAAGTCACTTGCTGTAACTGTGTTGACACCAGCAGTCAAATTGACTGAGTATTAGTTTCTTGCAACCGCGGCACGACAACTATATGAAGCCATGGTTGTTTTTGTTGTGTTTTTCAGGACGGGAGTCCACCGACTGATATGACCGAGTACTTCACTACTGAGGAGAACCTGCTGACGCATCAGGAAAGGACCAAGAGGTAACATCCCCATACAGAAAGCCCAAACACACAATATACAAATACTACTACTCCCAAAGTTTGCATGATATGATAGTGGTTATTTATGCACCATGGGTTTGATTTTTTTATCTTTCTTTATTATGCTCTGGCTTCCCCTTATACCCATTCCCCGCTTTCACTCTTGCTCTAAATCTCCCTCTTCAGGTTTGAGTTGGCCTACACCCATACCATGTACTACCTTGCTCAAGTCTATAAAAACCTTGGTGAGTCTGATCAAGTACAGCAGTATATAATTATGGGTTTGTGTAAATGATATACTTTAAAATGTACTCAATAATATTTAAACAGATATATTGAACTCTGGATTCCTATTTATCTATGTAATTATAATGAAGCGGAGTATTATTATTTTTGAGGTATTGCTTTACTTGGTGATGGTAATAACTGTGTTTTGTCTCCCAGGTGAAACTGAGCGTGCTGCCACCTACTGCCACACCACCCTGCAGAGACAGTTACAGTTAAATCAGTTCAGTCCAATGGAGTGGGCTCTGAACGCTGCTACACTATCACAGTATTACATCACTAAGGTAGGACACAGACGGAATGAAAACAATTGGTTTAAAACGTCTAAATCATTTAAAAAGATGCCGGGCGACATGACCAAAGTCTTCTATCACGACGTAGTTCTTCTCATATCTCGATAACGATAATACGTATATGACAATGTAGCATGTTTTCTGGTAATTAAATTAATAAATAGTCTTTATGAAATAACTACTACATGATAAAACGTGTGTGTGTGTGCGTGTGCGTGCGTGATTTTTAGGGCCGATACATGGAAGGCAGACATTGCCTGTCAGCAGCTACGGTCATATCAGGTTTGGCAGGAGATGTTCCCTCTGAGGCCGCAGCACAGGAGAGTAAGTATTTATCTAAATCTTAAATTCATATCAAAATACGCATTTGCTTATTTCCTTTGCATTCTATAGTCCTAATTAACTACAATGAGTCAGGCCAGAGAAAACACAAAGCTTTGCTACAGTTGTGCGACGCATCCTAGCTCCCTTCCTCTCTCTGACTCCTTCCTCCTTAGTCCCTCTCACTTCATCCAGATATGTTTCATTCCTGCCGGCACATCTTAACATCTTCTTTCTCAGGCGAGACAGAGAGTGAGCGCAGGGAGCAGCTCAGGCAGAAGAGAGCAGAGATTGCGAGATGTTGGATCAAATACTGTCTCAACGTCCTTCAGGACTCTAAGAAGCTGCTTGAGGTACGCCATGGTTGTATATGTGTGTGCACTTAGTGAGTGGCTGTTTATACAGTGTTTATACTTCAGTCCACACGTTGCATATGGACAGTGATGGCCACCATGGCTGAAGGAAAGAATCTACTTTATCAGCAGACAAACCAAAGAAAGAGAAGTTTTCTTTCAACATATTTCACCAAAGATGATGCTTAAAGGTATAATATGAGCAAATTGTTATATATTGTTATATAATATGTAACATTTTAGCATTCAAATGTCTTATTTTTCAGATCTTGGTTGTTTTTAATTATAAATTTCTTCACAATGCCACCAAGCTCCGTCTTTTGTTATTGTTTTGATTTAAAGACCCCTAGTGGTAGAAAATCACATATTCTCTGTAAGCTTAGAACTACATAATTGCATTGAGTGTGTCTTAAAGTGTGTGTGTGTGTGTGCGCGTGTGTTTGTGAATAGGACAGCATTGGGGAGCTGGATACTGATCGTCAAGAAGAGTTGAATAGTGCGAGGAGACTTGAGGAGGAGGAGGAAGAGAAGGGCAGGAAGAGCGCTTTGCTGTTTGGCTCTGAAGACACCTTCGACTCCATTGCTAGCCTGGAAGAGAAGGTTTCTAAACTGTCTGATGCAACTGTTTAGTGCTACTAGTAATGTTTGTTGTTATCATTATCAGTGTTACTGTATTGTACAATAAATACAGATTCAAGATTACTGTCATCCGACTGAAAAAATGTTTTTTTTCCTGAAATCAAAACTTTCTGTTTTCCAGGTGCGCTGTTTGTTACCATTGGACTTTACTGATGCCAGAGCCGTATTTCTGGTTGGACAGAATTATGTCACACAGGTACACACACACACACACACACACACACACACACACACACACACACACACACACACACACAGTCTTTTCCGTACATGTCCCTGCTTGCTGTATGTTATGGTGTCTCGCTGCGCTCTGGCCACACACCAACTCTGAACTCACTTAGATTCAGCCAATATGCAATATAACAGATGCTTTAGTGTTTATGTTCACCGCCCAGCACAAATTGTGGGCTGTGAAGCCCATTGAGATAAACAATCTGCAGATGTTCTCAACTGCACTGGTACCACTTAACTGTCCTCAACCAATATGTTAAAGGGACATAAACAATACATATTTGTCCTCTTACCTGTAGTGCTATTTATTTGCTGAGTGTTGGAGATATCAGCCGTAGAGATTACTGCCTTCTCTCGAGTATAATGGCACACGAGCCTCTCATCGATGAGTAGATGCACGTAGATGCAAATAGTTCCTACATGAAACTGCTCACAACAAGGTCTGTGGATTATCTTGAGTAACTGGGTCATGATTTCTGGAAAGACACATTACTGTTGAGTTTTTTTTACATTAATTATTTTGGCGGTAGACTTCTCACACAAAAATTGATAAATAGCGCCACAGTTAAGAGGGAAATTATGTTTTTGATTTAGGCGTGAACTGTCCCTTTAAGCAGGTATCAATGGTAGAGTTGCCCCTCAGAATTATTTTGTATTTAAAGCCAATGAGGGAAATTGTGTAAGGAGAACAAAACCAGTAAGTAACCCCAAGTGTTCAACTGCTAAACATGGTAAACTGTCTATCCTTTCACTTTCTCCTGCAGGCCAAGGAGTACTTTCAGATGGACGGCTATGTGACGGACCACATAGAGATCTTGCAGGATCACAGTGCTCTGTTTCGGGCCCTGGCTTTCTTTGAAGAGGATCTGGAGCGGCGCTGCAAAATGCACAAACGCAGAGTTGACATGCTCGAGCCAGTCTGCAATGGTAAAACTGCACTAACAAAATAACAAAATAACATGGCAATGTTCAACCCAAATTTCCATGCAAAGAGACTTCCTCTGACTCTCCGTTTCACTACAGATTTGAACTCCCAGTACTATCTAATGATCCGCAGACAGATGATGTTTGAGTTGGCTGAGATCTACAATGAAATGATGGACCTGAAACTGGCACTGGCCAACAAACAATCTGATACACTAGATAACCACACCATTAAGAAATTCAACCATCTCTGCTCTGCCTCTGCCAAGTGAGTGTGTGTGTGTAACTGTGTGTGTGTACAAACTGTGTGTGTCTTTGCTTCCACACATATTCAATCTCAATGATTTGAAACCCTCTGTTCTCCTCTCCAGATACTTCCAGATGTTCCTAGACTCTCTGTGCTCTCCAGACGGGAAGCAACCGGAGCACCTGGAGGAGGAGGTGCTCAGACCGGCTCTGGTGGCCCGCTTCAGAGTGGCCCGACTCCACAGTCGGCTGATCAGCTCTTCACCCTCTGCTCAAGTGGACAATCTTGACCGGTCTCTGGAACACTACAAGTAAGAATATATATATATATATATATATATATAGATTCAAATCGATCTTCATTTGAATGATCCGCTATCGATTCATAACATCTATCTATTAATATATGCCTGCCACGTCTTTTATCCATTTAATGTATTGGGCTTCACTTTCACCCTCCACCTGTTTAGATACGTGGTGCAGTACTGTGATTCCCACCCTGAGGCTGCAGCCACTGTGGAGACAGAGCTGGAGCTGAGTAGGGAGATGGTCGGCCTGCTCCCTCTCAAAGTCAATCGCCTCAAAGCAAAGATGACTCTTAACAACTGAAGGACACCATCACTGTTCACTGACTGACTTGTTGCTCGACTAATATTGTTACATCCAACCAAATGATCCAGTCAATCTAAACGTACCACCTTACAGTGGACACTCCCAACAATTAGAGAAACTGGATGACAGCGTGACGGACTTTCTTGCTTATTTGTATCTGTGATCGCCTCTTTTTTTGTGCAGTGGGCATGCTGCGTTCACAAGACCTTTGAACCCATTACACACTGTACATATGTGCTCTCCTCTGTGAAGTCAAATGTGTGGTCAATTTACATTTAATTCAAATCGCACAGTAAATATACTCTTTTTAAAATCAATATCAAAATGTCTTTCTCAAAAATACTAAGAAATAATTGAGAGTGGTTGAAGATATCTTTTCAGCACTTTGAATTGAATGTGAAATGACCTGTTTCTCTGCTTTCTTCTCAACCAGAGTGTTGTGAGGAAGTCTTTGTAGGTGTATCGCTGAAATATCAGACGCTCCCTTTGCAAGAAAAAATTAAAAAAAGCTGCTTGGACTCAGACGAAACTCCCCTGAACAACCGTGTGGCTGATATGTACTTGACATATTGTTATTTTATTTTATTTTACTGTGACCCAAGTCTGATTCATACTTGTTTTCAATTTTTTAATCATATTGGTTTTTTTATTGAACGTGGCTCTATTTTGTGTAAAGCACTTTAGCACATTAAAATTCTGTTTCTTCTGCTACTTTATGTCTCTGAGGGTAAAACCAATGTTAACGCCTACTGGAACCATGGTCATAACACATGGCAGACATAGGTCCAGATAGTTGAAACAGATTGTACTACTGACAGGTTGTTGTTGCGCCTTAAAACTGAGATGATCTGAACGGTCAGAAACAACAGTTCCAGTGAGAGTCATTTAGTGGACTTAATGTTGGTTTATGAGATATAATAATCTGCATGATGCCAGCTTCATCCAGTGGAACCTGTGTCTATGCTCCCCGTCGCTGAGGAATCACAATGTCATCCTGTTTTATGTACAGATACTGTATGTGATGATAATAAACCAATGAAGTAATACACATTCATGTCACAATAACAATGGGCCTCATTTACAAATATCTTCATAGGTTCTTTAATTTGTTCTGCAGGAAGTGAACGCCAAACAAGCTCAGCTGTCATATTTAATAGCGTGTGGATATAAAATAACACAACAATCATGCATGGGATGCTATTACTCATGCAGTGTTGAGTGTTCGTGTAACTGGTGGGTGATGAATATTTTGATAGTTGGATTTTAATTGATCTTTTCTAACACTTGCTTATAAAGTCAGAAAAAGTTAGCAATTTCAACTAACTGTCTCAGAACTAGGTAATTAGTACCAAAACAGCAACAACATATTCTCTTACTGTAATTTAGTGTAAAATTCACTAATGTTAAAGTGCAGGGCAAATCTCCACATAAGGATCAGTCCATGTCAGTTTCAGGGAAGAAAATTAAATAGTGACACATACTCATTTTTAGTTCGTCTGAATAATTGATTTTCCAGAGTAACAGTTTTTAGAAAGAGATTTAGATTGATTCTTTTATTATGTAATTCATCAACCCAACCATTTAAACCTCAGCCCCACTTTAAAAAGACACACTGTCTTGTTTTATCTGTGGAATGCTGAACAAATGTATCATTAGGTACTAATAATTAAAGCCTTGAACCTTGAACTGTACAAACTCAAAATCTTTGCCAGACAGCTAAATCCTAAACGGCTGTGAGAGGTGGCAAGACCAAAAATAATAACAACAACAACAACAACAATAATAATAATATAACTTTAAGATTTAAATACCAAAGTAACAGAAGAATATTTTAATATTTCAGAACAACCCTACTGATTTGTGTCGCCCTCTAGAGGAGGAGAAAGTGCATGACGCTGATCCGGCCGGGAGGAGAGCGGATCCAGCTCCATTACAGTGAAGAGGATGAAGCCAAGGCAGCTTTCCAGTCACCACCAACCTGCCAGTTTAACATCACCACCCCAGTCAAGTGCATAGGTTATACCTCACATCGGCTCAGGTCCTACCCACAGTCATGTGGCTATTATTCTGTTCTTCATGTATTCTCTAATGAGAGTCCACAATAGGCACCCAGCCCCTTGTCATAGTCTTTAAAGGTTGAAGCTGCACTATCCATCGATAATAAGTCTGAGGTCTTCTGCCAGTTACACTTATTGTAGCTGTCCGGCTGTACACATTTTACAGTTTGTAAGTACTGTCCTCTCTACAGAGAGAAAGGCTAATGCGAATACACATTGTGTAGTCCTTTTATTTAATTGATTTCAAGGTTATATCACAGATTTGGTCATTTAGTCAAACCATAGCTTGGCTTCCATAGTTGAGTTAAGTAAGGCCCGACACAAAAGTGTTACAGATATTTTGTTCTTAATACCATAATGACACATTACGTTCAGACCATATATAGCAGGTAATCTACAGGAAATACTTTGTAGGAAGGATGTCTCTGAGGTTTACCATCAGTATGGTATTGATGTACGTAGATATATCAACATGTAGTTGTAATAAAAACCTAACTCAAAGTATTTTGAACACGGGTCCATAAAAAGAAGTTGTAGATATCCAGATCATCATCCATCCTCACACGGTGACGTGGTAACATCTATGGTAGTTTTTGTTTTCTAAATCCGACAGAAATGTGGGTGTTTGTTTCCCACAGAGGAGCTTTGGTCAGCGTTGGCCCCTTCCAGCAGCAAGAATCTGCCACCTGCAACAGAGCAGGGAAGTGTGTGCAAACATGAAACGGAAAGATAATGAGGGCAGAAACATTGTACACACTTATAATACATGGAAACATTTCTGTGTGTTTCTGACACAAATAGATTTAAATGGCAATTTGCAAGATTTGTTCATTAGATGAAGTCACGTTTTTATTATGTTGTTTTGTTTCTCTTATGAAGAAACCTCAACTTCTGGTTGAAACATTCAATCTCCTGAGGCAGGACAGAGTGGTAACATTTTCTATTAAGTGGCAAGGGTTACACTCAAATGCATGGTTGTTTTATGATTAACATCGTGTTCACGGTTGTAAAAGTCCCAGAAAGACTTGACTTAGTTTGATCTGAGGCTCCTTCAGTCTCTGAATCTGACATGTCCACCTTACCAGAGAAGATGTATTCTTGTGTTGTGCTCAGTTGTGTTGTTCTACATTAGATAATCCCCTCATTGACACTTTAAAACACACTTAAGAAGAAATGGATATGGCTAATAACTGATTCAGGCACAAGTAAGGCAGTGCTGTCACATTTCTGCAGCTACTACCTTGTGTACTTAAGCAGTTTTGAATGCTCTTGAAATCTTTAGCTCTGGCAGAATGTGTAGTTCACCAGGAACTATGATTTGTGATACTGTGCTGACTTATCTCGTCCTTTGTGACTCAAAATGTATTTCAAACAAAAGGTGAGTCCGCTCTTAACAGATACACACACATTGCATGAAAGGTAAAATATTGATTGTGACGTAAATTTCGGTTTATTATGAAACTTAATTTGTGGCTTCTTTATGCAATGGAAAAAAATTGTAAAGCACATTAAAATTCTACAACGCATCAGAACCTGCAATTCCTGCTTTCATTTATGCTCCCGCTAACCATTCAGATGCTTGTCAAAACATGTATTTACATACCTGCTCAGTTCATGACACACATAAACTAAAGTTCTGTGAATTATTTTTTCCAGCTCTCTTGGTTTGACAAGAGAGCTTACTGGAAAATCCACTTACACAGAATACGCATACAGATTCACAGTAAATACACATTCACATATTCCTATTGGCACATCTAAGCCTAATTATGTAAACTAACAAAGACGTTTTTTTAATTCAATTTTATCAAGTGCCAAGAATGAGTGCAGACGTGCTAAAAACCAGTTGACCTGCAGTTTCTGATGTTTACAATTCACAGCCGATTATATTCTAAATTAATTGATTAATTGCTTGAGATAAAATGTGAGAAATGTCCATCCCAGTCCAAGGTGGTGTCTTTGAATGTCTTGTCTTGTCAGTCAAAACCCAAAAGATATTCAGTTTAATAGGATATAGAACAGAAAGAAACACATAACATTTACTGATATTTTTTCGCATGAAAATGTACTTTAATGATTAATCGATGATCAAAATAGATCATTGCAGCTCTAGATTGTAAAGGCATTGTAGCGTTTTAGTAAACTTGAGTATTGAGTATTGTAGAAAAGAGAAGTGTCGACTAGAGACATGCTGTGTGTGCAATGATGTGTGTCAGTGGGTATATGTGCATCATAAATATGTCACTTACTGTGCGTGTGTGTAGGCGAGGTTGGGAAGGCTAGTATGTCATTTCCTGAGGGAAAATGATAGCAACTGATGTTACCACTTCCTGCAGCATCGTACCAATGTGTCAGCTGAACCAAACAGTGCTCTGTCTTTCTCTCTGTTTCATCTTATTTTCTTGTCTGACAAGAAAATGACATGAGGAGGAGGAAGAGGAGGAAGAAGAAGATGAGTAAGACCACAACAACAGTCACTGAGAGGAATGTAGTATCCAGCCCACAGAACCACCTCTGTCTCCGTTGAACAAGAGCTCAACAAATATTTGACAGTGCTGACAAAAACATGTACACATATACACACACACACACACACACACACACACACACACACACACAAACACACAAACACACACACACACAAACACACACAGGTCTTTAGGTTAAAACCAATGGAAAGCCATGCAAACATCATAAACCACAGTTTGTTGTACACACTGTAGTGTGTGTGTGTGTGTGTGTGTGTGTGTGTGTGTGTGTGTGTGTGTGTGTGTGTGTGTGTGTGTGTGTGTGTGTGTTGGGATGAGAAACTATTTCTGTTTCCACACAATTGACACAACAAAATAAATCAAATGCAAAAGAGCGTCAAGACAGGACATTTAAAACGAGACGATGGAGAAATACATTTAAGATTTATTAACGATGAGTTTGAGAGAATCTTGTTTGAGCATCTTTCATTCAATGTTTCTCTCTTTAAAATAGCGATAAAAAAGACGGGTTGTGTAGCATCACTACATCTTGGGATGAACATTGAGGGTGACTCGGTGCAGTGAGATGATGTGATGTTAGATTAAACTGCTGATTCTCACAAAATGTGACAAAACCACACGTTTCAGTTCCTCTTATCGTTCATCAAATAACTGATGAAACCAACACTCCTTCAAGTGCGATGGATTTAACCCTGCAGAGCCTTCAGCAAGTGCGTCAATACAGATGCATGTTGTGCGGACAAAATGTTAAAACCTAAAGAACTTTGTTTACATTTATTTTTGCCAAATGTGCCGATATGTTGCCAGTAGATACAGGATGATGAGTGTGACATTGTGTTAAATAAATTGGAAATGTCAACATAATGTGAAGGTCCAGCTTTAAAGAATTGGGTTTGAACATTTTATTCAATATAAAACTGATATTTATTACGATATTATATACTTTCTATCCTAATATCTAACTATCACTTCCTTAAAATCACACGCACATTGCATCCCATGCTTGCAACACGAGTTAAAACTTTGTATTTCTTTTTTCATGTCTTTCTCTTTCAGCTCCTAAAGGCCGTGTCACACAGCTCCGTACGGCAGGAACATGCCGGCGTATATGAAAAGTAGCTCAAAATTTGTCAGGGTCCAAATACGTCTAACTTTTCCACAGCGGTGTTGTAGCTGACGTATACATAACGAATACATAACTAATTATTGTACGTATGTCAAACATTGATAGCGTATCACTTACTTATTTAAAACGTATCAGAGCGTCTGGACAACGGAGCTGGAAAAGTGCCACCTGGTTCACGTCATGCTGATGCTGGAGAACGGCTAACATGCTGAACGCTAGCTGTACTGTAGAAACACGTTTAATAAGTTACTCCGTCGTCAGGCATCATCTTAACATAGGGTAGGAATAGGTTATCCACTCGTTATCAATAAACTGGCTGTAGGATTCACCGTCAGCCGACGTAGCCTATATCTAACGTTCCTCTAACGTAGTCACGTAGCTATTCACGTACTATATTTACGTAGGTAAGTATTCACGTACGTATTCCGTATTCACGTATGTCTAACGTCACGTAACGTCTGCATATCTTATGAAGCACACGTCGGGTACGTCCGGTAATTTTGAACATGTTCAAAACATCAGCGTTCAACAACGCCCCCCAGCGTAACACAGTGAGCTCTTAATGAATACTACTTATACATTATCTTATATCTACGTACACCAGCGTGTTGCCGATATTTTGTATACGCCATATTTTTGTATATCTTATGCATTCGTTGGGTATTCGTCGGATACATTTTGTATAAGTAAGTGATACGATATCAATAGGTTAGACATGCGTATCTGTATATGTTCACTTTTCCGATCCGATGAAAAGTTGAACGTATTTGGACAATTTTAATATACGCCAGCATCCGTTTCTGTCATACAGATATGTGTGACAGAGCCTTGAAGCAGAGCAGGAGCATTCTGAGTAACTTCTGAGTCATCACTGAGTTAATCTGGTAAATACACTTCATCTGCCCGAGGCACCGGGACATACCAGGAGTCCCACACTTGAAATGTCTGAACTTGTGTTTACCAGCACAGTCTTACGTCACAGAAAGAGAAACACACAGATATACACAAACATGTGTATCTGTGGTGGAAGAAGCATTTTGATCTTCTACTTAAGTAAAAGTAGCAACACCACAGTATAACAAAACTACATTAGAAGTAAATCCTGCATTGAACATTTAACTAGTGCAGAAGTATTTACAGCAACATGTACTTAATGTATAAGAAGTAAACTACTTATCATGACATTTAGGGCGCAGACACAGTGTTATATTATATTAAGCAGCATTTTAATGTGGTTAAGTGCAATATTTCTACTATAATATAAAGTAAAGTACTACCTCAATCTGTTATTAAGTATAGAACTTGAGTAAATGCATTTGATTACATTCAACTACTGACAAACACGGGCATGCACACTTACATCTGCATGTGGGGACACATAAAAAAACTCAAACACACACATTGGAAAAACAGGCGCTGACACATAAAAGCATAGTTCAATATATCAAATGTAACACTGATACACACACCAATCCAAACATTACCACATATCAAGAGAGGACACTGCAGTGGAGAAGTGTTGTAGGGATCTCAGGAGATGGGTCTGTCGCTGTGTAGGTATTTTAACCTTAACAGGAGCTTGGGACCTGCACTCACTCCCAGGACAAATACATTCCTACATAATAATTGCTTTTCCTTGTGTCACCGACAGTAGGTCATGCTGTTGTTGTGGTATGTTATTGCTGCTGTTGGATTGTATTTCTTTGTTTTAGAAAGCTAAATTAAGCTGGGTGAAACCACAAGTAACACACACACACACACACACACACACACACACGCATGCATGCATTTAAACGAAGAGAGCGTTAAATAGCTTTTTGCATGAACTGAAGTGAGCTAAAAGAGAACAAATTAATCTGAACTGAATTGTATTCACGTGAAAGCAAAGTCTCGTTTTCTTATCTCACTACAAAACGAGTCCGCAGCCAATTAAGACAAATGATCGCTTCCTCTCGGTCGTTATCACCTGGTATTTCCTCGGTTATACTGTTCAGTTAACTCCGACCTGATATCTGATATTTGAGGCTGCTAATGCAAAAGTTTCCACTGAGGATGTGCCGCCACTTTGTGCACAAGAAGACTTCAGGAAACCATGACGCACACAGAGGGCTGAGCTCTTTTAGGGGAGTTTGGCTGTCTGAGTTCGCAGTTGACACTTAATCACCACCAACTCAAGAAGCTTCATTTCGGGAAGGAGTGCCTTTATATATTTTTTTTTTTGTTGCTGTTTTTGATCAAAAAAGAAAAAGTTGAGGATGAAACTGATTCTGTTCTTCGTTATCTCCTGCCTCGCTTTACATAACGGAAATGGTAAGTCGACAATATTATTCTAAAAATACTTTGTGAGATGAAATTCGCAGATTTCATGCGGACTTTATTTAGACAGGTTGTAGCAGACACAAGTCAACATCCTGACAGTCTATCCTCACAGTATGAGAGCAGTGAGTGGTCCAAACTGGGGTCTGAGGGCCGCCAGTGGGTCCTTGATTGACAAGAGAAATTAGGAACTGGTCCACTTGTTGACTCAACGTGTCAGCATAACGAGGTTACCATAAATAACTATGACTCACATGTGACCGTCAGGTTTCTCTGTCCTCACTGCTGAGCTGATGGCATGTAGGAAACACAACTTTAAACTGTTACTTACCATAATGCATAACATGTTATGTTGAGGAACAAATGTCAACACTTTGAGGTTCATGGGGGGAAATATGTGGGAGCCCCTGCCAGGTCTAGTTCATATTAAATCAAAAAGAGTAAAGGCGTTTCAGTTTCCGAGTGTAGTTTCGTTGTGGCTTGTTAAACACTGTGAGGGGGATTTTTTGACTACGACACAATAGTGTCGTTTCTTTAAATATAGATGGAGGAAACTGCATGGGGAAACCCTAATAAATGAAGAAATATGCTTTTATATATATATATATATATATATATATATATACATATATATATATATATATATATATATATATATATATATATATATATATATATATATATATATATATATCTGATACTTTTTAAATCAAGTAGTACAATTATAGACTCTACTTAAAAGTATTTATTAACCCTCAATATCCACAGTATTACTATATGGATGTGTGTTTTTTAATATTGTTTATATGTGATCACTAATGAGGTTCTGTTACCAAGGAATATATTAATGTTAAGTATAACCTAAAACATTTTTTTAAAAAGAAGTTGGCTCCGTTCTTTTTGGATTTTGCCAATTACTACAGGCCTGACTAGGAACAGCAGCTGGATCAAGATTATATTCAGTAGAACTGGGAATGAAATGATGAAAATGACACTTTATTTGATCTAAGGTGTCACATAATAAGCGCACTTGACACCAACACCTACACTCACCTATTATTGTCTTCACACAACTTTCAAACTACTTGTCACACACACCCATCTCAAAACACCCACATTTTTATTAAATTATATGTATAAAACTGTCAGATACCAAAAGCCTATTTGATGTAGTATCAGTGTGATGCAGAAATGTCACACCAACCTTTTTAATATATAATATAATATTCTTTTTAATTATATTATAAGAATTGTATCAATGCCAAGAGCACAAACAGTGGCAAAACATAGCAAAACACGAAAAGGGGATTTTGGCTTTTAAGTCCGTAACAGAAAGTTCTACATCAATCAACAGTCAAGATCTCCCGATCAGATGATCAGAAGAAGTGAAACACTTGATAGCAGATTTCTTTACAGAAGTTAAGCTTCATGATCAACTTTCTGTGATGCGTTGAGAAAATGTTCCGATGCTCTTACTTCCTATTGTTACACAATACTTAAGAGAATAAACAGAACTGAATCCCACTAGGCCAACTGTCACTTTACTCTGTTGCAGAATAATAATAATAATAATAATAATAATAATAATAATAATAATAATAATAATAATAATAATAATAATAAAGTCATCTGAAACTCTCCAAACATGGAACTAATAAACTCTAATTGTCACACTGAACTGATCTAGATGAGCAACCAGATGTTGCCGAAGAATAAAACTGACGTGAAGTGAATTGTTGCATAAAATGTTGCATAAAAAAACACAAGTTGACATTGACAACACACCTTTCTCTCTCTCAAGGAGCACCTAGAACCGCTGTGTATAAGTTTGTGAGATGTAACCCCGAGGGCGACCAGGCCAACTGTGTGACCCAACAAAGTCCAGAAATGGCATATACTCCAGACCTTCCAGCCAAACTGCCTGCTTCAACTGCATTGTATCTGTAAGTATCCATGTGGCGTGTGTGTGTGTGTGTGTGTGTGTGTGTGTGTGTGTGTGTGTGTGTCTGTCTGTGAGAGTGTACAAGCTTGAGATGTGGTGGTTTATTTGCCCTGTGAGTTGTTCAAACTAAGTTGAGAGTGTCTTTGCAGCAGTGAGTTCACTTCAATGTTAACATTAGTCTAGAAAAACAACCATAACTGTCATAACATAGTATACTGTGTCGTCAGATAAATGCACACTTTAAATATAGAAATGCTATTGCTGCATTGGACCTGTTACCTTGGTTAACACAACTCCAGCAACACTGCATCTATCTCTGTGTATGCATCACTTGTGTGTGTGTGTGTGTGTGTGTGTGTGTGTGTGTGTGTGTGTGTGTGTGTGTGTGTGTGTGTGTGTGTGTGTGTGTGTGTGTGTGTGTGTGTGTGTGTGTGTGTGTGTTTGAGAGCATATAAGTGTGAGGTAGGTGGCCAAGAAAAGCCAAAATAGAGGACAACGTGGAGGGATAAAGAAAGACAGAGGGACTGACAGAGACAAGAGTTCACAGAGTACAGAAGTAGGAGTATACATAATCTAAAAGCAATAGATGTTGATCTCTGGCCTATGTATGTGTGTGTGTGTGTGTGTGTGTGTGTGTGTGTGTGTGTGTGTGTGTGTGTGTGTGTGTGTGTGTGTGTGTGTGTGTGTGTGTGTGTGTGTGTGTGTGAATGTGTGATTGCTATGAAAGTCTGTATCACAGTCTTGGTCTTAGCCCTCAGTTTCCTCTTTTAGGGTTCCTCTTAACGTACATCGATTCTATCAGTTAATGACTCAATGTTCAAAAAAGGGAAACTTTACAAAAATGATATATATAAATAACGATGCAAGCTCCCAGATAACTTTATAAAAAAGCAATGACGTATTAAAAGAGATCCACAGAAAAATGAAATAAAACACTTTCATAGAAGAGCTGGATGAAGTACATGATATACTGTATGATGCTCCACTGAGCTGCTACCATCACACGAGTTTACCTGGTCTTATCAAAACAATTGGTCAAAAGTCTAACTGAGAATTAGATGACTTGATTGTGAAGCTTCGTTAAACAATAATATAGGATTTAGGTTCAGACACTCAAAGGAACAAAGACACAAGGAGTGTGGACGGCAGAAGCTGGAAAGTATGGTTGGAGACAGAGTGAATGAAAGTGGATCATTTTATATTTTATCATACATCATTTTAGCTTGCTTAAAGCAGCACTGGCCTCCGCAGAAGCCCTCCCTTTTGCATCTCGGCTTGAACAGGAAGCAGGAGGGAAGTGTTGAGAGGAAGTGGGCTGTGACGCCTGGTGGACCGCTGCTTCTGGTCTATTGTTTTGTATCTGCGTTGTGCCACACTCGTCTGATAATAGTGTGAGAAGTACCTGATTACATGTCAAAAAGGATTTAAGTCATTAAACTAGAAACTGCACTTTCCTACTCTGACTGGTTATTTCAAGTTGATGATGTTTCCAGAGTTACTCCGAAAAGGACAGAGACATTTCTGCTGTTTCAAGCTTTCTTATTTATTTTATAACCATCAGCAGTAACAGGATATGAGGTTGAGAGTACTGGGTTTTTATGTTGTATCATTGATACTACGCTGGTCTTAGTATCACTACTACCTGGGCCTGCCTCATTCTACAGATTGATTGTTTTCCAGTATTAGGTGTTAATATTAACCTTTAATCCTATAAACATCTTAAAGGCTCTGTAAACACATGCATTTTCTATTGTTTGATGTTCGATGTTAGGCTACATGAGATCACCAAACTTCATGAACCAATAAAAATGGTAAACGTGTAACGCAACGCTAATAGGAGGGTCAGACAGACAGACAGTCCACGCCTCACACGTGGCCTAATCAGGCAAAATGATTGGAAACACCTGTGTAGGCCTTTAAGCTGTGACATCATTTGCCTAATTGATACACACCTGATATGTATTTGCTGCTGTGTCTGTCTGTGTAATATATCACAGAAAATTAAGAGAAGTATGTAATATCTGACTCTCATTCTGTTTCCAGAGAGGCAGTGCCTGAGGAAGAGGAGTTAGAGGTGGAAGAAGATGAAAAGATTGATGAAGGGAAGTCACCTGAGGTGATCGACGACGGTTCTGGAGGTTACGAGGGCTCTGCAGCTGAAGATACACTGATGGCAGACCGGGCATTTGTGACTGCTGAGAGTGAGTCAGGCTCCGGCGAGTCTTGGGCAGAGCAAGAAGCGGAGCCAGACAAAGGTATTCTATTTTTTTTAGGAATATGTATTGAGTTGCATGAATTCAATACTTTCCAAGGTCATCCTTTTTTCTGCTCCATGGTGTCTGATCTTTCCTTGTTTTTCTGCGTGTAGGTGAGAATAAGTGGGCCATGAGGCGATTGTTCCCTAACACGTATCTGGTTGGTGAGGATAAACCGGTATACCCGGACCTGAGAGAAGACCACCTTCTGCAGCTGTAGACTGTACACCCACCCACTATAAGACACATACACAAGGCTCGCATCTGTTTTATTTCCACGCTGTCTATTCATATAGTAAAACACATATTGTATCACCACCTGGTGGTGTCAAAACATGGTTGCCTAGAAATTGACAAAGGCCAAACATATATTTTATATTCTAAGTGCTATTGGTAGGAATTTCTCTCTTCAGGGGCAAACAATGGTCTGCATAAATGAGACATATACACACTTTACTTTAGGTTAAGTTGGCAGTGACTTTGTGGAAAAGTTGTGTAAGTTGGAATGTGCTTTAATAATTGTTATACCAGTGCAATAAGATGACGCCTTTGTCCATCATTTGCTCACTGCAGCTGTGGTTCCAACATTTTGTTTTGGAGCTATGAGGCATGTGTTACTTTAAGACACACAACAACAAAGATTTATTTATATTATTTGATCCCTTTGTCTGAAATGTAATGACACTTGACACTTAACCAAGAGGGTTATGCAACATATTGTGGGAACTTCAGGTCCGCAAAGTTGAACAAGAGAATCTTGCAAACCCAAACCCCTCAGGAATGGAATTACGCAATCTTAACCACTGTGAGCTAAAACATCTTCAAAATATGTATGATGCACATGCACGCATTTCAACATGCTCTGCGTTGTCTAATTTGCATTTGAACTACAATAAAGGACTTCTAACATCAATTGTGTTTTTAGTAGAGTTTATGAAAATCGTCCTATCTGTTCTGTTAACTGCTTTATTATATCTCCACAGTCATTTGGGTAGTTTGAGTATTTCTTAGAGTGAACAGAGTTTTATTGAGATTATCCTCTCCTGCTCCAGCCTTCACTTTTATATTTGCTAGTGACATGCGATATTATCTTTGGATGCTTTATAGCTGAGTCATTTCCTAGAAAATAATTGTTTTTTTGCATAGAAATATACATTTAATTGACTATATTGTCCACCAGAGAGCACAGATGAGCTTCATTTCCAACTGTAAAATAAATGTCCCACTCAATTTTAGAATAACCAAATTTAATGGACCTGTTTTTGTTTGGACCAACCAGCAATTGTAACTACAAACTCACGTAATAACCTTTCTGATTATTATAATCAGTGGTAGAAGAAGTATTCAGATCGTGTACTTCAGTAAAATAAGGGTAGAAATATTGTTACAATTAAAAGTCCTGTATTCAAAAGGGTTACAAAGGTTTGACCATCAGAACTTAAACACTGTGGGTGAAGGATTTAGGATGTGTTATGAAAGAAGAGGAATGGCTGAAAGTTATGTCCAACAACAGGAAATACATAAGGGAAGCTAAAGGGAAATTCACCCAATACCAAATAATACACAGATATTTTTGGACACTACTTAGACTGAATAGGATGGGTTTAATAAATAACAGTTTGTTTCGGTCATGTCAAAAGGACACAGGCCCCTTTATACACTGATTTTGGGAATGCCCTTCCACCCAACCCTTCTGGAGAACAACTCTCCAAAGTTGTTTATCAAGGGACAGAACACAAATCACAAAATACCAAGTAGAAGATTTTCAGCAATCATGGTAAGCATCACAGTGGCTGCTAGGACAATACTTGTATACGGGACAACACCCAAATCTCCAGAATTAAAAGAATGGGGAAACACCATTATAAAAATGGTTTCATATAAGTAGGTTATGCTTAACAGGATGAATAACAGAAACAAGAGTAAGGCACCAATTTGGGAGCCTTTTTGGACAAATGTGACATTAATACTGATATGCCTGATATATTAATGTTATCATATTGTCATGGATACTTTCCACAGTCATGCTATTGTCAGTATGTCCCTTATGCTTATGAGTTTATTTATTATTTAATTTCTTATATCACTGATTATACATGTATTGGAAGCAACACGACATGTCCCTGTACATTTCAGAATAATATATTACAGGATTATAATTATTTAACCATTCATCACTTTAATGTTGCAGCTTGTAAAGGTGGAGCTCATTTGAATTACTTTCACTGCTGGGTAGAATAAACTATAATAATACATCATGATGTATTTGTTGATTGTGTTCTGTATTAATAATCTGAATCTGCAAAAAGCTGTCAAATATAGTAAAAAGTAGTGTAACACATTCCCTCTGAGATGTTGTATAAGTATAAAGTACAGTATATATAGTATAGCAGGTATATGTATATATGTATATATGACTATAATGTAAGTAGTGTGTCTGGTGTCAACCTGTGACAGAGTGTAACCCATGGGAGGTTTTTTTTAACTCCCTCCCCCGACAACACACACATGACCCGGGTCACATGACGGTAAGCCTCGGTACTACCTCCTGGTTCATAGCATAGACTGGCTACACGGAGCGAGGCTAGCTGTTAGCTTCAACTGTCTAAACGGCCAAGATGGTGAGTGTCAAAACTAACGTCAGCTGTTCCGACTACACTGACGTGAACTGGGGTATTTATTCATAAAAACCCAGCATGTACACGGACCCACAGTTTTACTTGACAGCAGCTATTTAACTATTAATACCTGACAGGAAAGCTAGCTAGGGTGGTCGAGCTAGCATCAGTACGAGGCCGTCTCTCAATGATGTGTTGGCTAGTTAGCTAACGGCCCAGCAGTTTAATGATGACAGCAACTAAAAGTGTTGGCTCTTAATCAAAGCCTTTTTTATCTTGTTTATATTTGCTAGGTAGAGCTGCCACGGGGCTTAGAGAAATGTCAATGTTAGCTAACGTGGCTAGTTAGTGGGATGTAATGTGAAACTACCGTATGACAGATACATGCATGTTGACTACAGCAACAGCTCTTGACATAATGTAAAATGTTTAAAGGGTATGCTAGTTGGAAACGCGTTGATTGATTCAATTAATTAAGGACACTTGCAAGTTGACACCTTTTTATATATAGATAGAGAGTCTATGGTTGACACCCACTGACTTTGATGCACCGATGCTGTGTTTACCAGGATGTGTGCTCCTGTGTAGCTCATAAGGTTGATTTTTGAGTTTATACTAGTATTCTCCTATATTAGCCATGCATCCTTTTTACGGGATACAATGAATGAAAAGCTTCCCACTCGTGTCCATGCAGTGATTGATCTCTGCTGATGATGTGGCTGATTCCTTCAGATTTGCTGCATGCTCAAGCATGTGTTTGTGACTTTTTGCCAGCTCAGAGGGAAATAATGTGGCTGTGCAGCTGATGATAAGTGATAGAGTTCGTGTGGAAATAACAGATAGGGTGTAGCTGCTACAACTTCAGACTGATTGTGTCCAGACTACAGAACACCCTGTCAGTCCCATTCATGTGCACACATGTATACACACACGTATGCATGTTAACTTAGCAGTTGTGGTGATTATTGCAGATGGATACATGTCATTGCATGTTATCAGAGTCAATAGAGATGTGTGCTAACACACTCTAATAGACTTGGCCCAGTCTGTTGTAGTTTTAAAGTGCTTGTAAACTAGAGTGCAGCCTCTCTCCTGTCACAATCATCTGTCATGTGAGGCTGTGATTTTTATATTTTAGTTTCTTAGATCAAGGTAACCACATCATTTCATGGAGATCATAGATTTTCCAGTGTTTGTTCTGCATTGTCAGTTGTTATAGACTCCATTATTTGAATTTCCAGATACAACCTTGAAGATTTAAAACAAAGATGTCAACTTCTGCATAATTTTTTAAGGATTAATGCAGCAAGGAACTTTTTCTTCTGTCCACTACATAGTCCAAATGTACTCTGAATAAAGGATTAGTCAACATAATATTCTGACATACCACCAATTAGTCAACTTTGAACAAGTTGCCTCTTGCATTTCTTGAATAGTCTATGTGATTCCATGTGTAATATACTTTCTATGCTCTACTTTGTGTTTTCAGAGTTTCCTAGGAGGTTTGTTTGGACCGGTATGTGAGATAGACGTACTGCTGAACGATGCAGAGAACAGAAAAACAGCTGAATTGAAGACGGAAGAAGGTAAAGTGGAGAAACACTACCTGTTCTACGACGGAGAGTCTGTGTCTGGCAAGGTAAACTGAGTTTACATTATTCAATACAGTGTGATGCAGCGCTCTACAAGGTTTAAGACATCCTTCACACATGAAGCATGATTTACATCTGCTGTCATTTAATGTATAAGTTAACAGTACTCAGTCAGCAGATAATGGACATCTGGGCCATACCACAGTCTATTCTGGGATCCTCTCTTTAACTGAGCCCAGTGGGAAATTAAGGTTATTTTGATGTGTGTGCAAGATCTGCTCTGACTTCAGAGGAAGTGAAACAACTATGTTTAGGATTCACAAATGTATCTGCTGATGTATCTGCTGATGTATCAGCTGATGTATCAGCTTTATAATGTAAAAGTGGAATATTCAATACATAGCCTAAGTAATAACATAATAAGGGATAGCGCTTTCAATTTCATTAAGATATTACATTTCCTCCTCTAACAAATATATTAGAAAATTACTAAAAACGTCAAATTATTATTGTGACATGTTTTTTAGTTAATATGATGAAGGAAAAGGTAACACCTGCACACTGCATGACACACAAGTTTAATAATGACAATGTTCACATCTTACTTGGAGCTTCGTCAGGTCAGAATGCTTGAAAAATAGAAACCACACCCATATTTATTCATCATGCACTGGGACTTGTTTTGTAGTTTGCTTGCTATCAGGTCTGTTTTTTTGTTCCCTTTTTTGTCATTTTACATATTTGTTTTTACAATATGATATAATGTTTACTCGTGTGGACCCCAGGAAGAGTAGTTGCTACCTTGTTAGTGGCTGATGGGGATCCATATAAATAAATAAATAAATAAATAAAGAACACACACCAATAGGCTGACAAGCTCTGTGATGGGAGATGTGGTTCATCAAAAACGCCCAGGGTGATAAACATCCAAACACAAGTGATGTATTTAATAAAGTACTTTTCTGATAGCCTTGCACCTACTTGATGTGCGTATAATTACTCTCCTTCAACTCATGTGATACCAAATATTCCTCTCCAGGTGAATCTAAATGTGAAGCAGGGAGGAAAGCGACTGGAGCATCAAGGCATCCGCATCGAGTTTGTTGGACAGATAGGTGAGCGTATTTAAAGTTCTGCATTTAAAACTCTATTATCTCTCTGTGTAAGGATTGTAAATTGAAATGTATGTTTATGATGAGCTTACTTGACTCTTTTGTTGCTCTAATGTTAGCAGGATGGTGCTGATGGTTATATTGTATTTCACACTTATAACCTCTAAATTGCCTTATGGAACTAGCTCCATGAAATATTTGAAATGCATGATTGCTTTATAGCTGGAAAACTGCTTGTCAACAGTAGGCTGCAGACTTCCTCATGTGGTTAAAAGGTTTAACAGAGCATGTGGTCGTCATGTGCAGCCTGTCATAGTGGAGCTAAACCCTCCAACTGTATTTGCAGGAGGAGGAGGGTTACGAGAGCAGTGTGTTGAAAGAGCATGGCATCTAAACTAATGTATGTTAATGTTTCTGTCATGTGTTTAAACTGTCTTTAAAGTATACACCATCACTCTAAATCCACTCTGCTGTATTTCAGAGCTGTTCTCTGATAAGAGCAACACCCATGAGTTTGTGGACTTGGTGAAAGAGTTGGCTCTACCTGGAGAACTCGCCCAGAACAGGAGCTATGACTTTGAGTTCATGCAAGTGGAGAAGCCCTATGAGTCCTATACTGGAGCGAATGTCAGGCTAAGGTATATTAATTCCTCAGCCGGTTCTATTGTCATGTTAAACACCCGGGGTGTATTCATGACGCCTCATCTTTATGGCTGTACCGAATACTTTGCAGCCTCTTTCTTAACGTTGACATTTGAATGCTTCACAGCTTTTTATTTCTTGGTTCTTCTCACAGGTATTTCCTCAGGGTGACAATAGTTCGTC
The DNA here is from genome assembly GCF_900634415.1 of Cottoperca gobio. Lineage (NCBI taxonomy): Eukaryota > Metazoa > Chordata > Actinopteri > Perciformes > Bovichtidae > Cottoperca > Cottoperca gobio. Next base: position 23,496,022 of record NC_041357.1, read on the forward strand.
GTCTGTCTGACTTAGTGAAGGAATACGAGCTGATTGTCCACCAGTTGGCCACCTACCCAGACGTCAACAACTCGATCAAGATGGAGGTCGGCATAGAAGACTGTCTGCACATTGAGTTTGAATACAATAAATCCAAGTAAGATCAATATTGCTTTATCTCTCCTAGAGAAGTCTTTATTGCTTCCTCAGCAAACTCCTATTCCACATAAGACCTGGCCTTAAGTCAGTTTGAGCAGCTTCTCTTGATGCGTCTCTTTGTTAGATACCACCTTAAGGACGTGATTGTTGGGAAGATCTACTTCCTGCTGGTCAGGATCAAGATCCAACACATGGAGCTACAGCTCATCAAGAAGGAGATAACAGGCATAGGTAAGAATCCACGGTAGCCACGTGTAAAATGAAACGCAGGTCAGACACGTCGGTGCTATGTGTGAATGGACCAGAAGCATGTATCTGAAACATTGTAGTTCGTCACCTTTGATGTTTCTCTAGCTGTAAAATGCTGTAGTTGGTTTAGTCTCCTGTAAAGTGATTAGGTAGAGCAGAAACTATCACCATCATATCATTTTTCTCCTCGTTTTAAGGTCCCAGTACTACCACAGAGACAGAGACGGTTGCAAAGTATGAAATCATGGATGGAGCTCCAGTTAAAGGAGAATCAATCCCCATCAGACTGTTCCTGGCAGGTAAGTTCTCTTCTCTTGCAGTTACAAAGAATATAGTAGACTATGAACATCAGTCTTATCGTATGACTCAATTTCCCTCTTATTAAGACATTTAAATGGGCATATTTATACCTAAACATTGAGCGACAGCATTTCACATTCAGGGTCCCCACGGCTCCTTATTCAGCCTTAAAATGTCCTAAATGTAGTCTTTGATATTCAATGTCTAAAAATGTCTTAGAATGTCTGGAATTGTACGGGGAGAGACATTAAATCTGGGTCTCTATTGTTCAGTGCCCCCGTTACGGTCTCCGTCCTTGGCATTGCTTTCTCCCTGTTGCAGCCGTGCGGGTATTTCCCGAGATGCGATAGCAAACGTTGTTCCTCTGGCCTCTCATCGCCTCTCCGTATCAGCCAGCCTTCTTGGAGAGCGGCTTCAGGCCGGATTGGCATCTGCCCCTGTGCTGCAGGCGCTATGTTTCAGCCAACGCCCATAGTCTGAGCCTCGTCTCGACCAGATGGCTCCTTCCCCACCCAACCCACCTCCTGAGCGGCTTGCCTCACAGCCTGTTCCGAGGGCTGAAAGACCCCCTTTTTTTGACTGATGTCCTCTTACATTACTTTTGTAGCAGTAAGATTACATTAGGTACACTATGGTGTATATCCTCGTGCTAAAATCGACTGTTAATCCACATTTTAAAGCTGATATTTATTTTCCTTTTTGAGGTAGGTCTTAAAAGGCATTACAGTTGCACTTAATAAATGTGCATATACATGATCACATCTTCTGTTTCCTTTACAGGATATGACCTGACACCCACCATGAGGGATGTCAACAAGAAGTTCTCTGTACGTTACTTCCTTAATCTGGTGCTGGTGGATGAAGAGGACAGAAGATACTTTAAACAACAGGTAACACACTTGCACGCACAGCAATAGTATTCTACATCAGTGAGATGATGATGTTTGCCCAGCACACTGAGACGCATATGAAGAAATTATTATTATTATCAAAGTTGTGTCTGTCTCCTGTAAAGTTTCTATTAAGAGAAGACACTAAATGCATTAGATCACATATCACTCATGGAGCTTTATACCGTCTGATCAGTCTGGTTAGATCTTTCGCTGGTCAAATTTACTTGCAATTTGTAACATCTGCAAGACCAAAATAAGCCGTGGAGGGACAATGTTAGCGTTAGCTGTTAGCTGTTAGCTGTTAGCTGTTTACCTTTTAGCAGCCGAAGGCAGATCAGTTCTGCTTGACTAAATTACAGAGCTAACTTTAGCATAGGTTGCATTGAGTTACATTATGATGAGTTCAATCTCTATTCAGTAAAAATGTGTAATAGGTGAAGGTAAATTCTAACGTTATCATGATGTGTTCAAATGTAATCTTGTAAAATATAGTTTTTGGCTGTAATAAATACAGTTGTTTGAAGGATATTACATTACAGGTCATTTAGCAGACGCTCTTATCCACGAGTGACTTACAGTGAACTAAGTACAGGGACAGTCTCCCTGGAGCAACTCAGGGTTAAGTGCCTTGCTCAGGGGTACTGAAGGTATTGAACTCCCGACCTTCTAGTGTTTTGTTTGGAAGGCGTACCACTAGGCCATCACCACCACATTTTTTAATAGCTATATAAAATAGATATTAGAGAGGGAATTAGAACCTGTTTAACTTCCTACCACTAACTAAGCAGTTATAATGTGTAGTTAAAATGACTAATGCCAAAGTAATTTTTTAATCAAAGTAAATATTTGAATAAAAAAAACAATCATGCAAATAACAACAAAACACACAATAAACAAAGTTAAGATGAATTTCATGAATTCTTTTGGCCACAATAATTGTTAGGTGAACATCTGATACGATGAGTTTTGGTGAGAAACACTGAATGTAAACACTGCCACTGGATTTTTAATTAGGGTTACTGTGAGCTTTCATTAATTTATTCATTCTTCTGCCTCTGTGCTTAGGAGATTGTTTTGTGGCGAAAAGCTCCGGAGAAAATAAGGAAAAGAAACTTCCAACCACAGCGCTACGAGTCGCCTGAGCCCCGAACTCAGCCAGTTAATGCAGAGCAGCCAGAGATGTGAGGGCGATGCTATGAACTGAAAATACACAGACACACACACACACCAACTCTTCACTGCTGAACAGCCAGAGGTGTGAGGGCTTCCCCACTATCTCCCTGGACTGAGAAATGTATACATGAATACACAGAACATACCTTCAGGCATCCCCATCACCACTCCACAGCTTCAGATGTGAGCTGTTTGACCACCTTCACTCTCCCCCCCCCCCCCCCCCCCCCCCAGGACTGACACACACTCGCATACAGACGCGCAAGCATACAATCCAAGAAAGCTGAAAGCTAAATGTCAAGGCAAGAGTGCAAATCAAACCGACCCGAGTAAGGAACAGGGAGGCAGCCTATTCGACCTTGGCGTCTCAGACTGAAAACCCACTCACACAAGTGAAGCCATGCTGTCTGTTTGCTGAAGGCATATTAAAACAGGAGCGATGACGACCACCACACCGTTTATCCCTTTCTTCTGCAACAGGTGCCTCCTTTTGTTTGCGTATTTGGACAGCACTAATCCTGGACTTTCTTTGGCACCCTCCCTCCCACATCCCCTATACAATTTCTAGAGTCTGGATGGGCTAGCCAGGGATTTAAAGCATTAAAGACATGTGGGGATCGGCCTGAACAAAGGACATGAGAGGCTAAGCTATGAGTCAACACGTGCTATGTGTTTATTCACAATATGATGATGCCTCTGTGTTCTCGTTCATCCATCTTGCTGGGAAATCAAGAGTTTCCCAGTTGTTGTTAAGTATGTTGCAACAGTCTGCAGCTTCTTCCATGTAAATGTCTGTTTAGCGCAACACATGTCCATCCAAACACACATTTAATCTGCCGGCTGTTTGGTAAAAAGTACAATATTTTCCACTTCTTGCATGTTTCCAGTTTCAGTCCACATTTCATCCCAATCAAGAAATTGTGTTTGACTCGAGATGGACGTTATAATTTCAATGTAATTTATTTCATAAAATCATTTAATTAAATAGGAATCATTTAGAGCTGCAACTAACGATTTCGTTATCGATTAATCTGCACATTCTCGATTAATCGTTTAATCGTTTAGTCCACAAATGTCTTCTTTTGTCGGACCAGCAGTCCAAAAACATTCGATTTACAATCACATAATGGAGAGAAACGCAGCAAATAGTCAATTTACAAATCGATTCATTGACCAATCGTTGCCGCTCTAAAAGTGTCCTACTTTCACATCCACTTTGAGATCACTACAACATTTCAGTCTCTTGGTAAGATGAATATTTGATGCAACTTTCACTGATACAGTTTGTCTGATTACTACAAGAGTGCCTCCAAATGTATTTGGAGATTCACTCTCAAATTCTTTATCAAGTCAACTTGTTTCTCTGGCACGAGGCCTTTTCTTTGATCTTTAAAATGCTGTTTATTTATGACTAATCTTGAAGAATAGAAGCCCTTTGTTGTTTGTCTCATCTAAATTATTTTAAGGGTCGGTACACTCAAATTACAAAAAATAAAAAAATCAAAGTTAGAGTTCAGTGCTTTGAGCACCACACATTTAATTTCATTAACCTCCATTGTATTGGGGTGGAGGAAGAAGTTATAGAGTGATATCCCCAAACTTGGACATGTTAAAGCTGTATTTTCTGCAATATCTTAAATTCAATGCTTAAAAAAAGGCTGACAGTTAAGGAAGTGTTGCGGCTACTTATACCTGAAAATAAATGTCCTGTCATCACTGCATGAGTTCAATGAATCGATAGAAGAATGAAATGATGCTAGCCATAATCAGCAGACTGCAATTTCACTTTCTTTTTCATAGGTCGCAGCATTTTGTTAGCCTGTTGGTTTGGTATAAGTAGAATACTAATGTTAGGAAAAAGTCTCATATCTGCTATTGTAAGCACTGGAAGGGATGCCGTATCAATATACTGTAAAGTCCAACAATATTCCACTGTGACGCTCAGACCGGCAGTTTTAGGTCCTGCTTTAAAGACGCACGCACACAGTTTGGTGGCGTTACCGGTCTTGTGTGTAGGTTAAATTTGCCCTTAAGCTCTGATCTGTGGCCAGTTTTGCACTTTCCCCTCCAATGCTTAACTTTGTTAAAAAGGGGCATGGAAGCTGGATCTAAACATCACTCAAGGACAACTTCACCTCAGAGATCTCCTCGGTCTATAATGGAGATTATACTGTCAATTATATCTTATCACTACTTGTTTTAATTGGACTGAATAAGTACAATATTTTGTGTTATTTTTGTCTTTTTCATGTGCAAGTCATGTTACATGTTTCATTTCATACAACTCTGAACACTCGCATCTACAGTTCAGATTTATTTGGTGCTTTGCAACCTGGTTTTCTTTTGTGTGGGAACAGTGTAATTTATTTGCAGGTAACGCTTTCGTTCTGTCTGTCAGACATACTTTCTGTCTTTCTAAAAACACTGTACAGGTAGGGTTTGTTTGGTGTACTTTGAATACCTTCGAATGTAATGAAGAAATACTTTTATGCCAAAACTCTCTGCCCCTGTCTTATGTACTGCATGTTAACCTTTACACAATGTCTAACCATGCCATCGACATGTGCGTGTGTGTGCGTGTGTGTGTGTGTGTGTGTGTGTGTGTGTGTGTGTGTGTGATATGTGTATATACACCAAACCCAAATATATAGCCAAAATGAATCGTGAATAAAGCAAATTTATACAGAATATCTTTTGAACAACACTCTTTCTTTAAAATAGTCCATATTGTTAACAGGTACATCTCATCATGTTTTGTACTAAGAATTTATCTAATTTGACATCCGTGTGGAAAATACTCACAGCCTTCAGGTCCTGCAGCGCGGCGGGCAACAAAGTCCCTCGCATTCAAAAAGACTTTGCCTTTTTTTATTATCTTTAGGACGAATACCTGGTGAAAGAGGTTTCAGAGAGACTTTTTTTAATTGCTTTTACTCCCTCATTGTAAATATTTTATGTATTTCTTCAAATACAGGAGATGGAAATTTGCACATAGAACGTCGTGTTCACACAACTCAAACTTTGATGTTGAAATGTTCAGTGGATGTTGAATTTGGGGTTATGATGTCAGTATTTCTGTAACTAAGTACATTCACTCAAGTACTGTCCTTAAGGTACTTGTACTTTACCTTGGGTATTTCCATTGTGTGAAACTTTATACTTATACACCGCTACGTCTTAAAGGCATATATTGTATTTTTTACAGCTTTGTCATCACAGTTTTTACACTTGTGTTCCTTTATGTGTTGACAAAACTCTTCTACCTCTTAAACTATTCAAAAGCCGACTTCCTGAGCTGGAAAATTCATCGTCACAAAGATGAAAACAGGTTTGTGTTCCTGAGCTCATGAAAAGTTGACTTTTTAAAGATGCTTGGTTCTCAAAGCACGGAGACACACATTTCACAATCTCATAGAATACGATGTATTGCTGTTAATTAAACTATCCAACAGTATATAAAGGACTTCACAACCTTAAACACCCAAGCAGTAAAATCCAACATGCACATTAATGCAGCAGTCATTTCAAACACGTCATATGTAATATAACACTGGTAAGGAATAGTTCTCTGCAGAATGAGTACTTTTACTTTTAATACTTTATTACTTTTTCACAGAGCATTTTAGACTCAAACTTTTACTTAAGTAAAGGATCTGAATACTTCTTCCACCATTGCACATTTCTCTTGAATTATCTGAATTATCCATATGGAATAATGGACACTAAGTTTCATCATCTAACCTAATTTACCTGACATAAATAAGCTGACAAGTCTGCATCCTGTACATTTTAGGAAACTCAAGTGATTGCATGACATTGGAAACAAAGGTTCAAAACTGTCAAAGTACAAACGAGACGTCCGAGCCTATATGCGATCTTCGGTTCCGCTATATAGCAGTCATTGTTTTGCCTGTTTATATTATACTTCCTTTACTACACATTGCTAAATAAAATATCAAATCTATTTCCGGTCATATTTTAATTTGACAACTGTTGACTCGTGTAAGTGAGTAGCTCTCATCATGTTTTGAATAATAATCATGTTATGGTCAATATCAACACAGGCACATTTGGGGGCAGCTCGCTCTGTGACGGGTCCTTTCCCACGTGCGAGCAGGAAGAGGATAGTGTTGACCGTCCTCTGGTGAAGCGTGTAGTTGCCGGTGTGTAATAATCCACATCTTTAGACCTGCTGAACATCATGGAGCGAAAATAGAAACACGTTTTGTACGTAGCCCCCCAAAAGTTGCTAACATCCGGGGTATAAACAACTCGCAGCAATGTCAGCAAACCGGTGTTTGTACTTGTTTTCTCGGTTTCAACGCCACATTAGCACCCGGGCTGCCCGCTGTCATGTATCTTCTAGGTCTGGTTTGCTACACCGACAACACCAAGCTAGTTCTGTGGTTTGCAGCAGAAATGTTTCTTCTAACAGCTCTTCTCCTAAATCCGCGGACACCTCTCTGTTTGTCCCCGTGTCCGTGAAGACGGACTCCTCGGAGGACGGGTCTGTGGGGATAGAGCTGACACAGCCACTCGATAAAAGTGAGAACATCTTGTTTGTTATCATGTGCGCAACATTTACAGTCAAGTTGTCCTTGGATCCCAAGCTCCCTCCAAGAATGCTAATTAAATAAAGTATATTTTTATATTTAATTAAGTACTTTAGTGCAAAATAAATAGTTTAATGTGAAATGATAATGAACTTGTGTTGCTTTCAGGTGTTTCTGTGTGCCAAGGTTATCCTGAGATCTCTCAGATGTGTGTTTTGAACAGAGTTTATATATTTATTGTTTGCTCTGGTTTTTTATAGATATAAATACATTTTCTGTGTGTTTCTCTGATTTCAGCTGAACTGCTGAAAGTTCTGAACCGGTTTTATAAGAAGAAGGAGATGCAGAAAATGGCAGCAGAACATGGCCTCGATGGTGAGAAATTAATTTACATCTTTTCACAGATGTAAAAACATTGTTTTAAAAAACAATGTTAACGCCAATGTACATTTTTAATTGATTAAACGTAATTGCCTTTTAAATTAATGTTCTGCTTGTTATTGAATTAACCAGAGCTGGCTGGTAACTGAATGGCATCTGTCAGGAGGTAGACCTTTAATTGCAAGGTTGGGGTTTGGACCCCAGCTCTTACTAAAATAAAGAAATCAATATTAAAACACATCCATGGAGAGAGAAAAGCAACATTTAATAATAAAGTATAAATGTATACTTTTTTATTTTAATGAAAGCTCAAGATGCGGTTATGTCACCATACCATAGGTATAATTAGACTGTCATGGCTCGACATCAGTCTGTACTAAAGTTATTCTAAGAACCACTATGTTGTAGTTGTTCTTATTTTATTTAAAGAGTAGGTCTACCTTTACTCTTTAAATTGCAGTGACAGAAAGTTAAGTATCTCTATAAAAATGCGTCGGTGAAGCTGTGGCAGCTTGTGAAGTTTTTGATGCTGATGTCACAGTGATGCGGACAGAAATCTAGTTTGTTGTGCCTTATGTGTCTCTCTGTGTGTGTGTGTGTGTGTGTGTGTGTTGTGTGTGTGTTTGTGTATAGCTCGTTTGTTCCACCAGGCCTTCATTAGCTTCAGGAAGTATGTTCTGGAAATGATGTCACTCCCTGCCGATCTGCACATCATCCTTAGTGACATCTGCTCGGGAGCAGGTGTGTTCGTTTTTAATTAAACCTCAAGATGTAGTTGTGTCAAGAGATAATATGAATTAAATTCATACTTTAATTAACTTTCATTTCTGTTGTTCTTCAGGTCATGTAGATGACGTCTACCCGTACTTCATGCGTCATGCAAAGCAAATCTTTCCTATGCTGGACTGCATGGATGACCTGAGAAAGATCTCAGACCTCAGAGTCCCCGCTAACTGGTGCGTATATCAGGAATGTCAGGCCCATGTGCTGTTTATGCATCTGATAATGCAGTTAACAGTCTGGTACCAGCAGTGGATAAAATGCATACTTCCACTATACTGGCTGTCAATTTCGTTCACCATCTGTATTAATTGAGGCTGTAAACAAAATGAATAGATGTGTAAAAACAAAAGAAGCTGCGCAGTTTTCTAATGTTGATTTAGAATTTGAATTTCGAGTCCTAGTATTCATAAGATAAGATGTTACTTTGTGGTTTCAGTTCTGTTGTGCGTGTGTGTGTGTTCATTAGGTACCCTGAGGCTCGTGCCATCCAGAGGAAGGTGATTTTCCATGCTGGTCCCACTAACAGTGGTAAAACCTACCAAGCCATCCAGCGCTACCTGGCTGCAAAGTCTGGAGTCTACTGTGGGCCCCTGAAACTACTGGCCCACGAGATCTTTGAGAAGAGCAACAACGCTGTACGTATTTGTCTTCTCCCGTCATCTCTTTGTCTTTGTCTATCCCGTCTTTTCCATTTCCCATCTCGGTGTATTTTCAACATGTCATCCTTTCCTCACCGTACTGTTGACTGTTGCCCCGTGTGTATTTGCAGGGTGTGCCATGTGACTTGGTTACTGGAGAGGAGAGGACCTTCATGGACTCGGATGGTCGAGCAGCGAGTCATGTGGCCTGCACCATTGAGATGTCCAGTGTCACTACACCTTGTAAGTAAACATAACGCATACAAACATTTCAGTTTATTAGCATAAATGTATCAACATCCCAAACAATCAAATGTATTTTAATTAGAAATAAATAAAGGAATCTTTCCGTTTGTATGAGTCAATTGTTAGAGTTGTGTTTTCTAATAACTACAAATCAATATACTTTTCCCTCCATACATTGGATGCAATAACATTTATGAACCAGTTGTTGTTGTGTCACTAGAATCAAGTGTTTCTTCTGTCAGGTCATGTAGAAATGTAGGCACGGATGGAAATTATGTTTGAGTTCATTAATAAACAAGGAGATGGCGTCACCTACAATCTTTAGCACACGTTTTTATTTTGTGTACGTCTGTCTTTAGATGAGGTTGCTGTAATCGATGAAATTCAAATGATCAGAGATCCGTCCAGAGGCTGGGCCTGGACCAGAGCACTGCTGGGTTTGTAACACACACGAGACCTCTCTTTCTCACCCTGCGAGTCATTTGGCCTAAGACGAAACTAATAAACATCATTTACCTGATTTGTCCCATTCACCTAATATGCAATAGTAACATTCACTATAATTAACCAATGAAAGAATGAATCTGTTTTCTCTTGTTATGACACAAACACATTTTAGGCTGAATAGGTACATCTCTAACTACCTTATTGTTCACTAATTTAGCGAGATTTACCTTTCCACTTCATTTTGAATGATGATGTTTCCAACTTCGGCAGCTGACGTCTTCTTTGTATTTGTTCAGGTCTCTGTGCAGAGGAGATCCATGTGTGTGGGGAACCTGCAGCCATAAACTTCATCAAAGAGCTGATGTTCACCACTGGAGAGGAGGTGGAGGTGAGGCTGTAGTATGTGGAACAGCAGGAAGAGAGGAGTGTCACTGAAGTTGTTCAAAGTTTAAAAAGAAAATCATTCTCTTTGGGTAACCACTCTGTGTCCCTCCCTCTCTCTCTCTCTCTCTCTCTCTCCTAAGGTCAACACCTACAAGCGTTTGACTCCATTCACAATCTTGGACAATGCTGTGGAGTCATTAAACAACTTGAGACCAGGAGATTGTATTGTCTGCTTCAGTAAAAATGACATCTACTCCATAAGCAGACAGATTGAGGCCAAAGGACAGGAATGTGCTGTCATTTATGGGAGCTTACCTCCAGGTGAGTTTAAGAGGATGTATAGATGGATGTTTGTCGGTGTGTAAGGAAAAACCCAATGTGTCAACTTGGTCCTCGGACCTTATGAAGAAAACAACTGTTTAGAAACCTTTATGAATGTTAGTTTCCATCCATGAAGCATCTGGATGTTTATCAGGTGGGCATGTGTGAATAAAGTATTTAGTGGGCTCCATTTGTAAAAATGTTCATTGGCATACTTATACTTATTTTGTGATGGAGACTTCTATAAATAAGCTCCAGACAGAGACCAAGCTTGCCTGTTCTGTGATTTACAGGCACCAAGCTGTCACAGGCCAAGAAGTTCAATGACCCCGATGACCCCTGCAAGATAATGGTGGCTACAGATGCTATTGGAATGGGCCTTAACCTGTAAGTACCATCATTTTAATTAGTTTAAAAGAAATGATTACATCCTACACGTGCTTCTTCAAGCTTTAGCTACAGCTGCAGTGTAATGGTCACACTTCTATTCATTAAATTGTGTAGATTTCATCCACTCGCCTCACGTCTGTCCGTTTGTCTGCCTTCCCTTCTCTCCCCAGGAGTATAAAACGTATCATCTTCAACAGTCTGGTGAAGCCTAATGTCAACGAGAAAGGGGAGAAACAGATGGACACCATCAGCACGTCACAAGCTCTGCAGATATCTGGCCGCGCAGGAAGGTCGGTCTCTTTTTCACTCGTATGATCACAAGGGTTTAAGGTGGGAGAGAAGATTCAATATTAACAAGAAGCTTCAGTTTCAGTCAAGTACATGTTTAAAACCCGTCTCTTCTGTCACAACTCTCTCAGGTTCTCCTCCAAGTTTACAGAGGGAGAAGTTACCACCATGCACAGAGACGATCTGCCTGTTCTGAAGGAAATACTCAGCCGCACCGTAGACGAGATAGAGGTGATCATTTGCACACAAGCAAACACACACTCAATCCTGAAAACCCAGCTTCATTGTGTATCCCATCAGAAGAGTTATCTTAACTTATCACTCGTCCTTCTTCTCAGACTGCAGGTCTCCATCCTACAGCAGAGCAGATAGAGATGTTTGCATATCATCTACCTGATGCTACGCTGTCAAACCTTGTTGTGAGTCCCACCATCCTTTCATTGTAACCTAGAAAATGTTTGGTCTAATGGGTGTTCCTCTCTAGTGGGGGGGGGACGGTTTCTTTGTTGTCCTCTGAACAGAACCTCATTCTGACGGCTGCTGTATAAATAAAGAGATTCAAATTCAATTCACGTACATTATACCATTTATTTACCATTAAAAGTGATTCAATTCTAGGTGAATTGTCACTCTTAAAATCATCTAGTTTGGTTTATAACTTGCAGACTGTAGCCTCATCTTTTCATTCTGACACACTGTCTCTCTCTGTCTCTGTCTCTCTCTGTCTCTGTCTCTCTCTCTGTCTCTCTCTCTGTCTCTCTCTGTCTCTCTCTGTCTCTCTCTCTGTCTCTCTCTTCTCTCTGTCTCTCTCTCTCTCTGTCTCTCTCTCTCTTCTCTGTCTCTCTGTCCTCTCTCTGTCTCTCTGTCTCGTCTGTCTCCTCTCTCGTCTCTCTGCAGAAAAAAAAAATCGTCTCTCCTCCTCTGCTGTCTCTCTTGTGGGCCCTCCTTCCGGTCCTCGTCTGTCTCTCTCTCTCGCTGTCCTCTCTGTCTGTCGCTCTCTTCTCTCTGTCTCTCTGTCTGTCTCTCTCTCTCTCGTATCTCTCTCGCTCTCTACTCGTCTCTCGTCTCTCTCTCTCTCGCTCTCTCCCACCTCCTCTGGATCTCTCTCTGTCTCTCTCTCTCTTGTCTCTCTCTCCTCTCTCCTCTCTCCTCTCATCTCCTCTGTCTTATCTACTTCGTCTCTCTCTCTCTCTCTCCTCCCTGACTCTCTCTCCTCTATCATCTCTCTCCTCCTTCTCTCTCTCTCTCTCTCTTCTCTCTCTCTCTCTCTCTCTCTCTCTGTCTCTCTCTCTCTCTCTCTCTGTCTCTCTCTCTCTCTCTCTGTCTCTGTCTCTCTCTCTCTCTCTCTCTCTCTCTCTCTTCTCTCTCTCTCTCTCTCTCTCTCTTCCCCCGTCTTCTTCTCGCAGGACATATTTGTCAGCCTGTCTCAGGTGGACGGGATGTATTTTGTTTGCAACATTGATGACTTCAAGTTTCTGGCTGACATGATTCAGCATATTCCACTCAACCTGAGGTCGCGCTATGTGTTCTGCACTGCTCCCATCAACAAGAAACAACCTTTTGTATGCACCTCCTTCCTGAAGGTAAGGATGAGGAGAAGTAAACATGAGATGAAAGGAGATAAAGAAGGTTGTGATTAGGACGATAATTCAATATAAGATCCTTAATTACTAGTAACCGCAGTGTCGGGGTTTAGTGGAGTCATGCATGTAGAGTGGTCAAGCAGTAATGATACGGTTATAATGCATCATAGTTTTAGTATTCCTGTATTTAGATTAATAGTAATGATAACATTATGGCTGTCCTGCAGTCACAGCTTTGTTCACAATCTTGTTCCTCGTTCAGTTTGCCCGTCAGTTCAGTCGAGACGAGCCGCTGACATTTGACTGGGTCTGTCGCCATGTCAACTGGCCCCTCCCTGCACCCAAAAACATCAAAGACCTGATTCACCTGGAAGCTGTTCACGATGTGTTTGATCTGTACCTCTGGTTGAGGTAACGTAACACTTCTTCCACCTGTCATTTAAAAAGGATTATTAAGGACAGTTGTTGTTTATACTTGATCCAAAGAAATATAATCTCTCATGTTTATATTTTAGTTGTTAGTAGTACTTTGGCATATTTATTGTGTATTGAATGTACTCCTGTGTAATGTCAGTCAGTCAGTGGGCCTTCAACATAATCATGTATTGGTTGTGTGCATATGTTTCCCTCCCAACTCTTCTTTGCAGCATAGCGTAATACTTTTGTCTGTGTTTGTAGCTACCGTTTCATGGACATGTTTCCAGACACGGCGTTGGTTCGGGGAACCCAGCAGGAACTTGATGACCTCATACAAGAGGGCGTCCGAAATATCTGCCGTCTCATCAGAGCCACCGACCCCACCATGACTAACGCCCTACAGACACAGGGCGGCAGGCGCGGACAAACGGGTGCTAATAGTGGAAGTGCCAGCAGTAATTATTTGACCAATAACAAAAGTCAAAGGGGACAAAGAGGCTTTGCGGAGAAGATGAACATCTCTCTGTCTAATCGCCTGGTGAGAGACGGGCTGTTGACTCCCGACTTGCTCAGGCAGCTGCAGAGCGAGTGGTCTAAAGATCAAAAGCAGGAAAACACCAACCAGAGTGCGATCAATACAGATCACAATGACAAAAGCAAAGCAAAAGAAAGGAAGAAAAAGAAGTGAAGAAAACACACATGAATGCTTGCTGTTCCTCTGGAGATGGATACTTGATACAAGCCTTGGATGATATCTGGAGGTTTGTGAGCAGAAAGCACTTCACATTCACTGTATGTAAATCCTCAGAACAGCACGAGTGTTCTGATCTAGTCGGGCAATCCCCTTCTGTGACACTAATCTGAAATATATTGCAGTCAATGTAAACATCTTGAATGGATTGAATTAAGTGCAGCAATCGGTGTCGATACAGATAAAATGCCAGATTTTTTTGTGCGTTTGTATATTTTAAGATTAAGACATGAGTCAATTAAAAATGTGTCTATGTCTTGTCTTCATGTTTATGGTTTATTATGTCTGTAACAATGGGGAGTAACAAAATACTACAAACTCATGACGAAACACTAACTGAAGGATGGAAATTAGAATAATTCAATCAAGACTTTCACATGTACATTTGAAATCATTGGAGTCATGAGGCAACCAAGAAATACAGGAAATATGATTTCATGTACTACGGGGAACAATCTCAAGTCATGACTTTATACCAAACATAGATGAACAGTCACATTATGAACCATGGATGTGCCAGTACAGTATATTGTTACTTTAATCCCTTAATTTACTGCTTTACCCCCTTTCTGTTTTCTTTTAAATGTTTGTTAAAATCATCTCATAAATATATTTTATTAGCTGTCACATTCTTCATTGTAGCTTTTTGATGTTCAAATGTCTGCACCATTCCACCATAAGGTGTTGTGCACCATTTTATACACGTTTTCACAACATCCAGTCGTTTCTGTTTCGTATCTTTGGAGACTTGGGGATCTACACGAGAATGTAAAATAATGTTTTGTGAGTTTGTGCAATGTTTGGCTGCACAGCAGGAGTTCAAGGAGTTGAGCTGCTGCTTGTTATTCCTTCAAGTGCTTGTGTACATCCTTAAAATTCCAAAAATATACAGTTTATGGTGTTAGTGGTATCGTTAAGTTAATGGATAACGTTAAAAAAACAAAACATAGTTATGGGTCTGAGTTAAAATGAATCTTACTCATTTCCATGACCTTTGCTGAGTCCTTGCTAATATTTTGGTGTTTCGAGTTCTCTGCAGAAGAAGACAGGACTGGCGGTAAAACGGAGAGATTGGAGGACATAATGTGATCATGGGGTTTGGCTTGTTGTTAATCATTGATTCAAAGTGGAGGTTGGTCTCTGCTCAGTGGACTGAAGTCAGTGAGAACAAAACAAGACTGCCAGGAGGGAGAAGCAACAGACTGTATTTTACTTTGTGCACACACTGAACGTGATTTCCTTCATCATTTCATTGGAGTGTGTGCAGGTGCATTGTGCACTGACAGAGAAACACAGACTCAATAACGAACCAAGGTGGTGTGTGTGTGTGTGTGTGTGTGGCACATCAAGATGTTTGTGGTTCACCTTGTTTGCTCCTTCTTCTCTAAACTCCAGGAGGACCCCACAAAGAAGGTAAGATCTGCTTCTCAACTTCAACTAAAAATAA
Organism: Cottoperca gobio; assembly: GCF_900634415.1. NCBI lineage: Eukaryota > Metazoa > Chordata > Actinopteri > Perciformes > Bovichtidae > Cottoperca > Cottoperca gobio. Next base: position 23,511,404 of record NC_041357.1, read on the forward strand.
AAAGACGACTCTCGTGCTACAGACGAGGTATTCTGACGAGATTGACAAAGATTGCTGTAATATATTCAAACTGACAATTTTCTTTAAAAATAGTCCATTTGTGATTTACCAAATTTGCTAAATTCCCATGCAAAAAGGTATTAATGACCTTACTTTAACTGACAATTCATAAGTTCAACAAAAAGATTTACTAGACTTGATATTTCAACATGTTAAATGTGCACGTCTCACTTATTGCTCTAATGTTCTGCTTCATAATTCAGTGTGCGAAATTCTGGCAGGATTTATTATAGTGAAAGGATTTAAAAAATTAAAATATGAAACATCCTGATATTTGTGTTTTTGCAGATTTGCAAACACTCCTGCAATTTTCTTTACCAATTGATTAGTTGGTGATAGTCAGTGCTGTCACAAGATGATCAGAGTTACTGTGTTACCATTCGTTTCTCTTGAGCAATCATTAACATCTTTCCCCTAGCTGGCAGTGTCACTGCTCCTGTCTCTGTGCAGATGGGATCAACACACACACTCACACACACACTCTCAGGGACAAAATATTGACACTCCCCATAAGGAACACGGCACATTCACACTCAAACGCAAATACAGTGTGACACGCAGCCGGGCGCATTGCCCCTTAAACATGACCCCACAGTTTACAGGGTTTTTTAACACTTTTATTTCCAACCATCCCACTAAGTCCTTTGTGTCCTATCTACTGTCATGTGCCACATCCTGGGTTAAGTTACTGTAAACAACAAAATGACCTTTGAGCTTTTGATAAAAGCATTAAGAGTTTAGCACATGATGCAACAAACCTGGTGACATACGACACAAGCAAACCTTCATTTGCTGATAATAAATAAGTTCTCATAAAGTCCAGATCTTCACAACTATGATGTGAATGTACCCCAATGTTTCTGTCTTTAGTGCGCCTCATTTCTCTTCACTTCTGTTTGCTGAGCGTTTCCTCTTTCTTGTCTTTCTTTTCATTTCAGGTGGACAGGTTTCTCTATGCCATGCGTCTCCACGACGACCAGTTAAGTGACATCTCGGCTTGTTTCCAGGCAGAAATGAAGAAGGGGCTTTCAGCGGAAAGCAACGCCGCAGCAGCGGTGAAGATGCTGCCAACACACGTGCGCTCCACTCCTGATGGATCAGGTAACTCCCATTATGGTCACACTTTTTCAGGCTGTTGTGTAGGTCGATGTATTCTGAAGACACGGATGTACAGTGCAATACGGATCATGTTTGCCTCTCTTCTCCACTCCTGCAGAGAACGGACAGTTTCTGGCGTTGGATCTTGGAGGCTCCAGGTTTAAGGTGCTCCAAGTTAAAGTGAGAGAGGGCACTGGGATTAGGAAGGGAGGAGTGGAGATGGAGGAGAACACCTACCCCATACCTGAGGAGCTACTCACTGGGAGAGGAACAGAGGTAAGAAGGAGAGAAACAAGGCGAGGTGGACTTCTTGAGGCCAAACACACGGAACACTTTCAGCCTTCTTGACTTTCTTCCTGTCTTCTCTCCATCTCTGTCTGCAGCTATTCGACCATGTGTCAGAGTCTCTGAAGGACTTCCTGCATGAGAAGAACATCAGTTTGGAGAAGAAACATCCTCTGGCCTTCACTTTCTCTTTCCCCTGTGAACAGTCCGCCTTGAATCAGGTAATGACACACTACATGCATCTGCTTTTCATGACCTGCGCCTGCAGTATATGTTACTTTTTGACTATTTTCTTATTATTTTCTCTCTTTCTTTGTAGGGATTATTGTTAAACTGGAGTAAAAACTGCCGGGCTCGAGGCCTTCAGGGTAAAGATGTGGTCCAGGCCCTCAGAGGGGCTATTGACAGAACGGGGGTAGGACGCCTGCATTCACTACAGTATGCACAAGCTACTACCTGTATATGACCTGTTTCATATTTATCAGGCAGGCCAGTACATGTACTGAGACATGACGATTAATGAGGAGCTCATTCTTCTGATTATCATACACACTTTTCATCAACTTAGAGCCAGAGATGTGGACTCGAGTCGTTTCGATGACTTGACGACTCGACTTGTGTTCATTTGATGTTTTCAGTTTAAATAATAAAAGAGAGACATTTCACTGAATGTCAATATTTATAACACAAATGTAATTAAATGTCATACTTTAGATAAATAGTTCAACAAAACATTATTAGACTGCAGTATCTTTAGGGGGGGACTCAACTTGACTCGACTTTACATAACCTGTGCGAGCTGCACCTCTGAAACACTTCCTTCACTATACAAGATACTGCGTCTGATGTTACGTCATCCTTATACTCTGTAATTCACGCTGCAGGGTATGGATGTAGAGGTGTTAGCCATGGTTAACGACACCGTAGCAACCATGATGACCTGCGGCTTTGATGACCAGCACTGTGAAGTAGGACTCATCGTTGGTGAGTACATTCATCTCAGGAGTAGAGATCTTCAGATGTGTGCGTGTGTGCGTCAGATAAACATCCATTTTAGTGTTTAGTCTTTATCTTTGTGTCAGATTCGTCTTCTTTACGCTCTCTGTGCATGTACTGTTTCAAAGCGTTGCTGTGTATGTTGTACTGCTGCTCCCTCTAGTGGTTCTGTGTTAATGCATGTGTGTGAGGGAGTGATTGTTTCGTACTCTGTGCATCATTTTGAACTTTTTGAGTGGACGTTTTTGGACGACAGAGTAAAGTTAGTTAAAGATTGAGATTTATAAGGTTGGATTAGTTTCAACCAGAGGTGGACAAAGTACTCAGATCAGTACCACAGTGTAGTAAAAGTACTGCATTCAAAACTTTACTTAAGTTAGAGCACAAAAGTATTAGCATCAAAATATGCTTCAAGTACTAAAATCAAAGTACTCATTATGCAGAATGACCCATTTCATAATTATATACATTATATTATTGCATTATAACCACTAAAATCACTTTAAAGTTGCATCTGGTGAAGGTGAAGCTTTATATTTTACTATACTGCCGGTAGCTTGTGAATTTACCAAGGGATCAATATAGTTTTTAAAAACAAAGTCCAGTTGCTCGTGATTATTTAAAGATAGAAAATGTTTCTTTGACTTGTATTAATAAGCGTGTGTTTGTGTGTTTAGGTACGGGCACCAATGCGTGCTACATGGAGGAGCTGCGTCACGTTGACCTGGTGGAGGGAGACGAGGGCAGGATGTGTGTGAACACTGAGTGGGGAGCCTTCGGAGACGACGGGGCTCTGAATGATTATATCACTGAGTTTGACAGGGATGTGGACGCAGCCTCCAACAACCCTGGAAAACAAATGTGAGGGCATCGTCCGGCTTTGTCTCATCATGTGACACGTTACGGCACAATATCAACCTTAAACCCTTCTGTTTCTGATTTCCTAATTGTAGCCTAGAGAAGATGGTCAGTGGGCTGTATCTGGGCGAGTTAGTGCGGCTGGTTGTTTTAAAGATGGCAAAACTCGGACTACTTTTTGATGGACATGTGTCTGATGCCCTGAGGACGAAAGGGAAGATAACCACTGCACATGTAGCAGCCATGGAGGAGTAAGTTGTCGATCTGTCCGTCTTTCACACTTCCTCTGTGTAAAAGCAAGTGACACCAGTCATGTCTATTTCAGATACAAAGATGGTCTGAAGAACACCAGAAACATTCTCGTGGATCTTGATTTGACCCCTACATCTGACGACTGTGTGGCTGTCCAACATGTCAGCACCATAGTGTCCTTCCGGTCCTCAAATCTGGTGGCTGCAGGACTGGCTGCCATCTTGACTCGAATTAAGCAAAACCGGAATTTGAGGACGTTAAGGATCACTGTAGGAGTGGACGGGACTGTGTACAAGACGCATCCACGGTAGGTTTTAATGGAAATGTTTACCAAAAAGCTAAATCATATGCACATCTATTATCCTCCTTGCTAGTCCCATTCTAATAGCAGATACCTTGAATTATCATCACATTGTTACGACCTGTAAAACCACATTTGTTTCTAAATTAATGTAATTAGGTTGAATAAGCCTAATGTGGAACTGTTCTCGCAGCCTTCTGTAATATAGTAATAGTATGGTGAAATAATGTTGTTGTCGCTGCTCCAGATTATCAATAGAGGTTAAACATTCATTTCAGATATCCTAATCGTCTCCATGAAGTAGTGCGGCGGCTGCTTCCTGAGTGCGATGTCAGGTTTGTCCTCTCAGACAGCGGCAGCAGCAAAGGAGCTGCTCTGGTAACAGCAGTCGCCCAACGACTGGCATCACGAAGGCGAAAGGTTAGGATGCGGTGTGTGTGTTTCTGGACTGTGTGTAGTTTGTGTCTTTACAAGTGTACACATTTAGAATCGAAATAAAAGTTGTGTTTAAACTGCTAATTACATATACTACTCCCCAACACTGCTGGTATGATACACTATCGCTTACGTGCGTCGCAGGTGGATGAGACGCTGTCGCCCTTCAGACTGAGCCAAGAGCAGCTGCAGTTGGTGAAGACGAGGATGAGGGCGGGGCTGGAAGCAGGGCTGAAGAGCAAAGGCCCTTCTGCTATCAAGATGCTGCCTTCTTTTGTGTACAGTACACCTGATGGCACGGGTCAGAAACTACAATTAATCACACAATAAAACAATTAGAAGTTGCTTCAAAGTTGAATACATTTAACTGAATCATATAAAAACAGATCATCTGTAAGATAATTGTTGTTTTTCCTCCAGAGCACGGAAAGTACCTCGCCTTGGGTCTGGGAGGAACAAACTTCAGAGCGCTGCTGGTGAACTTTAAAAAAGGTCTGCAACAGAACTCACAACTTCACCACAAGATCTACACCATACCGCTGGAGATAAAGCAGGGAAGTGGAGAAGAGGTAGGATATATTGCTTTAGTGTTATTACTGAATGATCCACAGAAGGACTTACAGATTACATGAAACCAGGGCTTGAAAATGAATTTGTGCTTCCACTTGTCTGTCTCTAGTTGTTTGATCATATAGCACAGTGTGTAAGTGACTTCCTGGACTACATGGGGATGAAGAACGCTCGTCTTCCTGCAGGCTTCACCTTCTCTTTCCCCTGCGAGCAGACAGCTATTGACAGAGTGAGTCTGGACATGGTGTGGTTTTTTTTTTTTATAGGAATAGCAACCAAATGATCAAAGTTTGTAACCTGTTCCAACCTTTGTATGTTCCTATAGGGCACATTGGTGAACTGGACCAAAGGCTTCAAGGCCACAGACTGTGAAGGACATGATGTAGTCAGCATGCTGAGGGAAGCCATCAAGAGACGCAACGTGAGTCAAACAGAATAGATCAACAGGAAGGCGATGCAGGGCCGGCAAAATATGTTGGCTTTTTTATTTTTATTTAGCCACAACAATAAAGGCTTTTTAATATCTCCTTCCTCATTACTTGTTCTGATATCACCTTCATGTGTATCCTGTGTTTTCCCTGTTTTTCGAGAGCACCCGACACACCCTTCATTTAAGTCTACAGAGCAACCAGTTTTATTATGATGATCTGCGTTTTGTCAAATGAGGTGATGCCATAATCTTCCCTATGTGTTTGTTTACGTCGCACATGTACAAGCAAAGAGCCTGTAAAATGCTGAGTTAACAAACCCTCGCGTAGCAGCACAAACAGCCGTCTTCTGTCTCCCCCACCAAAGAGCACATTGTCTTGGATGTTAAGTGATGTATTCAATTCTTGTTCTTTTTATGTACTGCACGTGTGTGTTTGTGTGTACACACATGCATGTTTATAGGATTTTGACGTGGACATAGTAGCGGTCGTGAATGACACAGTGGGGACGATGATGAGCTGTGCGTATGAAGACCCGCAGTGTGAAATCGGACTGATTGCTGGTATGTGACCTTCAGAGTGTTTACATTTACAAGTGATGACATTTTGGGTTGTTGTCAGTGACTATAATAACATTGCATGTTTGTGTGTGTTGCTCAGCACACTGGAGTTGTGCCTCTAAATAAGCTACGGAGTTTTATGTGCAGTACATATTCTGTATTATTCCTTTATTGTTAATGTCATGTTTTATCCGTGGAGGAGGAAGTAAATGTAGTAATACTGCAGTGTAGAAATACTGTGTTGCATACGGCCCGTACGGCCCATTAATATCAATTATATAGCCTATATATTTTTTTTGTATTACTATATATACTGCCGAGTAGCTTTTGTATTTCAACAAGGGATCAATAAAGTTTTATCTTAAGTCAGATGAATGTAGTTCAGTAAAAAGTACAGTATATGCTTCTGAATTGTAGTAGAGTAGAAGTACAAAGTAGCAGCAAATGGAAATACAAGTACTTGAGTAAATGTACTTAGTTACTGTCCACCACTGTGTTCTGTATAAATCTGTGAATGTGTTTCACAGGAACGGGCACTAATGTTTGTTACATGGAGGAGCTGAAGAACATTGAGAAGACTGAGCAGAAGAAAGAAGAAGAAGAAGAGATGTCTGAGGGAGAGGAGGGAAAGGTAGAAGAAGTCTAATAAAATACTCTGTGTGTAGTTTGTCAGTGAGCTGTGGCGGTTTTTAAATGAATCTTTGGATGATGATCAATATATATTTAACCCCTCATTTGTTTCTGCTCCCTGCAGGATGATGGGACAGAAAGAGAGAGAGTGGAGGGGGATGCTAAGACACCAAAGATGTGCATAAACACAGAGTGGGGAGGTCTGGGTGACGATGGCGCTCTGGAAGACTTCATCACACTTTATGACATCGAAGTCGACCGAAACTCACTGAACCCCGGAAAACAAAGGTGTGTGTGTGTGTGTGTGTGTGTGTGTGTGTGTGTGTGTGTGTGTGTGTGTGTGTGTGTGTGTGTGTGTGTGTGTGTGTGTGTGTGTGTGTGTGTGTGGATTTGAACACAGTAATTTATCTGTGTTTCTTTGCATATACAGTATATGGGGACATACTTTTTGAAAGTTTATGTTAATCATGTGTTTAGGCCACATATTACTTGTATACTTTTATTAATTGGTGGAAAAGGTATTCAGATCTTTGAATTCAGTAAAAGTAGTAATGCCACAGTGTATAAATACTCTATTACAAGTAAAGTTGTGCATTCAAAATGTTACTTAAATAAAAATACAAAAGTATTAACATCAAAATATACTTAAAGCACCAAAAGTAAAAGTAGTTATTGTGCAGATTTGCCCGTTTCAATCATATATTATTGGACTAATTATTGAAGTACAGCACTTGAGTAACTGTACTTTACATTCCTCCACTGCTTTGATGCACCACACATGTTTGTGTCTCCTGCTCCAGTCATTCTATACATTTTCAGATCTATTTGAGCTGATTCGCAACTTGAGCAGGTCACATGTTCTTTGTGGATCTGACACATGATCTATGTCTTTGTGAGTGAGCAGGTTTGAAAAGCTGACCAGTGGGATGCATTTAGGAGAAGTTGTTCGACAGGTATTATTGGATTTAACCAGAGGAGGCTTGCTGTTCAGAGGACATGTCACAGAAGCTTTAAAAACACCCGGAATATTCCAGACCAAATACCTGTCACAAATAGAGAGGTAGGAGAAACTGTGTGTGTTTGTATATACTACAGTATGTTTGTGTTTGCATGCAAGACTGCATGTACAAATGTATGCATATCTCTTTCAGATCATTTCCAAATGCACAGAATAAAAGTTTTCAACCTATTCAATGATGCCTTTTTAAATCTGCAAATGATTTCTCCATTTTACCACACACGCCAGGGGAGAATGTAAGTGTGTATTTTACTGTAATGTGTGTAACTGTTGTCTTCCCCTAGTGACCGCCTGGCTCTACTGCAGGTCAGATCTATTCTCCAACAGCTGGGGCTCGACAGCACCTGTGATGACAGCATCATCGTCAAAGAGGTATAAAGTCATGTTTGTACAGGGACAGATGTTTCAGTACAATGTCAGACTTTTAGCCAACTTTTATACCTGTGAGTTCTTTAAGTAAAATGCCATTTTAAGGACATAATGTTTGCTTATACTGTAACCGACGGCTGTGCAGGACAAACAGATATTTGAAGCAATTGTGTGATGTGAATGTTTTGATGTTTTGTTGGTGATTGCTCTGGTTGAAGGTGGGCCAGAGCTTTGATGGGAATTTATTAGGTCACATTTTCATCTACCAATAAGAATGTTAAGGTGTAATTTGTCCCGCCCTAACAGGAAGAGGTCTTTAATAAGTCAGACTTAAGCCTGCTGAGCCAGTGTACCTTGTTAACAATGGTTAAAAGTAAGCATTTAGATGTAAAATATCATTACTCTGCAACCCTTTGGCCTATTTCTTGTCTCCACTTTCTCTCAAATGCCAGAGTGAGGTTAAGAGTTTATATGTTGACACACTTCCCTGAGCAAACTGTGGTAAGTGTTGCAATAAAGGGTTTTCATTGTTATGCAGGTGTGTGGAGCAGTGTCACATCGTGCAGCGCAGCTGTGTGGGGCAGGAATGGCGGCCGTGGTCGATAAGATCAGAGAGAACCGAGGAGTGGACCATCTGAACATCACTGTAGGGGTGGACGGGACACTCTACAAACAGCATCCACAGTGAGTTGTCTTTATTTGTTGTAGTTATGGTGTGCTACAGGCACAACAAATACTTTAGAAAGCATTCAGTTTAATGTAATATATATTTTAAACTTTAAACTTCAAATGACTTTATAAAAACTAAATGGTTTATTCCTTCTGCTGCTGCTGTTTGTAGTTTCTCTGGAGTCCTCCAAGAGACTGCTAAAGTGTTGTCTCCTCGGTGTAATGTCACCTTCCTGCCATCGGAGGGCGGCAGCGGGAAGGGAGCCGCCCTCATCACAGCCAGGCAGAAGATGGAGCTGTAACTTCACATGAGTATAAGAAACATTAAAGGTATTTCTCTCATAATTTGGAATACCAATTGTCGTGTGATGGTCTGTGAGAGCGGCAGACCGGCGTCAAGTGTTACTTCAGATACAAATGGATTCACCAACAACTTCTTGTCAACCTGACATCAAGGAGCCTCACCAGTTTATCACTGCGTGATCCCTCAGTCCTCCCACCCACGAACACAGTCATCTGTGCTGCTCATTATTATTATTTAAGTTTCTTACGTTATGTTTTTTTATTTGTGTTGATTACATGACTTTTGTATTCACTTATAATGCTTTTTGAGGTGATTCCTTCTATTACTCTGTAGATTTATTAAACAAATTCAAATTTCACCTGGACAACTTGCTGCTTTTTGTTGTTGTTGTTGTGTAACTGTTGTAAATTGTGTGACCAGCTAAATTGGGAGCACTGCTGCCATCCAGGGATTAACTTCTGGTTCTCAATAATATTTTAAAATGGATTCAAATGAATGGATTTTGGCAACATGACATCAAAAAACGTGTATTTGTCTGTCGAAAATCTCATTGTATTGTCGTCCTCTCTATTGGTTTCAAAATAAATGTATGACTGGCAGAGCACAAATATTCGTTTCTTGACCCATTTTTTGGTATTTGAGGTTTTCAAACTTCAAGCCCTTTACTTTCAAATCACTACCAAGTCCCATCGACAGCTGCACGGTCACATGCCGGTGTTAGCCATGAACTGATTAGACTCTCTGCCTTTGATACCAGGACTGAGGACTCAGATCTGGAAGAGAAAGAACGCTCACAAATCACACAATGCAACCTACACAAGGTTAACACTTCAGGTGACACCAAAACTGTACATCTGTACGTGGGGTGGGATTTTTGTGAAGAACTGAATAGTCTCTTCACTTCTGCTCAAACACGCACAAAGTTCCGACAAATATGAGTTAGTATTTGCTTAATATGATCAATTTAGACGACGTAATTGTGTATAACAATATCTCAATATAATATATATAGTGAATTAGCGGGCAGCCCACGTTGGAAGTTTAACGAGTTTAAGTGTGCGTGTGTGTGTTTGTCAGAGAATCTCAGTATTGATGAAGGAGGAGGATTGGAATGCCGCTCTCCATATTTCCCAACAATAGCAACAACCAGCGCTGTGTTCGGTCTGCACTGACTCTGTCGTTGTGACCGCCTGTCTGTCTGCCTGTCTGTCTGTCTGCCTGTCTGTCTGTCTGTCTGCCTGTCTGTCTGTCTGTCTGTCCTGATATTTTAGCTGAAATAACAGTACAGACAGAAACGTGGATAAATCCACAGGAAGACATCACATTTTTAGGAATTTGGTGTAACAAGTGAGCTGCAGATGTGTTTTAGTATCGACGATCGTCTAAGGACCGCAATTACGAGGTCAGGTGTACAAAATATCTTTATGAATGTGACAGAAAAAATACAATTAGTGTTTGTTTAACTCGCATTATAACCGACGATACTGTATACAATCCAATACAATGAGCAGTGCAATGATACATGTGTTTATGATAATCTATTAATGACAGAGATTAGATCATTTTTGGAAAATGGCAACAGGAAGAAAGCAGAAGGGTGCGATGAGTACAGAACACAATGCAAAGCAAAACAAAGTGATTGGAGGAAGGAAATACAATTAGAAAGGATTAAAGGAAATATATTGAGAGAGGCTGCGTGCTAACAGGAGAGAAACTGTAGCTAATCTGTCAGGGATTAACATGTTAGTATGCTACTAGCTAAAGGCTACAACATACACACACACACACACACACACACACACTGCACGGTAGGCCTAATCCCTTACTGTCCTATTAGTGACCTAGTAGCTTCACAGTTAAACCACACATACACTGACGCTGCAGTTTCAATGCAGCAAACACAGCTGGGCTGCTGAACCTGCAGCTCGTGCAGCACGGCACAGTCAAGTGACGGATACAGAAGCTTGCACGTTCTGTCACTCTTGTCCTTGTCCTCCTTTTCCTTTTAATGTCTCTTTCTATCTCTTTTCATCCTAACTCCCTCCTCTCCGTTGTACAATGTATAAACAATTGTTGTACATCCTTTTTTAAATTGTATCTTTTATTTTAGTTTGAATAACCTCAAATTCCCCTCACAGCGTTCAGTCTTCCCGAATGAGCATTCCTCAAGGAGCAAGTCTTATTATACATTCACTTTCTTTGTGTGTGTGTGTGTGTGTGTGTGTGTGTGTGTGTGTGTGTGTGTGTGTGTGTCTTTGTCTCCCCTGTAAACCAACAATAAGAGCTTTGACACACACAAACACAGAAATTGTCACCAGTAGATGAGCAGAGTGGAGACGCTGGCTCTTCAGGAGGGACGGGCTCTGGATCTTTTCTGGAGGGTTTTTTATGATACGGTGGTTGAAAAATGAAACAACACACTGCCCCAAAACTTCGTTGTGGTGACAACTGTTGGATGCCGGCTCCCCTTGATCATGGGAAACCTTTATCAATGAAGGTAATCTAATTATCCAGATATATATAGGTATAGTAATCTGGAGGTGTTTACACTGCTGTGGTTATCTGTAATAAATCAACTAGACCTTGAAAATACTTGTGTGTCATGTTGCGTCACACTGCAGAGATCAATCAATTGTCTGTACTGTGTTGTGCTCAGAGTTCATTTAGTGTGTGTGTCGAAGCTTTCAGCAGGAACACGATGACTAATAATAGATTTTTGATCTGTAGCATTTACTTGGCTTTCTCCTGTGACTTTTAAAATGAGAGACATGCTTACATGTGGCTTATACTTATATCCCTATAATTTAAACAGACTCAGGAGAGAAAGAGCTACAGATGGGACAGACTTTCTTACAGCCGACATTTTGACTCCCACATTTTCTTTCTGTGGTTAAACCTGCAATCTCAAAAAAAATCCTTTCTCAGCATTTTGAGCTCATCAGAGTAAACCAACCAGATGCTGGTCATGGGTTGGCCAAGGTGACGCGAGTAACTTTGATGTGTCATGTTGCTTGATATAAAGTTCCTATCTCAATGTGTATTTAAAGCAATATGCAAATAGCTTACAGACTAACATTATGACTAAATGTAATACTTTGACTGAGACAAATACCTACAATGTAGCAAAACTGTCACAGGATTAAAGAACAGATTTCATGGACTGCAATGACCAAATGTATTCCTTTGAATTGTTGAAACAGAAGCTGATTTTTGGACGTGACAAACAGCGGTGGAACCTAAGCGATGTGTTTCTAATTACCCATGAGTGACTAGATGTAGACAACATGATGCTACTGTAATTTATTTTAAGAGAAACCGCGTTACTGCTGTCTAACATCAGCTTCAATAGACCTACTGTCAATGCAGCCAGGGCAGTTTGTGTTTTATGTAAGCAGTATAACAAGTGTACATGAATACAACAAGACCAGGCAGCTTTGGCAGAGAGGATGTCTGACGGCACTCACTAAAACACAATCACACCATTAGAATATTGAAATGCAGTGACATTTCTGGGATGCATTAATAAACATCACAGATGGTGTTGTGTTAAGGTAACGGGTCTGAGCATGGAGTTTCCTAAAGCACAGATTCAGGGTTTGGTGCTAGAATCTGAAATACCATGAAAACGACCTGCATCAGAACGGATATCTGCTTTGGATGTGACACTGTTTTACTGTGTACTGTCAGCACTGGAAACTGTGACATGAATAAGTTCAGTCAGTGCTGCTTCTACTGTTGACATTGAAAATAGTTACAAGATTCTTGCTTTTATTTAATGCTTATTTTTGCTTTCCTTTCCATAATGACCTCAGAAGTCAGAGTCGGTTACAAACATTATCCAATGCTTTTAAAGACGCTTCATGCGGGGTTTAGACGGGTCATGGCTACTCGCTCTGTAACGCACTGCTAATATTTAGATAAGGGATTAAGGTGGAATTAACTGCAGCGCTGTTATATTAAGTGTATAAAGGATTACAGTTCATCTGTGTCTGTGGTTGTTCTTTAGATAGGCCAGACAACAGACAGCTGTTGTTGTGATAATGACGTCACATCTGTCTGAAAGGACAGTGGAGCCAGAGAAAGTGAGTCTCAGGGACGGTGGAGTGAGTGAAGAGCTTTGATTTAATTCATGTTGTCTAATTAATAATTGACAAGTTTATATACAACATTTCTTTCATTCAATGCACATAATTCCTCAGAGCCTAACATGTCTGACTCAGATTGCTTGTTTTGTTTGAAACCCAACACGACATTGGCTCCAGTACCTGTAAAGAACCAAATACTGTCTTCATACAGACAGCAGACAATAAAGTCAGAAAAGATGACAAAGCATGGTGCTTAGGTTCAGGTGTGGATGACCCTCCCCGACATAAAAAAAAAAAACACAGACTCTGTAACAGCACCATACAACGTCCTTCCCTGAGGGTCCCCTAACTCCTGCCCCTCAGGTAACACTAATCCCCGATGCTTCCTGACCTCCCTACTGTCATGTCACTGAACTTTATGAAGCTGTGTATAGAAGAAGTGGCTTCAGCCTCCCCTCCCCCTCTGAGCAAGATGACTCTTGTGCTTTACTATGACTGTGTGAGTCATTTTCTCACTAACACTGTGAATTATATTTCACTTTATAACTTCCTTGAAACAGTTGAACAAAAATTCTCTCCTCACCTTCCTCCCTCCCTTTCCCTCCCTTTCCACTTCCAAGACAGTCCCTCTCTTACTCTCTCTACCTCCTCCATCCCTGAATTTGGCTCCAATGCGTCGGCAGGCCAGCCAATCACAGAAAAGAGGATGTGGCACTCCCCCTCCCCCCCCCCCCCCCCCCCCCCCCACCCTCCCCTCCATGGCCACTCACTCTCTCTAACCAATGAGCTCTGAGATAGTGGGCATGGCTCCTGCAGCTAAACTTGCTGTCTCACTCATGCTTCCTGGCTTCACTCACATGCTCAGAGAGGGAAGAGCTGCAGAGTCTTAGCCGCACATGAAGAAGCTCCGACTATTTTAAACCACGTCGGATTGGACTCAGGATATTTGTGTATCTCTTGCGGCGTGTGACAGATAGTATGTACTAAGTGTAGCCACAGCAGAGCTTGAGTTCTTTTGTTTTACCTTTTTATTTAGGGTTTTTCTCCATCTGACTGTAGGGGGTCGTGTGTGTGTGTGTATATTTGAGTGAGTCTGCATGTGTGTGTGAGAGAGAAAGAGCACCAGGATGATTGCGGCCCAGCTACTAGCTTATTACTTCACTGAACTCAAGGATGATCAGGTTAAAAAGGTGAGTGCTTTCTGTTTCTTCTGCCTCCATTCATGACATTGTGTTTGTATGAGTGAGACGAGAACATGTGTGTGTGTAGAGGTAATTGAGCTTCTTAACTTTGCTCTAAGTTTCCAGTAGTCCATCAGGAAATGTGATACATCTCATTGAATGAAGTGAATAAAACATAGAGCATGTTGGGTATGAAGTTCAGCTGTCAAGTTGATTTGTTTTTATTGTAAGACAACTTGGCTCAGGTATGTTTTGTGTAGTAAGATTTGTAATGACACATGGGTGTGTGTGTGTGTGTGAGTGTTGCCAGGAAGTAAATGTGAGAGGTGCAGTGAGGAAGTAAGAGCCAAAAGGACAGCTGGAAGGAGGAAGAATAATACAAACATTTATTTTATGTTCGAGTTAAAATGATACTTGCTCTTTTATGTTTCAAGTAGAAAAAAAGGCCTTTTAATAAGATCAAATATTTTAGTTATTTAGTCATTTTACAGCCTTTCATCATTTTGCAGCAGTCTGTTAACAACTGATCCTTTTGACATGATCATCATAATAATCCTGGGAATATATTTTGTTTTCTTTGTCGTTTCCCCCCAAAAAAGAGAAAGATCTGCTAAAGAAGCAGCAGCAACGTGCTTCATGTATCTCTCCATATCTGCCCCTCCCCAATATACACATACTTTGTCTCCTGTAGCATTAATGTATGTTTAACCTAAAAGGATGAGGAAATAATTGATATGCAATAGTGCAGTTGAGACAAAAAGTCCCTAAAGCTGAGTCTCCTCTTTTAGCCTGATTTCAAATGAAAACATTCAAAGTGAAGGAGGAGAAGAGTGACATGTGCTGAGCACCATGAATGTGTGTCTTTCATAGCCTCTCAGCTGAGCAGCCCCCACTCTAACACCGCATGGATGTTCAGAACTGTGTGTGTGTGTGTGTGTGTGTGTGTGTGTGTGTGTGTGTGCTTTTCCAGTCACTATGACCCATCAGTACTACGCAAGAAATAATGTTGCCAGGCAACAGACACAAAATACATATTTAGACCCATTTGTGTCGTCATATTTGCAATTGTTTAGATGTTTCCCTACACTAGAGGTAATGTCCTAGATTTTGTTTGAATTTATTTGAAAGCCTCCACATGTACTGTCAACATAGTGCTGGGTCCCTTTTTAAGGTCGCTCCCTGATGATGTCAACATCAACTGCAAATTTAAATTGATTTTTATTTTCTAAATAAATGAAAAACGGTTCACAGCAATGGCGCTTCTTTCCTCTATTTCCATCTCTGTCTGTAGGCACATGGGAGAAGTAAGCCTTTCAGGGCTTTCTGCCAGAAAGGGTGGACTTGCTTTTCCCAGTGGTCCAAACGTTGAGTATGACTGCTCTATTTGAACCCAAACCGTGATCTTTTCCTAAACCGAATCGAATGGGTTTGTTGCTGAAACCAAGGAGATTTCTGGCAGAAAGTGCTTTCTTGAAAAAAAGCCATGAAGGTTAACTTCTTCCATCTATAGCCACTATCTCAGTGTAGTTAAATGTATCAATCTAAATCACACAAGGTGATACACAAAGCTGACATTCCCAGGTGTGCCAAAGTCAAATCCGAGTCTATAAAGGTAAAAGACATTTATCAGCAGCCAGGATCTGATGTAATGCAACACATCTCCCTCCCTTTTTTTTTTTTTTTACTGCTGCTCTCTTCCTGTCTCCCTAAAATAGGCCAGCTTTGAACCATGTGACCACAGGTGACAGGAGAAGAGGGCTTACACACAAATACACACTCACACACCATGTGCCAGGTGTGTGGCTATTGTGTTGCTTTACAAAGAGCAGGGCAGGTCTCCGCCTCAACATCAACTTCTCTAGTTGGTGAAATTGTGAAACATACAGCTCGGGAATTAAACAATAACAAGGTTAAGTAATCTCATCACTAATGTTTTTTCACAAGCTGTGTGTAACTGCAGTTGTCAAAGAACTGCAATCAGCTGAGTGCGTCCCCACTGCCGTGTCCTTGACTGCACTCTTAATACACTTTTAGCGGGCATCCAAAGCGGTATTTCAGTGTGCGTGGAAGACGGGAAGGTGCAACGTAGAGGACAGTATTTTTCCACATGGTGAGGCTGTGTGTTTGCACAACATCGTGCACACGTACATACACAATGGAGTCAGATTTCAATGTCTCCTCAAACAACCTCATGGTGATGCAGAGAACAGGAGCATTGTTGAGAGGAGGAATGCATAAGAGGGAGAAAGTGGGAGGGAAGGAGAAACGGAGAGTGTGATCTTTTCCTGTAACTTGACTTCAGGAAGTGTCAGAGAAACTTGTGGGTCAGAGGTGTGTTGAGGGGAAAACATGGCCTTTTACAGATTCATGCGTACAGACTCGTACACCACAGAGGCCTCATGTGACCTTATCGGGAAATGTCACTTTGCTCAACATTAGTGGAAAAAATGGAAACTCCTGTTTTGGTTAAAAGGCCTCATGAATCTAAGGAAGATGAATCATACTTGTGTATTTTCTGTATTCGTGTGAGAATGCACAGCAGAGACCCGAGCTGTGAGATCAAATGATGCCCTGCTATAAGAAAGTGCTTAGCCATTGTTTCTAGCCGCAGAGTGCTGAGTCATAGATGACAATTTCTATCCCGCTGCAGGAACTGAATTTAGTCTGAGTTCAGTGGATTTCTTTTAGTTTGATGTGGAAAAATGTGGACAATGCCTGCGTTTAATCCTCCCCTTTTGTAACGCAGCACCCCATGTCAGTTAGTAACACATTGTTATTTAAGTAGCTTAGATAAAACGCATTCTCATTCAATTAGTTGATTAGGAACACATTAAGAATCCAACATACAGTTTGCATCGTATTGATTTTTTACAAACCAGAACAGGCAGATGGGAGGAATATATTAATTAATAGGACCAATGAGTAGCAGCACTGGCGGGCAGCAGCAGTATAGTAGCACTTGGCATGAGAAGAATGGTTTGGCAGCTTAAATAATCTAAATGGATCTGTTTACATTAGCTGACAGCTCGAGAGGTGCACATGACCTACACTAAACCAATGCATGCTTAATTTCTTCCACAGAGACAGCGATCTGTGTCAAGACGGTTAATCATGCTTGTACACTGTGTCGTACAAAGTAGACTCAAACCTTGATGTACGACATCAATTTATTACATTTCATGGCTGACATGTTAGCAAACACTTGGCTGACATGTTAGCAAACACTTGGCTGACATGTTAGCAAACACTTGGCTGACATGTTAGCAAACACTTGGCTGACATGTTAGCAAACACTTGGCTGACATGTTAGCAAACACTTGGCTGACATGTTAGCAAACACTTGGCTGACATGTTAGCAAACACTTGGCTAACATGTTAGCAAACACTTGGCTAACATGTTAGCAAACACTTGGCTAACATGTTAGCAAACACTTGGCTGACATGTTAGCAAACACTTGGCTAACATGTTAGCAAACACTTGGCTAACATGTTAGCAAACACTTGGCTAACATGTTAGCAAACACTTGGCTGACATGTTAGCAAACACTTGGCTGACATGTTAGCAAACACTTGGCTGACATGTTAGCAAACACTTGGCTGACATGTTAGCAAACACTTGGCTGACATGTTAGCAAACACTTGGCTAACTTTACTTAAAAGAGTACTCTAATGATTTGCAATCACACACCATTGTCAGACTTAATGCAGCAGAGTTGTCGTGTTTTCTATGTGATGCTTTTTTCTTGTCAAAATATGCCACCTACATTACCCACAATGCAACGTTAACTGCCGACAGTTAGGTTTGAGAATTGGGTGTGTTATGCTAGTAGCGGCTAATGTGAGTGAGTTCTCCTTTAACCTTTTATGAACATCATGTGTGATGGTACGTCATGATGAGAAAGATCTCCACGTTTTTGACTTTTATGACAACTCAAGTTGGCAAGTTTGTCAAAACAAAGTTTGCAATTTACTCTTTCAATTATTATTAATAAAATGTTAAGACATGATCTACAAGCAAAGTTTGTCCAGTGACAATTTGGAGGTAAAATCTTTTTCTTTTGGCATTAATTTAGTGTGTGGTTAGCTTATGATGGTCTCTCGCTGACCTGAGGCCTCAGTGTTTGCCTGCTTCTCAGACAATTCTATCATTTGGCTTGGATGAACCACATGGAGCAGAGAAACAAAGCTGTGCTGCAGACTAGAGAATTGATTCCCTGTGTGTGTGTGTGTGTGTGTGTGTGTGTGTGTATTGATAAATGGAACTTTAACCGGGTCTCATTTAAGGACACGTGTCAATATGTCAGTACAGGACAATGCCAAATTTGGAGAAAAGCTCTCTGCCAAGTAGGTTAGGTTATGTTTGTCTGTCTGTTTGTCATCAGGATTACGAAAAACTTGGTGGAGGTGGTGTAGCTTGCAACGAAGAAGAAACTTTGTAGCCGATCTGAATCAACACAGATATACAAATTCATTCTAATTTTCTGTTAACATTTACACTCTACATGATATGTTTTTGGCAGATATTTGTAGTGCAGTACAGTAGCTCTCATCCAACTCTGCTTTCCTCAGGTTGGACAGCTGACCTGCTTCAAACATACATAGTGCAAAAATGCAACATCAACAACCTGTCTTTGCATTTTAAGCTGTTTGGTGCCTTTCCAAAGGAACACAGTGTCGCATAAGGACAAATCAGCAGGATATTGATTTACCATGTTGACCTTCAAATGCTCTTCTTTAAATAGTTCAATCTGTGTGGGTTTGCCTCTTTGCACTGTATGAACTCTATCCAACCAGTGTTTAACAAGACTGAAGCTTTTATTTTTATAAATGTAATTGTTAAAAATCTCCTTGTTTAGTATATCTGTATATTATGAATACTGTGTTTTCTACATGGTTCAAATCTAAATAGTTCTTTTAAAAACCTAAAGTGACTGTCAGAAGGTTCAGTATTTGTGTCGTGAAAAAGAGAGTGGGGGGGAGCCGGCGGTTTGAGTGTCTTTATGATGTGATTGCAATAACAGATGCTGAGGGCAACCTGTAGTGTCATGTCGACAGGGCGTCGTCAAGCACCAACATGTCAGTGCAGTTAAAATATCTCTAACTCACAGACTGGAACTCAAAGCTGCACCTGTCAGTGATACAGTCCTGCAGGTTAACGGTATGAATGCATTTTATTCTAATGAGTTTCATTCCAGTAGCAGACTCCACATTTAGGCAGAATATAGGGAATGTAACGCCTACAGAGTAGTTAGCAGTTGGACAGTGCTGTTGTCAACTATCCGTATTGACTCGCATGTTTATACTATTCAAACATTTGATTCAAATCTACCTGTTGGGGTTCATTTCATCCTTTTTCCTTATGAGAGAATTTAGATAATTAATGCATATAGCATACATTTTGGCAAGGGTGTGAGATATTAATATAATATTATGTAGATGGGCAGAGCAACTCTTTTAACTAATTTAGCACAAGGCTTAATGTATGATGAATTGACCCTCACAGTGGCAGAAAAGTCACATCCTCTTGCACATATGGTCAAATCAAAACTTGTGAACAGCAGATGTTAAATGCATTCAAACTGCCATTGTCTTCACCTGTTACCGAAGACCAGAGGTGAAGAGGAACTACAGTTCATGTGTGACTCCTAAAACAGGAAGTCACAACATTCCTGTCTGATCTCTGTTACGAGTAAAATAGTAAATCATCACATGGACGTCACAGTTACATGCAAGCATTGTTTGTGTGTAAATATAGAATCATGGGAGCAGGATTGTGTGAAACTCAACCGACCTGTAATTTTACAGAGCATGCCTCTAAAACATGAGTTACGTGTCTGTAACATTGTCCTCTTGGTGTGTAGCTCTCGCAAATAAAAGTCTTTGTTTCATTACGGAGTGTGATGCAACAAAGGATTTCACCAGGATTGTTTGACATCCTGTTCCTGAAAGGGCAGACGGCTCAGGCTGCTGTGACGGTCGACACGGTGCACAGTTTCTACAGGCAATCTGACTGGTCAAGTTATAGAGTTTGTACCAGACGTGCTGAAAATCGCTTGAAGTCTGTGGATTTGGTACGACCAATATCCTTATGTTGACCAGGAAGTCTGTTTTGTGACTTTTCTACTCCTCCTATTTATTTGTCAGGGAATGTCCACCTTTGCCTCATCACTGTCATACCCATAATAAAGCCACAAGGAATGTGTGTGCATTATTTCCTTGATGACAGCACTGAGGGAGTGTCCTGTAGTTCCTGGTCTTGCAGTGTGTCACACTCATGATGCTGTGTGTTCCAGTAGATAATGACTGCAATATGACCACAGTATGATTCAACTGCCCAGAGAATCATTCAGATATGTTGCAATAAAGCAATAAAAATATAGTTGTTTTGTTGCTCTGATTTCATTTCTGGGTGAAGCAGAGCTAGGATTAATCAATTCAGGAAATGGATTATCTTCATGGAAGATTAAAAACATTATGGGATGGGGAGTTATATTCACTGCATCGTTTATGCCTAAATAAAGACAACAAATCCAGTAAATCTCAGTTACCTCAACTCTAAACTGAAAGTGAATTAAGCAGTGTCTGCATAGTGGTGTGTGTTATGTGGCAAAAGGATATTATCAGTATTGTGGTTACAGATTGATAATGATTAAGAAGTTTGTTTTGTCTGTTTGTTTTCAGATCGATAAGTACCTGTACTCCATGCGTTTCTCTGATGAGACGTTGAAGGAAATCACGCAGCGGTTTCGGAGGGAGCTGGTCAAAGGACTGGGGCGGGACACTAACCCCACTGCCGTCCTGAAGATGCTGCCTACGTTTGTGCAGTCGATCCCTGATGGCTCAGGTTAGTACCTCCAAACCCAGATTCTAACCATCGTGGGATTATCTGAACTCCGTCGGATCATCTAATAAAATCACTTTTAATTTAGTACAAATGTATAATTTTCGTCTGTTCTTCCGTTTTTCTATCTAAATAGTAACGACATTGAGACAGGAAGGCACATGTTCTGTCCGGTTGGAGTTACAATTAAAACATTTTATAATACTTGATCATAAAGTGAGTCATGTAGTCACCAGGACAGTGTGCTTAAACACCACAGTGTGTGTAGTTATAGGAGAGGTAAAAGGAGAATCACTTGTGACGTTTCTTCTTTTACATTTATCCAACCTAAACTTTAAAAGGAAAAGCTACGGTTTCCTCTTGGGTTTGTGACGTATGCAATGTTGTCATCCCCTCACTCTTGTTTATATTACAAGAATATCAGAGATTAACACTAATCCTGCTGCCATTGTTGGAGAAGACGTGACCATGAAAGTCCTAAAGCTACAAGTGGTTTTTCAAGAAACACAAACTGTGAAAAACTGACTCGCATGTAATTCTTGTACTTTCTCAATAAAGTTACTATAAATAAAAAAAAGATGTCAAGAGGCAGTTAAGCATTCATGTACATGTTTAGTTTGATTGTGCTACAGTAGCTGTGTTTGTCAGAGAGCAAGACGTCACAAAGAATTAAAAATAACCAGAAAAGACTGGAATTCAAAATAAGTTTTGTATATTTAATCATTATTTTGAAACCCTTATTGCAGCCGTCTTGTTTTGTAGAAACTAACGCAGCTGCATTTACATTCCTTTCAGATATATTATCAGTCTGTCTGCACCACTGACCTGACCTTGTGATCTGTACAATGATACTGCAGGGTAACAGGACATCCTTATCTAATATTATTAGAACATTTACTCAGAAACAACACACCGGCATTTCACATTTTTAATTACCGTCTACAATCATGATTGCCAACACATTTTTGAAAAGCATGTAAAGAGTGACTATTTGTAAATGAGTTTATATACAAACTAAAGGGCTCTCTGTTAAAACCTTCTCAACGGGTACTTGAGGTGAAATTACAGTTTGATTTGTTTGTACTGGACCACAAAGGAATAACACCGTAATTAGAAGGAAACAGACTGTGTGTGCTAGAAGTTAGAGGGCACTGCCTGCTATATCACCTCTTATCAAAGGTCAGTGAGATCTCTGAGGCACAATATGAGTTGTGAAAAGCAGCAACACTCTTGCAGTTTATCTAATCTGAGAGCCGTGAACCAATTATGTTTCCAATTCAGACAGAAAGAATAAACTACAGTCCCTCCTTATTAAGTGACCGTGGACTAAATGTATACCAGAATGTCACAGGTCTCAGTTCTCAGTTCTCAGGTCTCAGGTCTCAGGTCTCAGTTCACAGGTCTCAGGTCTCAGGTCTCAGGTCACAGGTCACAGGTCACAGGTCTCAGTTCACAGGTCTCAGGTCTCAGGTCACAGGTCTCAGGTCACAGGTCTCAGGTCACAGGTCACAGGTCTCAGGTCTCAGGTCTCAGACACCATCAACACTTTATGCACAGTAGAAGTTTCTTGGACGATTCTACATTTTCACACACTAGTATCTATTAATGCAGATCATATTTATTAGAAAAACTGCTTAAAATGTTTAGGACATAATTGCATCCATATAGAAATACATAGATACACTGAAAACCTTAGTTTCTATTTATTACCTCTATAAATGACCTATTTACTAACTTACTGCTATTTTGTATTTGGACGAGTTGACAGATGACGAGACTTCTGACAAACCTGAAACTACTTTTTTCTTTCCATACACTGCTTCCCCCAGACTACACATTGTGCAACATGTATTCACTGTAAAGTTCTGCTGTTTGTTTGTAACAGAAGGGAGACGTACTGATAGTGCATGTCTTCCTGTCCCGGTCAGAGCTGTGTTAATTAGATGTGTGTTCTTCAGGTATGTCAACACTTTCCTTATGTACCTAACTGCAACTTGACATTTCTCCCCCCCTCTCTTTCTTCTTCTTCTTGTCTCCACTTGTTTCTGTCTGGACAGAGAAGGGAGACTTCATTGCGTTGGATTTAGGAGGCAGTAACTTCAGGATCCTCCGTGTCAGAGTGAGCCATGAGAAGAAACAGACCGTTCAGATGGAGAGTCAAATCTACGACACACCTGAGGACATCATTCACGGCAGTGGAACAAGAGTAGGTTTATACTGAAATGCACACACACACACACACACAGACGCACAGTGTCTTCAGCTCAACCTCTTTCCACCTCTGTTCCAGCTGTTCGACCATGTGGCAGAGTGTCTCGGTGACTTCATGGAAAAACACAACATCAAAGACAAGAAGCTCCCAGTTGGATTTACCTTCTCGTTTCCCTGCCAGCAGACCAAACTAGATGAGGTAAAACACAAATTAAAAATGTATCGACGGATGTTGATGTAGTTGACCTCTTTGTGACACACAGCACTTTCCATGTATTATCTTTTATTCAAATATCTAATGATTACTGTGCAGTCCATCCACATTATGAGTTGACTGTCTCTGTCTGTGTCTCTGTCTCTCTCTGTCTCTCGCTCTCGTCTCTCTGTCTCTCTCTGTCTCTCTCTGTCTCTCTCTGTCTCTCTCTGTCTCTCTCTCTGTCTCTCTCTGTCTCTCTGTCTCTGTCTCTCCTCTGTCTCTGTCTCTCTTGTCTCTGTCTCTTTGTCTTCTCTCGTCTCTCTGTCCTCGTCTTGCTCTCTCTGTCTCTCGTCTCTGTCTCTCTCTGTCTCTGTCTCTCTCTCTCTGTCTCTGTCTCGTCTCCTGTCTCTGTCTCTGCTCTCTCTTGTCTCTGGCTCTCTCTCTGTTCTCTCTCTCTGTCTCTTCTCTGTCTGTCTCTCTCTGTTTCTTCTCTCTCTGTCTCTGGTTCTCTGTCTCTCTCTCTGTTCTCTCTGCTCTCTCTCTGTTTGTCTCGTCTCTCCTTCTGTCTCTCTCTCTGTCTCTGTCTCTGTCTCTCTCTGTCTCTCTCTCGTCTCTGTTCTCTTGTCTCTCTCTTCTGTCTTCTCCTCTCTGTTCTCTGTTCTCTCTCTCTGTTCTCTCTCTCTCCTCTCTCTCTGTCTCTTTGTCTCTGTCTCTTGTCTCTCTCTGTCTCTGTCTCTCTTGTCTCTGTCTCTCTCTGTCTCTCGTCTGTTCTCTCTTCTCCTCTCTGTCTCTCCCCCCACCCCTGCTTGTCTCTGGCTTCTGTCTCTCTCTTGTCTCTCTCTCTCTCTCTCTCTCTCTCTCTCTCTCTCTCTCTGTCTCTCTCTCTCTCTCTGTCTCTGTCTCTCTCTGTCTCTCTCTGTCTCTCTCTCTCTCTCTCTCTCTCTCTCTGTCTCTCTCTCTCTCTCTGTCTCTGTCTCTCTCTGTCTCTCTCTCTCTCTCTCTCTCTCTCTCTGTCTCTTTCTCTCTCTGTCTCTCTCTCTCTGTCTCTCTCTCTCTGTCTCTCTCTCTCTGTCTCCAGGGCTTTCTGATAACTTGGACAAAGCTTTTCAAGGCTAGTGGCGTGGAGGGCATGGATGTTGTGAAGCTGCTCAACAAAGCTATTAAGAAGCGAGGAGTGAGTCTTATCTTTTTTTTTTCTCATTTGTGCTCATGTGATGCCACACTGAAGTTCTGCAGTCTGACGTTCACTTATTTATCCTAATTTATTATTATGTATTGAAAGATCAGAGAAATACTACATTTGGTTTAATTCAAACTGTGATGCAGATAGGCACAGGTGACAGCATACATACTTTCTTACGTGTGTGTGTGCTTTAATTTCTTTCAGGACTATGAAGCTGACATCATGGCAGTAGTGAATGATACCGTGGGAACGATGATGACCTGTGGTTTCGATGACCGGCGCTGTGAAGTCGGCATTATCATCGGTACTACAACAATGTGCATTTAAGAGTGTATTTGGCATTGTTGCACGTAAAATAAAATTCAATACTCTCCAAGCCAAGCGAAGTGTAAGGATATGGATCTCTCTGTGTTTAGGTACGGGCACCAATGCGTGCTACATGGAGGAGCTGCGTCACATTGACCTGGTGGAGGGAGACGAGGGCAGGATGTGTGTGAACACTGAGTGGGGAGCCTTCGGAGACTGACGGCAGACTGGAAGACATCAGGACAGAGTTTGACAGAGAGATAGACAGAGGCTCCATCAACCCCGGCAAACAGCTGTATGTCAAACCAAAACTATTAGTCTTGCTCTTCCAACCTTCTCTTTTAGATGTACGTTTCTGTTTTATGACTCTGTGCTTTAAGTTTAAGATCCAACAAGTCCTGCGCTCAGTCAGTCTGAATAGCAGAGATGACTGTCGGTGCTACTTGTTGACTCTCAGCCAATGTTTTTTCCCCACATGGGAGTTAAAGTCTGTGTTTCTAAAAATGTGAGATGCTTATAGCCTCACCATGAGAAGAGCAGCATCTGAATCGACACATTAAATCTGACTTCTGAATTGAACTGTTAGAACACAGCTCAGTTGGTATGTAAGATATAGTGGTATTCAACAAGATGTTTTGGGGTTTTTGTATCACCCGCCTCTCATTTTCTCTTTCCCTGTGTCGTAGGTTTGAGAAGATGGTCAGTGGTATGTACATGGGGGAGCTGGTTCGTCTCATCCTGGTGAAGATGGCCAGAGAAGGCCTGGTGTTCGAGGGAAGGATCACCCCTGAGCTTCTCACTAAGGGGAAGATTGAGACCAAACACATCTCAGCCATAGAGAAGTAAGTCACACTACATGTCAATTCTATGTTCTAATGTTATGAAACTAAATCAGAAGACTTTAAATGATATGTATTTGTAGTCCATCATTGCTTCTCTGTCTTTCCTGTTTAGGAGTAAGGAGGGGTTGGCCAAGACCAGAGAGATTTTAAACAGACTTGGTGTGGAGCCCTCAAATGACGACTGCATCGCTGTGCAGCATGTGTGTATTGTTGCTGAAATAGCACTCTTTGAATCCCTCTCTTCAGACATGCCATTAAAATTCAACTTTATTGATTTATACAGCAACTTTCGTGCAAAGTTGCTGTATAAATTGTTTAACAATACAATGAACATAGCACAGTAAAAGAGGGTAGATAAAGATTAAAATATATTTTAGTAGATTAAGAGAATGCTAAAGTAAATAGATATTCCTCTAAATTAGCGAAACAAAACGTGGTCAAAGTATTTAATTAATTTCTGTCGTATAAACAATTTAATGCAAATAGGAAGAACAAAATTAAATATTTTTTAACAGTATTGCTATATTTCTATTTTAATTGCAAACATAATCATGTACATTTATGCAGCCATACATTTTTTTATTTTTTTTTATCAACATATCTGAGATCTGTTATTAAGGTGCTTTGTTTATCTTATTCTGCAGTTCATTAAGTTTAGATGTGGTGCTTGATGATTTTCTGTCCTCCTTCAGGTTTGCACCATTGTGTCTTTCCGCTCTGCCAACCTGATAGCTGCCACGCTGGCGGGCATCCTGCTGAGGCTAAAGGAGAACAAAGGTGTGGCACGACTCCGAACAACTGTAGGCATTGATGGATCTCTATACAAGATGCACCCACAGTGAGTGGATTAAAGAAATGTTCATTGTACATGATATACTAATACATCTTACATTAAGTTTGAAGTTACTCATCACTATGTAGTATATACTGTCTAAAGAAGATCCAGCACTTAAACTCTTATGTTTCAGATATGCCCGTCGTCTTCACAAGACCGTCCGTCGCCTGATCCCGGACACTGATGTACGATTCCTCCTATCAGAGAGCGGGTAGTAGTAAAGGAGCAGCCATGGTGACGGCTGTGGCCTACCGACTCGCCGAACACTCACGAGAAATTGCCCAAACACTGTCCGAATTCCGCCTGTCGACCAAACAACTGCTGGAGGTGAGGACAGAGAGAGAGAGAGAGAGAGAGAGTGTGTGTGTGTGTGTGTGTGTGTGTGTGTGTGTGTGTGTGTGTGTGTGTGTGTGTGTGTGTGTGTGTGTGTGTGTGTGTGTGTGTGTGTGTGTGTGACTTCACTACTGAAGATAGTTTTAAATGTATCCAGGTAAAGAAGAGAATGAGGACCGAGATCCAAAATGGCCTTTCAAAGAGCACTCAGGACTCTGCTACTGTCAAAATGCTGCCAACCTTTGTAAACAGCACTCCTGATGGCTCAGGTGACACACTCACACTCACACTCGCACACACTCAAGCTGGCAACTTGTGACTGCACATGTGTGTCTGTTGGGAAGAGGGTAGCAGCTGCGGTCATTACTCAGCAGCTGGTTCACACCATGTCCCACCTCTCTGTGATTGACACAGCCCTTAGCCAATGATTATCTATCATCACTGAAACATCATACCCACCATACTGATGTCACTTTTGGCCCTGTGTTGTTTTTTGCAACTTCAGAAATGTTTTCATAATCATCATAAAAACACATTTATGTACGAATGTGTGAATATAAACATGGCCAACATTTGCAAGAACAGTAACATTTAAGAGGGAGAACGATGAACTGCAGATTTAACATGTGACTGATGTACAATCTTTTTCACATTGACATCCTCGGCATTGTACAAGGAATAATCTGAGGTGTGTTTGACATAGTTACTGTTTTATTTACGCGTTTGTTTGTTTGTCTGCCCGTCTTGTTATTCAGAGCATGGGGATTTCCTGGCTTTGGATTTAGGAGGAACCAACTTCCGAGTTCTGTTGGTTAAGATTCGTTCTGGTAAGAGGAGAACAGTGGAGATGCACAACAAGATCTACGCTATTCCTCTAGAAGTGATGCAGGGCACAGGAGAGGAGGTGAGACCTCGTCCTTCACTTGACCCGTTAAATCTGTGTTAAACCGACTGATGTGATGCATTTGAGTGAAAGTCAGAAAAGTGGGTGAGAAACTTTGAACTTGACCTCCTGTTGCCTTGTTGTTACTGTAAAGATTAGGGTAGTTAGGTAGGAGGTCCGGGGTGTGACGCTTGTTGGCTCAGAGGTAAGTGGATAGGATGGACGCAGCAGGGAGGAAGCTCGATGGGTAAGAGGTAGACCGAAATAGAGGTTCATTAGCACCGAGTTGACCGTCTTTAAAACGTAGATTTGAACTTAACTCTTGTGTACCGGCTGAGGCTAATCCTGTCTGTCACCTTTTGGCCCTTTCATCCTCACTATTACTCCTCCGTGTGTTTCTCTTCCTCCTGAGATGCACGGGACAAAACAGTCAGAACAGAAATGGCACTTATTATTGTAATTTACTTATTTTACCCAATTACTGTCTCAAGACCCAGGTGTCCACTCTCCTCTGAGACGACCTTTTTTATTTTTTATAGTCTGTGTGGTTTGGTGATATCGCACATTTCCCAGCCTAGTTAGTCAGAGTAAGTGAGAAATCCCGTGTGGGTGTGCAGGGCCTTTTTAAGTGAGTGCTTTAAATTCCATTAGCCAGAAAGTTATAGCCAATAGTAGCAATGACACATTATCTGTGTCCAAAGATGTTTGCTTTTCACTACACAGAATATAATAAAATAGATCTTTATCGTCCACAAGGTTAGAGAAATGTGTCTTCGTATTTATTCCATACTGAGCAGCGCTCGGTCTGTGTGATAACAATTACTCGTCCATGCCATTGCTGGAAATATGAATTAATTTGCCTGGTTAAGTAATTGACGCATGACCAACAGATTTAACAGGGTTCCACTAAATTCCACCTTTCCCTGTCACGGGTCTGTACTGCCTGCAGAACAGTCAAATTATATAACACTGCTGTGAATTAAACCTCCTAAAATATGTAAATTACAATTCTGATGAATTAAAGTAAATGGAGTCTGCATTTAACAACGAAACTATATCAAAACATCCGTTTACAAAGTCTCACACACTTTCACAAATTCAAGGTAACACAGGATGAGTAATTGATATAGAAATGTTTCCATTTTGTGAGTGAGGTATTCCTTTTTTAATATGTTCTTTATCCATCAAAAGGATTACTTTTACTTTCTATGGTTAACTATGTTTGTTAATATTGCCGGACCTAATACTATAATCTGGCCGGTAATAAATAAATAAATGGAGGAAGACTAATTACTGGAGGTTCAGAATGTTTTTACATATTGTCATATCTTTCTTCTTCCAGTTGTTTGATCACATTGTACAGTGCATCAGTGACTTCCTGGACTACATGGGGATGAAGAACGCTCGTCTTCCTCTGGGCTTCACCTTCTCGTTCCCCTGCCGTCAGACCAGCCTGGACGCTGTGAGTGAACAGCTCTTTCTTCCTCTCTGATCTGCTCAACTGTCTCTTACTTCTTAAGAGGCGTCTGATAAACTTACATGTTACCAGAAGCTTCAAGAGCAAACCTCAAATGTTTCCAAAATACCAACTCTTCAAGAAGCCGTTTAGCAACACTGTGTTTCATGAGGCCAAGACAATACTTTTCTTAGCGCTGAGCAAACCATGAAATCCTTGTATCCTATGCAAGATAACACTATTTTCAATTGTGTGTGTGTGTTTAGGGAATCCTGGTGACATGGACTAAGGGCTTCAAGGCGACAGACTGTGAAGGAGAAGATGTGGTGGGCCTGTTGAGGGATGCCATCAAGAGGAGAGAGGTAGGACATGAGGAGCAGCAGCATTCAGTTAAACATGGCGCTGACTGCAAACATGTGTACTGTGATGTTGCATCGTTATGCGTTTCTTCTTCTTCTTTAGGAATTTGACCTGGATGTAGTGGCCATAGTGAACGACACAGTGGGAACCATGATGACCTGCGCCTACGAAGAACCCAACTGTGAGATTGGACTCATCGCTGGTTAGTTTCTTTTATATTCACTCTTTTTTTTTTTGAGTTTTCAGTTGGGGAAAAGAAAACAATAAAACTTAATTAGTCCAAAAATAAGCCTATTAAGTATCTATGATTGTTAAAATACAATAAAAAGATGATACAGAAAGAATTGTATTAAAGGTTCCTAAAAAATAACATGAAAACTGATCTGATGCAATATTACGAGGAAATAATCTGCTCAAGATACATCCAAATTTATGGAAACTTGCTGAAGTAATTGTCGTTCACTATTTGGGTTTATTGTACAGCTTATCGGTTGTTCTGCACTGTTATGGTTATGCATTGTATATAATATGAAATATCCAATAAAAAACTTTCACCTAATGTCAGTCAGGGGTCGTCAGTGATATAAAAAGGTTTGGGAAGCACGGCTCTATCCATCTGACGGGTTGTTCTGATTACAGGCACTGGCAGTAATGCATGTTACATGGAGGAGATGAGGAACATCGAGATGATAGATGGAGATGAGGGACAGATGTGTGTCAACATGGAGTGGGGGGCTTTCGGAGACAACGGATGCCTTGACGACATCAGGACAGAATATGACCGTTCTGTGGATGACTTCTCCCTCAATCCAGGCCAACAAAGGTAACCACACACACACACACACACACACACACACACACACACACACACACACACACACACACACACACACACCTTTATTTTCTGGACTCGTATCATGTTTTGTGTGCTTGCTTGTGTTTTACAGATATGAGAAAATGTGCAGCGGCATGTATCTCGGTGAAATTGTACGAAACATCCTGATAGATATGACCAAGAAAGGATTCCTGTTCAGAGGACAGATTTCTGAAACTCTCAAGACAAGAAGCATCTTCGAAACAAAGTTCCTCTCACAGATAGAAAGGTAAGAAAAAGAGCGCTTTGTTTGTGTTTACTCAAGGAGGTAAAAAGTATACTGGACGTTTGTCTGTTACCTAAACTGGGAAAGTGACAACCTCAGTAGATTGCACTACATAATTATCTTTGCTTATTTCCCTGTTAGGCTACTGATGCTCTTACCCTGTGAAATTGTACTTTTATGGAGTTTATTTCCCTTTTGCTCAGACATTATGTCTTTGTCTTTCTCCAGTGACAGATTGGCTTTGCTGCAGGTGAGATCCATCCTGCAGCACTTGGGGCTGGACAGCACCTGTGATGATAGTATTATAGTCAAAGAGGTAAAGTACAGTGAGATACAAATGTGTACCCAATCAAAACATTAGCACACAAGCATGTTTAGTAGCTAATCCAGTCTCACGACCAACCCTTGATAATGCATCAAGGGAAGTTATCGACACACACTCTTGACCTTAATGTTCCAAAGATGGAGATGTAATGGTAGGTACACATACCTGGCTCCAAACTGGCCGTACACTTGAATCAACAAAACCCTCTAAACTGTTTCAACCTTAATGAAATGCATTAGTGTTGGCTAGGTGTACCTATTAAATGGGAAACTTGAGTGTATGTACTGGACACTGTAAA
The DNA here is from genome assembly GCF_900634415.1 of Cottoperca gobio. Lineage (NCBI taxonomy): Eukaryota > Metazoa > Chordata > Actinopteri > Perciformes > Bovichtidae > Cottoperca > Cottoperca gobio. Next base: position 23,542,672 of record NC_041357.1, read on the forward strand.
AGAATTTGAGCCCCACAATATATCGTTATCAGGCTTGTCTTGTGAGAGTCAACTGAAACAGACATATTTATTTTCAAAGTTTGTGGATTGATATATTTTGTGTAGCAGGTACAGTCTGTTGCAATAATGATGTTTTTCATTGTTATGCAGGTGTGTGGAGCAGTGTCACATCGTGCAGCGCAGCTGTGTGGGGCAGGAATGGCGGCCGTGGTCGATAAGATCAGAGAGAACCGAGGAGTGGACCATCTGAACATCACTGTAGGGGTGGACGGGACACTCTACAAACTACATCCACAGTGCGTGAGATTAATCAGTAACAGACAAAACTATTGTCAACTCAAGTGCCTCAGAAACAAAGAACTTGACATAATGGTGACTATGCCATGCTGTCATGCGTCACGGACCTGTTTTATGTTCTAGTACAGTTAATGATACATTTAATTTCTTTTCATGACTACTGTATTAGTCATCCATGAGTTGAACATTGCTATGCAGAAGTATAATGTGAACAAAGGCAGGTTCAACCAGTTGTGTACAACAATGTTGAGAAGAGCTGCAGGCCATTATAGCTCGACAAATAAGTTCCAATGTTTGCTCCTTTTGTTCTTCTCTGTTCAGCTTTATACCGTATATATTCCCAAGGGATAACAGTATGTTGTTGTTTTCCCATCTTATTTCTTTATGTACATAGAAATAAAAAGTTCTGTTCAACTGATCGATCACATGCAGTAGTCTGACAAACTAATTTAATGTCACGTCAAGTACACAGATACAGCTGCTGGATCAAAAGGTCAAACTAAGGCATGAATCAGACAAAATATATGCACGCTGAGATCTTCCTCAGACATTTAAACTGCCATCAATTAACTGTTTAACATTCTGTCAAATCTTTTGTCTCTGTCTAGTTTCTCCGGGGTCATGCACCAGACAGTGAAAGAACTGGCTCCGAAGTGTAGCGTCAACTTCCTGCTGTCGGAGGACGGCAGTGGGAAAGGAGCTGCACTCATCACAGCCGTGGGCTGCAGGATAAGACAGGAGCTGAACAATAAATAGAAAATATATCTCTGTCTCACTGTTACCTCCCCATTGTTCGGTGTTTCCCCTCTCTCCTCCTTCCTTTTCTTTCCCCTTGTCTCCTGTCCTCCTGAATCCAGCCAGTCCAGTCAACGTATCGCGCACTTGTAGCTGCTTTAGCCCGTCTTCATGACAGAGAGGAGATACTTTTCTCTGCTGTGTTAGCTAGCAGAGAGCCAGGCACTATGTTGTAGTTAGATTATGTTTAACTATTGTAACAATACCCAGACTCTTAATGTGTCTGAGGTTAAATGTATAGCGGTGAAACACACACATTTAAACCTGTAAAAGAGTCCACACACTCCTGTAATGCTCTCATGATGCTATCATTGCCATGTGAAGGATTCCTCTCATGATTCTGTTTCAATATACCAAGTACAACCATTTCAAGATCAGTTTCAATAAGCATGCAACATGTTCAGTAGACGCAGGGACATCAAAACCAAACGTATCCAAAGCGTGTTTGCTGTCTCTACAAGATGTAAAAGGTATATTAAAATGTTTAATATCTTACCCAAATATGATACAATATGTTATACAGACATTGTTGCTATTTATTTTATTTTTGTATTGCGCAGTTAAAAAAAAAAAGAAAGTAATGAGGCACACAGAGGAAGCCATCGTTAAAGTCCACTCAGTCGGTACCTGTCCTGTAGAGGAGGATTTAATCAACAGTGTCAGAGCAGAAGGGTGGAAAAAGGGAGACTTTTACTGTGCTTGATCTGCAGGAGATGTCACATGCTTACTAAATGTGCAGATTAGGTCTAATTTATGAGAGCAACCTTACTGTAATGTGCTCTACTGTAAAATATGTCCAAAGAGCAATTGTATGTTAAGTAGAAATCCTGTTATTGGTTCTAAGCTATTGATAAGTGCTTGTTGTTTTGTCAAGAAGTGCTGGCTACCCTCACCCTCAGTGAGACGTACCAGTTACTTCCTAACAGCCATGAAACAGGAATGCGGTGCTAACATAGATTCCAGTGGAAAAGCTACGGCCAAACTGTATATCAAGAATATTACAGTATAGCACTCTCTCTACGCCGTTACGCTCCTGAAGACTCAGGAGGGTGTTTAAGTGAAGTGCTGTATGGTTCATTCAAGTAACACATTCATGTAGCGTCATGTGATTTTTAATAATATGTTTTTGCTGTTAATGATACTCGTTAAAAGACGGGTGAATTTATTCACTGGTGTTTTTCTGAGACATATTTTCATTGTAGAAGCGTCCCTGAACAAAAGCTTATACAAGATGGCTGGCCTCTCCAGCGGGTCCTAAACTAGTAGAAGAGCTTTTGGACTTTAATCTCTTTGCTTCTGTTCATAAAACCCAGACTGAATCTGTCATTCAATAAACAAAGACAAACTTGTGTCAATCCAATTTTGTGTTGGTTTTTTTTTTTGCACCAGAAATGTTGCACTAATGTACGGATACATTTTTAGAAAAACAGAATGGAATAAAAACTAATTGATACCATCACAGAAAACATTAATTATTTTATAATTAATGAAATTAAAATTATTACATTTGTTAATTGCACCTTTTAAAAAAACAAAACTACCAAATGAAATAGCGGCGATCAGTGGTACTAACTTATCGTGTCCATTCAGCCCATTGGAATCTGCTTACAGTACTTGCAGCTTTAAATATCCTTCATTTCAATAAGGTCTTCTAATATAGGCTGTTAGGTGCAACCAAAATTATTTTTAAACGAATACTAATGTCTTACGAAAGTTAAGTTTGCAGGTAGTTGGCCTTGGTACATTACATCAAACCTACACAGGTTGTCCGTGTGTTCGGAGGTCACCTGCACATAACCTCGGGACATAAGTGTCCTTTAGCAAACATCTGCAGCAGCTCCTGTACTCCTCCTCTGAACCCTCTGGCATTAATACAATGTGTAGAAGACAACCGAGGGACCATCACACACATGTATACTGTCACATTTATTCAACATAATATCGACTTTTGTGTAGACCACAAACAACTACCCTGTTGGTTTGTGTAGACAACAAATACACTTTGTCACTGTGTGTATTTTAAAAGTCAGAACGTTGTTACAAGGACTACATTTTGAAATGTTAACGCTTACGTTACAGGCTACAGCATTTAAAACATTGTGATCCTACTGTATGTGCACAAGTCCCATTTTTACATTTCCACTTCATCAGCATATTTTACATTATTACACTCAAAAGATCACATTTTACAGCACTCTATGTGACAGACATGTAAAGGAATAGTACTGTACAGGTACGTGCTCACCTTATAACTAATAACGAGGGACATCCAGCTAAGTCTATAAAAAAAAGTTTAATTAATTAATGTTAGAGACAGGAGGTGGTGCCCTCTCTGCCACATTGACGCAGGAAGTGTTCAGACTGTCTACATTGTCCTGCTGCTGCTGAAGTTACATTCTGTGTTATAGTATAAATAGCTCTGTGTCTGTTAATCGTTGAGCAAGTTGGGATTTCATTTGAAGGTTACTGATCTGCTTAACTGCAGCGCCGTCGCCTTCATAGAGTCTTTTATTATAAGGTCATCGATACGGTCGATCCTACACTAACAATAAACTGAGTTACCAATGAATTACGTTACAGTTATAATCATTGTGTGTGTTATGATTGCGGAAGAAAATAAACTAAATAGAACATTTCCCTTTGAAAAAAGCCTCTTTTCTTTTTAAATCCCATGTCTGGCGCAATACAAAGAAAAGAAACACACAAAAACAACATTATTAAGGCTTGGTGCTGATGCCAGTGGACTGTTCATCCAGCTATGTTGTTGAAAACCAGTAACCACAAAAAGACGACAGTTACACATACAGTAAATAGCCACAGTTCACAGCTTTTCACCAAAGAAGAAGCAGATAAAAGTCAGGGATGGAAGAAAGGATGTCGATGACGGAGGGAGGACGAGAGAGAAAGGGCTTCAGTAAAACAAATGAATAATGGACGGATTTATCTGCAGACTTCCCCACTAACAGCAAACACTAACAATGCAAGACTACGCCTCTTTTGTTGTCCAGTATGCAGAAGTAATTTCTTCATATATAGTTATATTTTCACATTTCACCACTTTGGCATTAACAGCAAAACATCCATCAGCTTCAGAGTCACATTCATTTATATTCCTTTTTAACTAAAAGGTCCAAAGCCACACCCGTGATGTTTCCCACGTGGATGACTGTCACCACAGTTTGCTCCACTTTGTTGGCGCTCCTCTGTCTTTATTGGCTGCAGTTTACTTATTATCAGCTGTGTTGCTATAGAAAACCCTGTTGCCATCCCATCGAGGTCGTCCTCATCGGGATTTGTTTCAGCAGTCAGTTGTTGTGCTGCATAAGTTTGGCAGCTGGGGATTTTGTATCATCCGGCCTCTTCAGTGCACATGTGTTGTGTGTGCTGTATGTTTTCGAAGGTGCCTGTTTATTAGCATCTCTCTCTCTGTTCAGCTCGGTGCCGATAGCCACGTTTGTGTCGAAGGCGTTGTTTGTTTTGATGGAGGTGTGTGCATATGAACTGTCTTTGCGGTGGCTGCGTGTCATGGTGACTCTGAAGGTGTGCGTGTGCTGCAGTTCCATCCTGTCCTCCGCCGACACTTTGATGAAGGGACACCAAGCAAACGCATGACGGAAACCGGCACGAAACCTGCAGAGAGAGGGAGAATTAGTTTTCTGCCTCAAGTTTTGGGATACTTGAACTTGAGGAGTTTCTGTGTGTGAATAAGTCTCTTACCTTTGGTTTAGACAGCAGTAAATGATAGGATTGTACATGGTCGAACTCATCGCCAACCAGAATATGGCCAGATACACCTAACAAAGAAAGGAAAAATAATAAATAAATCCGACTAAAAAGAATTTATGCATTTTAGTCAGCCTGATAAGAGAGCATCCTTGTTTTAAATATCTCTGTCTGGTATGAGCACTTGACTGCAGTAAATAGAAACAAGCTGACCAGGATTGTTAATACAGTAGGGAAGTTAGAAGGCAACAAAGCCATTAGATGACCTTTACAGGACAGCTGTACACAGCTAGCCCGGTCAATTATCAATCACAAAACTTGTCCCCTCCACCCTGAGTTTGAGTTGCTCCCCTCAGGACGACGCTATAAAATAACCCTGGTAAAGAAAAGGATTTACAAAGTGTCATGTATTGGGTTAGATAGGCCAGCAAGTAAGATCAGATTTAGAAAATTGATCACCTGTTGAATGTAATGTTGTTTATAAATGTCTCTGTTAAAAGATCCCAGTATGAAGTAGATGTGGTAGGGCAACCAGCACAGGGCAAAGGTCACCACCACGACAACCATCATTTTCACCACCTATCAGAAATCACAGAGGAAAAGTAAGCCATATTTTAATACCGCTTTGTTCAGTTCAACTAAGCTAAACTTAGAATAGTGAGAGTAACACTTCAAAAGCCCAGACTTACAGGCTATGACAGTAGAAAAATAAAAGTGTGTGACCTTTCTCTTGGCTGTTATCTGGCTGTGGTAATGGTCTGTCGCCTCTCCGGGGATGTGCCCACCCCACAGCGACTGGCCAACTAAACTGTAGGTCACCAGCATCACCAGCAGAGGGAGCAAGTAAATCAGCAATATCACTGCAAACTGGTAACTGCAAAGGGAGACAGAGAATAAAGCTTTAATTGTGGTTTCAGATAATGTCACAGGCTGTGAGCCCACATTGGTTGAAGGGTTTCTTTGGTTGATATTGATATCCTCTTCCAGCATAGCTTGCTTAACCTTTAAGTTAATCCCCAGTTACTGCCTTACCAACACTTAAAAGTGACTTGATAGCTTATAAAATGGTAGAAAGAAAATCACTACCATTTATAAAAGTCAATCAAGCCTGCAATTACAAGTGTCGTCAGGTCCTGACGTTTTGTTTTTCAAACCTTGGGAGCTAAAAACACAAACCAGAGGAAACACAACATCCATATATACTGACTGTACATAAACGTGCGCTCACTGTTTTCAAATGTGTGCATTACAATAACTTCTTGTGTACTGATTTTGCATCAGTGTCACCTTATTAATCTCTTAACTGTCATACAGACAGTATCTTTGTGTTGAAATTGTTTAATAATATAGATCTGCCTTGTCTGCGTTTTTTAAGATGAATCTTTCACCTCAGTTGATGTGTTCCTCCATAATCGTCCGGCCAGTCGACCATGCACACGGTTCTGGGGTAGTAAAATATTGTCACGCTGTAGTAGCACTGAGGGAAAGCCAGAAAGATTGCTACAATCCAAATCAGGGCGATCACAACCTTTGTAGAGGTGGAGGAGAGGCGGGGCTTCAGAGGGTGGATGATAGCCATGTACCTGGAAAAAAGATAAAAAGGTTTATTCATTCATAAATATCTTTTACACAGAAATCTGATGTTTAACTTATTCTCAACCTAAAGAGCTTTATGATTTATATACCCTGTTATTTAAACTGATAATGATGAATAAAGAGACCATCACCTTTGAATCAATTAATGCTTTCACTTGAAAATGAAGACACCAACTCTGATTGAAATGTTAATAAAATGTCTACACTGATTCTGATATCTGCTTCACCGGAGGGGAGCAGTTTAATGAAAGAGAGGTCGCCTCTACAGAGCGAGAGAAAGAAAATGAGCAGCTCTATATTTTGTGTGATATCTAAATTATTTCAAGGTTTGAGAGTCATAACAAAGAGACTTGTTCTCTGCCAGTAAGTTTATCTCTATCTGTCTGTCGAACATTTCCCTTTAGTGTATCAACCATCCAACAATTGTGCATCTTATGAAATGTACTTTTATTCCTTTTCTTAACGGAATTTCTCAGTTTTATCACCATTACAGTCCAATGACACACACGCACACACACACACGCACACGCACACGCACACGCACACACACACACACACACACACACACACAAACGTTGTGATCTTGCATACAATTATTTGAATTAAACATGTAATTTATTTTTCTTTTCTTTTCTTTGTTTTGTTTTGTTTTTTATTCTTTCTTTATTTCTAAAATAATAAAAAGCTAACTTGTCATCTAAATCATACAAGTGAACCCTAAAGTGTAAGATGAAATAATAAACCATAAAAGCCACAAATACTCTTATTATTAAGATTAATAATCTCTGTTGTGTAAAACATTAGCTTTTTAACATTAACTCTTCTCATTTTCATTATCAGTTCACTCGTAAACAAGTCACATCACACCCTTCTGTAAAGATTATGTTTCACAGTTTATCCGTTAAACATGTCATCAATTGTTTTCTACTTAGTGCTGCAGCTAATGAAACCTGAATAACGTCAAATAAACTGATGATTTGAAGGATGAACTTATGAGGAGAAAGTATCGAGATATATATATATATATATATATATATATATATATAAGCAGATGTTACATCTGGACTGATTTTAGGCTCATCCATCACTATATCTGTCCTGAGCCACAGAAAGACATTTATCATTCATATATGTCAATGCACATATATGAGAGAATAATGAAATGCTTCAATGAAATCTGTCCAACATGTCCTCTGCAACAGCTGCATTGTAGTGTACATACAGTTACGAGTTTATCGGGTACATCTTTGCTATTCAAATGCAGTCTAATACAACAGCACTGTAATAACATTCTGCACCTCTCACTTATGTAAATGTGGATAAAACATTACAAACCCCTATCAATACAATACAACATCACTTCTAACCAAAGCCTTAAGAACACAAGTTCATGAATACAATATTTATGCAGGACTGTTGTATTTTATTGGGTACAAGTGTAACTTAATTTACAGAACATATCGTATGTTACAGTAAGCATGGTTTCAGACTAAGGACAGACTGACCGTTCATGCTCCAATAAGCATTAGTGACATCTGTATCTCTGCTGCTTGACCTATATCTCCTCTGCACTGTGTGAACAGTTTCTGCTGATATCAAGTGATGCTTATGTATCTGAAAGAGTCGTAATTTCACAAGGAGTTTCTGTTTAACCTCAAATGACAAACCCCTGACTGATGAAACTGATGAAAAATGTTGTATTTGGCCAGTATGTTAACCACATTCATTCACCATAATTACTGTGAAATCCAGTGAAATGAATGAAACATGAATATATCAAAGATAGTGCAGTATTGTAGCAGTTAAGTGTTTTTTTTAAATGTAACTTGGTTTTTGAAATGCTAAATTGACTGTTTCAGTAATTGGTCATCCATCCTTTTTTTAATGATTTGCATAATGTAGTTCCTAAATGAGGCGCTTCAGGAGATGAGGATGGTCCTCCCATTAGTACTTAGTTTCTGGTTTCTTAAGTACTAAGGTTAATTTAAAAGGCAGTTTGGATGAGAGCATCCAATTAAATGTAAAGTAAGTCAACTTTGAGAAGTTCAGATTAGATTTATTATGGTCTTTGCACGTTCTGTAGGAGAGCTCTCTTACCTGTCTACTGCGATGGCAGCCATCGAGTATATTGATGAAAACATGGCCGTGATGGGGAAAAAGTTCTGAAATCGGCAGTAGCCCAGGCCAAAGTACCAATCATTGTGAAGTGCGTAGACGAAATTAAAAAGAGTGTTGAAGGTTGCCATGGAAACATCAGAGAAGGCCAGGTTGACGATGAAGTAATTTGTTACAGTCCTCATGCGTCTGTGAGCGAGAATGATCCAGATCACTGTAACATTACCAGTGATGGACACCAGGATGATCAGAGAGTAGGCTATAGCCCACAGAGCCACCTGAGAGAGGAAGAGAGGAGGGGGAGGAGAGGGGAGGGGAGGAGAGGAGAGGAGAGGAGAGGAAAGGAGGAGAGAGGAGAGGAAGAGAGGAGCGGGAGGAGAGGGGAGGAGAGGAGAGGAGAGGAGAGAGGAGGGGAGGGGAGGAGACAAGAGGAGAGAGGGGGAAAGGAGAGGAGAGGAGAGGAGAGGAGAGGAGAGGAGAGGAGAGGAGAGGAGGGGAGGGGAGAAGAGGAGAGGAGAGGAGAGGAGAGGAGAGGAGAGGAGAGGAGAGGAGAGGAGAGGAGAGGAAAGGAGGGAGAGGAAGGGAGGGGAGGAGAGGAGAGGAAAGGAGAGAGGAGGAGAGGAGAGGAGAGAGGGGGAAAGGAGAGGAGGAGAGGAGAGAGGCGGGGATGAGAGGAGAGAGGGAGAGGAGGAGCGAGGGGGAGAGGATGAGGAGAAAAAATAGAGAAGTATTGTATCGGATTTAGCTAAACTGACTCATTTCCATCTGCAGAACCTGGACAGGTAAACACAACAACTAATACCACTACATCACAGGCACATGATTTATATATTTTTTCAAACATCCTGAGTGTCTGTGTTTGGTTTGATTTGTAATTCTGGTTTTATATAACAACTTTAATTGAGTACAGTTTCATTCATTCTGTCCCCTCTAAATGCTTCCAGGCTCTGCTGGATGTAAATCCCCCATAAAAAGTGTCATCTCTGATGTTTATTCTCCCACCTGCCAGTCTGGCTGCTGGAACTGATTCACAATCGTCTCGTTTCCGTCCTCCAGGCTGTCGGTGGTCTCTGAAAAAGGCAATGCAGTGGCCTCCATGTCTAATTCAACGTGTTGAACAATACTCTCAGCGTCCATATTGTTCCCCCTGTTCACCTGGTGACAGAAACTTTTTGTATAAGTGTATGAGGCATAAAAAGAGATGCACAGTGCATTTTTATAATAGTTTTTTTTAAACCTTTGGTTTGCAGATATTTAATTATATTTCAGTCAAGCTTTTGAACCCTGAAACATCTATGCATTTCAGATTTGATGCAACCACGTGAGAGCATTTGGCTCGCTGCACATCTGCAGAATAACCTTAGTTAATAATCATACATCATATCGGAGTCTACTGATAGCCTATCTTACAGTAGCACATGACCGTTTCCTTGTGCGTTGATAAAGTGATAAATCCGTGCATTAGACGGTACCAGTAAAATATGTTCTGTAGAAAAATAAGACAACATCTCTGTCAAATGATCATTTTCATCTCTCTTACCTCGCTGATTACCGCGGTTGAGTTTCAGTTTTTACATCAGTTTGTCCGATCCATAAAATTAAAAAGAAAATTAGACTCCTTCTGCGTAATGGACAACCGAGGTCCATCCAATAATCCACCTCAAGACATCTCTACTCTCTCTTTCTCTCTGACACACACATACACACACTTTCTCTCTCCCTCCTGGAATGTGTAACTAGCTGATTACGTCGCAAGCTGCTGAGAGTGACTGATACGCACTGACCGCCAGGCACGCGACTTTGGACGTGGAGCTGCGCCTACTCCATCTACAGAAGGAGAGGGAGAGAGAGAGAGAGAGAGAGAGAGAGAGAGAGAGAGAGAGAGAGAGAGAGAGAGAGAGAGAGAGGAGAGAGAGAGAGAGAGAGAGAGAGGTGAAGGAAGGGCAGAACAATTTAACTGATCTCTAGTGTTCTGTTGTGTGTGAGAAGTGTGAGAAATAGGCTATGCAGGTAGGCTGTGCACAACTAGTGAGAAATCAGTATTCAAATTTAAATGAAATCATCAGAAGAATTGACCGCTTGGTGGGGAAAGCTACATAAAGAGGTTTTATATCCCCAGTCTGCCTTTAATTTCTGCAGAACATCAATTTTCCAGCTGTCCTGAAATGCTAAAGCACATTTGTATTGGTTTCCTGTTATAACTATATACATCCTCTTCTATTTCTCTTACATGCAACATATAAGACACACAGAGAGGGGTGATGTACAACATGTGCAGGTGTCTTCTGTTCCTCCAACAACAGAGGAAGAGCACTTTGACTTTACATACATTTTCATTATGTATGAAAAGTAGATGCTTTGTTTATTACATGCTAACCTCAAATCCCCACTGCCTGTGTAAAATGCTTCTTTGATGGAGTTTACATTAAGTTCTATGAATACTAAGAATCTCTTTAGATTTTTTACACCAAATAAACCTTAGCTCCACTCATGTTATAGTGCACCCTGTTCTATCGTGTAAGCTCATTTTGCACTTTACCACTTACACTGCCATCATTCCCACCACTACTTGCACTATAACTTGTAAGTAAAACATACAGTTACGCATATATACATATACATAGGCTATATACACAGTATACACACAAACTCCACTCCACAACTGCACTTTATTGTGCCAACCTTGAACAATGAACCAAAACTCTTGGGGTCCTTTCTTCATTTATTTTTGTTCAATTCACACCTCCATTATTCTGTAGGTTCTGTAACCCACAATCATCATCATCATCATCATCATCATCATCATCATCATTATCTGGAATTACTTGGGATTGAGCTAGATTGTCCTCCTGAGGGGTACATTTTATGGGTTTCGACATGGCTAAAGAGGTCAAACTCTATTGCAGTGTGGATATGGATTTTTAGGGCTGATTAATTCTTGGTGGAGAGTCTCTGTATTCTTTGCTGCCCCTCCTACAAAATGTCTGTTTCTCCATGTTGTTGTGTTTTGAGCAACGTTTTTCCAGTTGATGGTGTCGATGCAGATCTTTTTGAAGTTGTGCTAAACCTCTAAATTATTCATAATCAGCATAATATCAATATACATGATCATTCATATACTGATCACACATTTAATAAGCTCTGTTTCTCAGTGAAACAGCAAAGAGGAGCTTAATTAAAGGTTCAATGTGTGAGGTGTGCCAGAATTCAAACTTAAAACATTAAAACAATGAACTAACATTATCAACAGAATGTGACGAGGTAACAGTGTTGACGTTATGTTAAAGGTGTCTATGTGTTGTGTTGCAGAGATATTCGCTCCGCCCAGTCTTGTAATACCACTTGTCCCTCTAGAGGTGATAGTGAGTCACTGTCGCACCAGTCTGTCCTCAGTACACGGGGAGAAGAAGTGAATATTACAGCCATGTTCTGTGTCTGTTTTATAGTTAGTTTATTGGATTACATTCAAAGTCTCAGAAACAAGAAAACCACCCCCACCACCTTCGCTTCGTCCTCACAGCTGCGCATAGAGCTGTCGGCAGCCCCGGGAAACGCCGTGACTGACAGAGCTGGGGCTTGTTCTGGTTGAGCTCAAGTCTCTTCGGCAGCTGACTGGGGGTCCATTTGATGGAGGCGGCTGCCGAGTGCCGGCCCGGCCAACTTCTCTTCTCTCCCAGCGGGCTGCTTTCCTGGCTGCACCGCCACCGCATTATGCATGTCTTTTTCTCGTTTCTGCCAATTTGGATTTAGTCCAATGAACAAACTAACGTAACGTTAGACGGACTACAGCCCCCGGTTTACATTAGTGCACAGATGGATCAGCCAACTGTGAAGATTATAAGACAGCAGTGTCTTATGGTATTCTTGCCCACTGAATGACTGACAGGCATTACACAGGAGTAAATACAACACACAGTATAAAGAATACATTAGAATACATTAAATATGCCAAACTACTACAACTAAAATATAAACATTAGAGATTAAATACTGCCCCCTATTTCTTTGGAGCAGGTGGCTCGGAGTTACACATTCAAGCTTTAATTGATATCTGAATTAACTGCAGCGCTTCCCACAGGTTGAGAATTTAATGAGATTAAATGAGCGGGTTGCAGAGATGAGAATAGGGCTGATACTTGCAAAGAACAGCTGTGTGTTTGGAGTTATTGGCCTTATGCATTTGTATTTCTTCAAGCACATGCACTGCATCAATGCATGTGTGTTTAAAAATAGATATACAGTATAAATATTTACTTCTTAACCCGGTCACTTATCATCTTAACGTGCCACTAAGGACACTCATATGTACACTTGCTGTACATTTAAAGTGTTCACATTTCTGTAAAGTTGTTTGGTCATAGCAGTAACCTTATTTGGTTTCCTCGACAAGGCTGTGTGCAGGTAGTCTTTGTGCTTTGGATGCCTCTCTGTCTTTCTGATTGTGCTTTCTATTGTTTTTATTCTCATCGACAGTAACCACCCCTTTGTTGTCTGTTATTCCTCACATTGTTGCTCTTTATGTGTCTCTCATCCCTCCTTCCTGCTCTGTGTGACTCTCCCTCTTTCTTAGCAATGTGTTCGCATGTGTTTACACAGAAAGGAACAAATAGAGGTAGAGCCTGCTGACTTCTGCTGAACTCATTCAGTCTTTTCTCTGTTGTGTGTGTACAGTATGCACTGCATGTGTGTACTTTCACATGCTCACAGAGCCTTGTTGGCCAGCAGGGCCTGGTGAAGGGCATGTTGAAGGGTACAGGAAGGGGAATGAAAAGTGTCTACCAAGTCTGAGGCACTATGGAGAGATGAATAACACTAATGAGGAAGGGATGAAACACTCTGAACTAACATAAACAAAGACAGATGGCTGCATCGACTCACACTTTCTCACATCTTCTGTTAAATATTGCACCTGAGCACATTCAAAGACTAGATGTGAGCGATGACATCCATAAACATTTGATCAACTAGCCCGTAGTCTGTGTTCCTAGTCCAGAATCTTCACTGAAATGCAAACAATAATAACCATTGTTATTATGTATTAAAGTTGTTATATACTACAGGTGTTGTCAGAGTTTTTGCTCTCTTCAGACTTCCCTTCCCTTCTCCAAGCACCTTGGAATTAGATGACATTGTGCCAGAAAGCCCCACTCGGCTTTAAATACAAATGAAGCTTAGGTTTGATAACACCTGAAACTGCTCAAGCTTTTCTTCACTATACTAGACTTTACTTTGCACTGTTGTCAGCTAAATGCATTTTGCTTGTGGAAGAAATCATGGAAAGGCTGAGCTGATGAACAAGGAATAACCAAACTAGATTCACTTGAATGAGAAGCCACTCAGACAGCTCCCTCTTACCCACTCAACACACTTTATCGGCTGCTGATAAGGGTCGACCAGAGCAAACTCCAAACTGCAAACACTGAGGGCAATGATTGGCCACAGACAGCCCAAAGGTTTTGGTTTATCAGGGCACTAAAATGTATTTTGTGGTCCACAGCTGTGTATTCATAAGAGGTTCACACTTTTAGCTTGTTTGAGGTCTTATTTAGAATTTTTTTGATGGTGATGTGTAGAAAACAAAGTCTTGATATAGCAGTTAAGAGGATCAACGTCACAAACAACTAAAACAAATTCAACAATCCTAATTCAGAGGCTTCAAAGTCCACATTTCGGCAAGTTTTCTAAGAGATTCAGTGACCGTTTCCTTGAGATGATTCAGACCCTGACACAACACAGCAGGGTTTGCCAATTCTGCACAGTCTCTCTGTGCTTCACCACTAGGGGGCAAAGTTACATGTTTTGAGTTACTGTTTAATCAATAATGTGCTGATTAGTTGCTATAATAGACAAAATATAATTTTAAAGATCATGCTTAATAAAGCAGAGATTATGCATTTGCATTTCATGTTTCTTCCATGATGTATTTATATATATGTTTTTTATTAATTGTTTATTTATTGTCTTTTTTAATTTGCATGTAACATGTTTTGAAAAGCAAAATAAATTGCGTCTCACATAGATATTCATTGGCAACACAATTCAGTTGGTATTTGTTTGTATAAAAACAAATTTGTGTGCAAGATTATTATTTTATTTTGTGTTTTTACTCCTGATTCCTGAATCCACAGATGAACACAGGGTAGGTAAATCAGGTAGGGGATTACTAGCTATAGAGGAGGGAAGTTAAATCAGTGACATGGTGCTGTAGCATAGTTTTATGCTGTCTTCTTGGTCAAACCTCTCTTAAAAATGTGCTTATTACAACCGAATATCAGTGAGACTTTTATTTTTTAAATAAAAGAAAAAGAGGAGGAAGTGCAATGAGCCCATCATTCCTGGATACGCCCCTGCCACAATCTTCGGATCAATGTTGTGCTTCGTCGGTCAAAATTATTTGTAGGCTATTTCATATAACCTGTCAATCATCTAAAAAAATATCTCCATGGGAATATACAAGCTTTAAAAAGCGCAACACTGCGCCTCGCTATCAATTTCAGCCCATAACCATCCAATCCATCCATCCATCGCTCCAACATGCGCTCCCAGGTGTGGTGACGAGGACAACGCGGAAGTGTCAACAGCACTGAGTGCCGCTGGAGTCAACTGTCCTCAGACACGATGTCCAGCAACGACGATATCAGATACTGTCACCGATGCTCCTACATTCTCCTTAAATTCACCCTGTTCGCCTATGCCATCGTCTGGTGGGTAAGTAACATCCAGATTATCGTTCGTTAAAGAGGAGCGCGCGCTGTGTTTGCGGGGGCAGAACGTCTCGTGTGTGTTTCAATCATGTTTCAACTGTGTGCCGTCCAGCTCCATTGGAAGAAATATAATGTTGTTATTGCGAGAACATGATGAGATAGAAGATTGTATCCCCTTTTCAAATGGAGTTGTGTGATCTCCAGTGTTGAAGCGACAGGTGTTGTGTCTGTGGAGTAATGTTATTCTGCAGGATCGCAGACTTTGATCACCGTCTGTCTGTTACAATGTGGCCACACCCTCCTCTGTGCACCTTTACCCTGCTCTTACCTTGGCTACCTGCCTGATCTGCGCTGGGTAAATAGTACGAGATAGCAGATGAAGAGAAAAGGGAAGAGAAACCGTATATTCAGGCTTTTTTACCCCCCCCCCCCCCCCCCCCTGCTGTAGTCGGACATGAGTCATGTGTGGGCCACCAGATGACAGAACAGCAACAACGTTTTCAGTTAATGTAAGGAAGTGAAAAAACAGAGTTGAATTGCTCTAAATAACAGAAGTGGTCCAGTAATTGTATTTTTCAGATAACTAACTATTAAGTTAAGTATATTCAGATAAATCTAGTTACATTTTCAGATATCTTTCCTGCTTTTTCCAACTTTTGACACCACACTTGAATAGTGTGGGGTTTATATTATATGCAACTACTAATGCTTACATCTAAGTGCCATTACACTTACATAAAATGGAAATTGGTCTTTAAAACAACACACACCTTACACAACGGTACACAACAATTGTGTATCTTAAAGGGTGAGAGACCTCAAAAAGCTGCCATTGAAGACACCATTTTAAATAATGACCGCATGAGTTTGTAACTCATGTGAAATGATCAAAATGTATGATTTAGTTGAGTAGCGTACAGTAAAGGTAAGATTAGTTATTACCTATATGAAGGTTGTGTGACATCTGATCAAAGTGTGCAACGCCTTCTTTTCTCCACATTTGATTGTTTTTGGCCTTCTTGTATTTTAGCGTTGTGTAAAGAAACACTTTGTATTTCTCTGTAGGGTCCTTTCCATAATGTTGTCAGTGGCAGAAACCATTATTTTCAGTGGATGTACATTAAGGGTTTGCAATTATCTAATTTGATTACATTGCAGTCTCTTTTATGGCTTCTGTCTGCAACGTTCTCGCTTATTACTGGAACAAATCTGGGTTGCACTTTAAGTGTTTCTAGGAGAGCGTTGAAGTGTCCCCTGAAGAGACGTCTTTGTCCAACCTACTAACTTGTTAGATGAAGTCAATAAATAATATTTAATTTAAAAACAAGCAGTAAAGGCAACTTTACATCAGTCAAAATGTGGTTGGTAACAGAGCGATAGCAGACTAACGTCACATCTTCAGATGCAAAGGATCATTGTCTAACACTTTGTCCGGTGGTTTGGTGCTTAAATATGTTTGAAGAAGCTGCGATTTGTCCAGTCAAGGGTGAAATGCATTCATAATTACAATTTACTTGCATCAATTTCTATATTAAAGGCAGTAACTTAAAGCCATATCATTTTTTGTTGAGGACACACATTTGTTATAACTGAAACAAGATACTCTGATGGCTTACATTCTGTCAGTTTGTTTTTAAAGAATAAAGGTTTTCGTGCAACATAGCCAAACCCTGCAGCTGCTCCCTCTCATAGACATCGGGACAGATTGTATATTTGTGCAGACAGATGGCTAATTGACACAACTGTTACCGTGCAAAGTTAATCACTTATTTGTTTCTTCTGTGAGACGTTTATTCAGGGAGCGAGAGAGTGTGGGATGTTGAGGCACAGGGAGTCAGTAATGTGTTTGTTATAGAGAACGAATGCTGCCTTGATAGGAGCGGTGAGACAGATTAATGAGATATATTTACTTTGCTCCTACAGCTTGTTGATTCAGTCATGATAAAGAGACATCACACGCTGTCTCTGAGGAATGTGGTTTATCTCTGCGTGATGTAGTCAAGAATAAAGAGCAGCTTGGGTCATACCGTCACATCCTCCAGGAAACGTTAACGGTAGCGAATGTTCACACGCAGTATTAAAGTGGATTTATTAAAATCAGCATTTGTTTTCTTCCATAATGTTTCATAAAACTGGTGCGTGGGAGTAATTGAAACATATTTTGAGTTGACTGCATATTGTTCCCACATGTATTTAGTGGTGAAATCAACAAATGCTGATAAAACAGGCCGCTTTGTTCTGATAGTTTGTGTCGCCCATACATGTTCCAGGGTCCTGATCTCAGACCTTTGCTTTCTATTCAATCCTCTCATCTTTTAAATGTCCTAAAAAGGAAGCTGTAGGAGTATTCTTGGCTCTTACTGTCTAGCTTTCAGGTTTTTAATTCAATTTTCTTCTTAAATGTTTTTATAAATCACTTTGTTTTTCACTCTGATTGTCCCGCAGGACAGGA
The DNA here is from genome assembly GCF_900634415.1 of Cottoperca gobio. Taxonomy (NCBI): domain Eukaryota; kingdom Metazoa; phylum Chordata; class Actinopteri; order Perciformes; family Bovichtidae; genus Cottoperca; species Cottoperca gobio. The sequence goes on from NC_041357.1 coordinate 23,560,354, forward strand.
TGTCAGTGTGCTGGGAACCAGCTGCTAAATAGCATATGTTGGAGGAACAATGTCCAGGAGTTATTTCCTGTTTACTGTGGAAAATAATTTAAGCAATACAAAGGAAAATGACTTAAACTGGTTTTATACTGTATGATCAAAGGTGACACAGACTAACAGGATAACACGGAGTCATTCTGAGACGTTGTTATGCCCGTGTGTCTTTGTGTAGTGTCTTTGTGTAGTGATGATGCAGACAGTGCATCTGGTAGGTGGAGCAGAGTTGGTTGACAATGTATTAAATGTTGTTATTGTTGACATTTAAACATGAATATTATTTTTTGATTACTAGGACATGATGGGAGTTTTGTAAAAGTCTTTTATCAGCAGTTATGATTACCATTAGCGTATGCTATACATGCCTGTATCTTTCCGCCGATATAGATGACCTATAATTACCTGCTTCTCATGGCCGATACCCAGATAAGATATTTCCCCTTGATATATATCGTGCATCCCTAATTACGTTTTGTAATATGTTAATCTGTAAATTGAATTTTTAAACCAATTTAATGTACAAGAAATTGGAGTTTTTTTGCATTTTGAAGATACAACTGTGCTCTGATTCCACTTCACGCTGCTGTATGAGGTTATTTGCATTTTTAACCTTTTTTATTTGCACGGTGAGGGTTGACTGAGCACTCTGTATTTAACAGGGGCTCATACTGATGCACACTAAAACGCATGCACACATTGGAACTTCCCTGTTTAACGCAGGTCTTTATCTTTTGACCACACCAGCAGTTGGAGTAGCACTGTGTGCCTTACAAACTGAACAATATCTGTTGTTGTGGGAGGGAATCATTACACGTTCAGTCCTCAACCTTTACTGCCGTTAAAGGCCATGTCCCTGTTTGCTTCATGTGAGAGTCACAAGGTTCACATTTCTTCACATTAGTCTAACGTCCAAGACGCATTGGTGTCAAGACGACCTCCTCCATTATTTTAAGTACTCAAACCAGTGTTATGTGCCCTTTGATGTCTGGCTAACAAATGTGTTAATCAGATGGTTAGACTTGAAACGACACACAAGTGCTTAAGAAAACCTACTTAAAGAAAGCTGTCATTTACAAAAAACAATGGCAAATTCCTTTTTACTGCAGTCCACTCCAGTGTCTGGTGGAGAAGCAGACTATAACTTGAATGTCACTCGAAGAGCGCAGACCTCAGCCAAGCAGTTCTTCCGTAATCCTGCTGACAATCAAACAATCAAACCAAACTGAAAACATGACCCTCTTGGCCGAGGTAATTGGATTATAATTGTGTCACAAGCAGAAGTTTCACACTTTAGACTCTAGAGATTCCTATAAACAGGCTGATGCTTAGGGAGGTCCGCTTTTGATTGTTGGATTTGGTCCACTGAAGATTAAACAAGAATCTGCAGCCATGCTCGCTGCTCTGTGAGGCTCATACCTCCATATTTTATTTGTCTACTGCTTTACGGTTCACACAACATAATGTGAAGATGCTTCTTTTTTTTTTTGCCACATTAAAATGAGATAATTGCCAACCCACTTAGAAGTAAGCGGAGCTCTAATTTGTTCAGTCTTCATCCGCAGTGTTCAGGGCCTGCCCTGCATCCTTCACATGTCTGTAACTAAAGACAAACGTCAATGGGCAACAGTTATTCGTCCGTCAGTTTGACTTTCATCGTTTGTGTTGCACATTGGCTACACATGTTTGAATTGAACATAGAGTAGATATAGTAAATCCAGTTTCAGCACTGTATGCCCCACAGCAGTTAGTCAAGCGAACTAGCACTGTGAAATTATTTTAGCGGAGTGTAATAGGTTATATAATACAACTTAACCTTGGCCTAATGCCCTGATATTGTCACTAAGTCATCTGCAGCTAAGTGCATGCCGATAAACAGAGAGCTGCCTGTGTTATTATATATCTCAGATATTCAAGATTTGTTTGCACAAACCAACACAACTCTTTATGAAGATGATCACTCATGATCGTCTTTACAAAGAAATGTAGAGTTGCTCTGTTTATGGCTCTAAGTGCCCCCCCCTCTGTTCTTGGCTGAATCTGAGTGAGTTCAGAGTTGGTGTGTGGCTAGAGCGCAGCGAGACACCATAACATACAGCAAGCAGGGACATGTACGGAAAAGACGTTATGTTGGATTATAGTGTGTGTGTGTGTGTGTGGGTGTATGTGGGTGTGTGTGTGTGTGGGTGTGGGTGTGACTGAATTAAGAAGGTTGACTCCATCGTATTGCAATTGTTTTCCGTTGAATGACTGCTGGTGTAGAGTGATAACCAACACTGCTACAAGTGTGAAGACAACACACATTAATTTAGTAGATACAGTAGCTCCTTGAGTGCTAATTAGCAAATGTTAACATGCTGACACGCCAAACTAAGAAGGTAAACATTACCAACATCCTGCTCAGCATTAACATGTTACATTACAGTTCATTAGACGCTTTTGTCCAAAGCAACGTACAATAAGAGCAAACAATCATGAGGATACAACTCTGAACAGCAGGAATCTTGCAAGTACATTAGCGTCAAATAGGTGAAATCATTTAAGTGCAGAACAATAGCTTCAAATAAGACAAACCAATGTAAGTGCAACATACTGTACAGTACAAAGAACAGAATTCTTATTTATTTGCAGTCGGCAGTTTTTCGGCAGGAAATCGGCAGGCGTGGAGCTACTCAAAGTTAACGATGGCTGTTATCAGCTGGTATCGGAGGTGCTTTTGACTTGCATTATGAGTATTGGGCCAATGTAAATTATAACGTTGTCATGATGAGTTCAAATGTCTTGTAAGATATTTAGTTTTTGGTGAAAAACTTAGAAAGCGAAACTTAGTTTGAAAGAGATGTTTTCACAGCAATATAAAATAGATATTAGAGAGGGAATTAGGACCTCTTCCTAACAACAATGAGTATACAAACTTAATAAATGAGTGTATGTTGGAATACATGGGATTTATTTTCTATATGTTTTTATAGAATCATGGTTTTTCACTGTTTTTTGTATCGACTACATTTCTGGTATCTTGATATCTCTAGCTAATTGAACATCATAAAGATAATAAAAAAGGCAGATGTTGCAAGTTTCAGACTCTCTTGACCCTCCCTGGATACATAAACGATAAAGAAAAATGTCATTTGCTCTAAATTGGCGTTTGGCGAGTTACTGCTTCAGCTGCCTGATCATCACACTACAGTCCTACTTCTACTCGTGCTATTTGGCCGTAAGTGAATCTGTGTAAGTGGCTTTTTTAATTGTATTAAATTTCATTTAACTTTTATATAAATTAATTACATTTATAGTATACATTAAAATGGAGGTTCATATCATAGACAGATATTTCAGACACAACTAAAACGGCATAGCTTGATAATATTAGGGCTGAGTGCAAAATGTGTTTGTTTGTTCTTTGTAAAATGTGTAAACTGACCCTTTTTTTTTAGCTTTTCTTCAGTCTCATAATGTCCCAGGCAGCGACGGTTGCTGTCGCTGATTGTATAATTAGATGATAATTTATTGCAGATGCGGCTTTGATGTATGTTAATGTGACAAGGAAGGAATAAAACCCTGGACTGGATAGTTTGCAAATTATCTTTGACTGAAGAATCAAGCTTCTGTCTCAATCTGTTGCTCCTGTCGTGGTGCAGGGAGCTCTGGTCTTTCTAAACTCTTGTTAGAGTTGAGGTCAGAAACCATTATAACTTTTGCCAGATGGCAGTTCCTGAATGAAAGGGTTTATTATAATCTAATTAAACTGACCTTTTGAGGAAGGCTCAAATTAACTATTTTAATTTCTATGTAAATGAGCGTTGATGCAGCCTAGGCTAAATAAAACAAACCAGCACTTATTAAATAGACCTTATGTTCAGTCACTTGTGGCTGGCCTGTTGAAAATAAAACCAGCAATTAGCATTCATTAGCAGCTATACAGTAGTTGTTGAGAGACGAGACAGTTTCTACCTGTTGGGATATTGCTAAAGCGATTACTGAAGACTGATATCGGTTTATGATGATGTCGATGTTTTATCCAATAAGTTTCTGAACTATTGAATCTAATTTAGGTTAATTGTGTTTCAAAAAATGGATGGATACAATAAAAGCCTAAAACTAAAAGATTGAAGGAGAAAGAGTCTAGACATTTAGTTGCTTCTCAGCATTTATTGTTCTTAAAAGTTCAGACTTGAATTGATTATCTTATTATGTTGGTTACAAAAATGCTGTGCGTGTTTGTGTGTTGGTGTGCTTGTACTCCGACAGACAGCACAGATTACTCCCAGTAGATTAACTGTATTCAAAATTAACTTGCTTCAGAGTTCCTAATTAAAGAAAGCTGTCATTTTAAAACAAGAATGAATTATCTGTGTCTGGTGAAAACATTGATTCCAATGCTCTAACTAAGCTGTGGGGTTTCATTAGCAGAAGTTTCACACTCGAGGCTCCAGAGATTCCTGCAGACAGGCTAATGCTTAGTCAGACGTCAGTTTTCTAAAGATTAAACTAGAGTCTGTGAGGCTGCACTTAGGCAGGGTGGTGCTTTGAGCTAAATGCTAATGTCAGCATGCTGATGCTAAACAGAGGCCTGTACTACAAACAAGGATGTGGGGTTAGCAAGGTAACTTCAGCGCTAGCGCTGCTAGCGTGCTGCTAACCCTTCAGTCCTACGATGGTTCACTTCTTACCGCGTTAGATCACCGATGGTAATTTATGCTTACACAGGTTAGGTGTGCAGCATAAGAGATCAACTTGTGTAAAAGCACAGTCTACTGACCAATCACAGCTCGGTGCGCAGATCAAAAGATAGTAAGAAGTTATAGGCTATATAAAGTCATAATACAGGCTAAAAGAGACACAGTTTAAACTGCTTAATACAGAAAGAAGAGCTGGTGACTGTGTGAATGTGTAAATTGACACTGCAGGGGTCGGGAACCTATGGCTCTTTCGATGACGCGATATGGCTCGCTGACATTTTTAAACATGATTAACAAGTAATAAATAATTATACTGTGTCATTTTAAAGTAAAAACATTTAGCAGAGGATTTTGTTTTAGTTCTCCCCTCTCCTTTCCTCCACTCTGTCTCTGACTGTAACTGTGTGAGTGTGAGAGAGTGCGAGTGCGTGTGCGTGTGCGTGCGTGTGCGTGCGCGTGCGTAGGGGGCGGAGCCCTGCCCTTCGTGAAACAGCTGAGGGGAAATTGCGCAAAGCAAGCAGTAGACCAGGGGTGTCAAACTCAATCACAGAGAGGGCCAACATTAAGGCATCGTTTCGGGGGTGAAGCTTGGAAACTGCAGCGCTCACAGAGTCACACTTTGCCTTGAGTGTGTCGTTACACTGGAGGTCAATCAGCTCCATTTGGATGTTCACATGTTCTGTTTCCACGTCTCACTGCATCACACATGTCCGTAATCACACGGCCCTGAAGCTGGAGGTTTAACAGTGAGATGCTTCGTTATGTCGCACATAAAGGCCAGCTCACATCGTCACTTTTAGTCCCAGAGATCTGTGGTGTGTTTCCCTTTGCTTCCAAATACTGGCAGATTTCTTCACGCAACTCAAAAAATCTATTCAGCACTTTCCCTCGACTGAACCATCGCAGCGCCATGTTCAGAATGTATCTCCTCAGGAAAAGACTTTCATTGACTCTTATAAAGTTTCCTGTCTGTGTTACGGTGTTTATTACATGTTCCATCTCCAAAGCTTTACAACACAGCACTTCCTGGTGTGTGATGCAGTGATACACCGTCAGCTGCATCTTCTCCCGCATCCGGCCCACTAATCCGCTCTTTTCACCGCATCGTAGACTCTCCGTCTGTCGTCAGCATGTTCTCCATCTTAGTTTAGTGTGTTAGGCTAACATTAGCTAATTAGCTGATGCTGAATGCCATTAGTATTTTGAATGTCTGCATAACATTTAAAGGCAACCCATCTCATAAACGTTTCAGTCGGGACCAAAGGTCTTACAACCACGCAAGAGTGGTTTGACTGGAGTATGAACGGCAGTGTTAACGTCTTTATGTTGAGTTTATAATAATGAAATTAACAATAAAACTACCAACACTGCCAGTGGGTCATCTATATATTGTCATCTATACAGGATAGTTTACGTGAAACCTGTAATTGATACGTGCGCTGCATGCATTGCATAATATACATTGCTCATAATGTGCATAGTATTTCGTATACAAGTACGTTTTTCATGCTAAGTATAAAGAAGAAATTGGAACATGATTCAGATTTAATAAAACCGCTTTCAAACCCCAGTTCTGATCAGATTTGTACATCTGATGACAAAAACCAACAACCCCATGAGTTTCCTCTGCCAATGCTTTCTTTTACACATCATTTGTTTTCATTTCTAGCAGATAAGTGGTGGCTGTGAAACTGCTATAATTTGTATGAATTCAGACACCCGCTTGTTTTCCCATCACGTTCAAACTGATGACGAACATGCTAACGGCTTCTCGTTGTGTTTCCAGTTGATAGGAGGCTTCATTCTGTCCATTGGCATCTATGCTGAGGTGGAGAGGCAACGCTACAAGACACTGGAGGGAGTGTTTTTGGCGCCGGCGATAATCCTGATCCTTCTGGGAATCATCATGTTTATTGTTTCACTCATTGGAGTCTTGGGTTCACTGAGGGATAATATAACCCTGCTGAAAGTGGTGAGTGGTGTGTGAAGTTTTTTCTGTGGGTACTAGGATGTGTTTGTAAATGTTCTATCTATAATGCCACTTTAGAACAATGCATGCTTTCGCTGATTTATTTTCTTATTTACAAAGCAGCATTAGTTATGCACCAGTGTGTTAATACTTACCTCTATTTGTAGCAATAAATACATTTTATTAAACAATATAAACATGTGAAAAAGATACAGTTGCAGGATAACTCATGCTTTTCTAAAATGATGCGTCTCAGAATTACTAATTAGTATTAATGGCCGGTTCTGGTGGAAGTAGAATGCCACTGTTAGGTGATATAGCTTTAAGGCAGTGTTAAAAACCCTGATTTCATTGTATCTAAGTTTACCAAACATGTCTTTTATATCTATATCTATATATTATGAAGATAACAATCTAAATTTGAAGATTATAATGGTTCTTCCTCTCCGTTGTCTGTTTGTTCACAGTTCATGTACACCCTCACCGTGTGTCTGATCCTCGAGCTTCTGGGAGGAATATTGGCGCTGGTGTTCCACAACCAGGTAAGCCGTCCAAGGTGTTGATGGATAACCTGAGAGTTATAAACACACAGACGGGCTGCTTCCTCACAGGTGCATCCTTAGTCACCTGGACAAGTGACCGTGCTTATTCATCATCAAAGAACAAAGAAAACATGGACGATCCGTTTTAGATGTTGTAAGGGAGGAAGGGTTGTAAAGCCAGTCATATGATAGTCAAAATCATCATTCCAGTATTATATGTTTATCATCAGCTGCTGTAAACATTACAAAGTGTTGTTGAGCACATGACAAATACTAACAGTGCATCCTCCTTTAGTAGATTCTTTATATATTTATACAAGTGAATTCAGGTAATTGTTTCCGGTCGTGATTAAATGTGCATCCAAACTTGCTGCTAAACTTTTCTTATCAGATATTTGCCTCCTTTCTCTGGAGTTCAGGGTGTTGAATAACAACCCATAGTGGTTTTTATATTAGTGTGTCTTGTATTGTGTGATCTATGGAAGTCTTGTAGAAGTAGTTTATTTATTAATTTGCATGAAGATGGTGTTACAACTGACATTAAAGTGCTTCATATTACTTTTTGCCAGATGAAAATATTATGACAGGTCAATGCTGAGATATTAATTTAATCGGTTTTCTTGATAAAAAGCTCCGACATTCATGGATATTCCCCTGTGGGGTGAAGCTTGAGTATCAATCTGTCTCTTTAAGGCTTTCAACCATCTCGCATGAATAACAGCCATCTTGGAATATACTTTTTACTTCTGTTTGTCAAAAGAAAAGCTCAATTATCAACATAATGATTATACATGTCAGTGTACTAATGACACTTCTATTTAAAATTCAATAAAAACCCAGCTTCTAATATGTCACATCTTTCTATTAAGTTAAAAAAAAAAAAAATTGCAACGTATTTGAATAAGATTTTAGTTTCTTTCCCGTCTCATTTCCATGAACACTGCGTTTAAAGTTCGAATGCCACATGAGCTCAGTGAGTTCTTTAATAATGGTCACGTGTCTCAGAGGGAGACGCTTCAGTAGACTTATAAATCTACTCAGTGTAATGCGGTTTGAATGTGGCGGCATTGCACATATACAGAAGATTAACTGTGAATATCTAATATGTTCTGGGGAGGAAGAAATTAAATGAAAGGCTCGGTGCCTTTTTATTCCGTGTGACTCATGAGGGGAGCAGTGTCGCGTCTATTGGTGGTTAAAAGAGAGAAGTGAGCATCAACGGGCCTGAGTGACTCGATGCTTTGTTGCCCTCATCTCTAATGAAGTATAAATAAGACTAATGTATCCAAAACAAAGACTGAAGTGCAATGAGTGGAATCGTTCCCTAAATGAAAAGCTCTCCATGAATGTACTTAGTGGAGTTCCAAGTTTCAAATATTTATTCTCAGTCTCCGGACTGACGCATTAACCGAACGTGACCCCGCTGCACCAGATTGTGACTGACAGATGTGAGCTGTCAAACTGTCGTATTTTAATATTCCAGTTCAGTGGATCAGTCACCTTGACTAATCTGAGCATTTCCTCTGCAGAGCTGCCTGTCTGGCACTGTGTCGTGGAAACAAAATGAATGTGCTAACATGACGTCCTTTTATCCCATTAAGACCGTTTCTCTCCCTCTAACAGACTGTGGATTTGCTGAACAAGAACATCCGAAGAGGCATAGTGAACTACTATGACGACCTGGACTTCAAAAACCTCATGGACTTTGTACAGGAGAAGGTACGTTTATTTCATTGTTTTCTCAAATATGTAATAATGCAGTTCACACAGCACGACTGTTGAGTATAACACGGCTCAGTTAATTGTGCAGAGCCACCACGCTGCACCTGCTCCCAGAGAGCGTCCACAAACACAGCCTGAAGATCTCATTACCAACTTTTTATTAAGTGCAAGGTGTTTCAGTGTTTGGGGTCAGCAAGCTGATCACACAGTTGAAATTAAGAAGCAGCAAAAATCCACTGATCAAAAGAAGAGAAAAGACAAACGATCCGTCGGTCTGCAGGCTAAACGCCACATGCTGCTCAGGAATGTGCAGAGTTACAGCACACCTTCCCAGTGGAGCGGGATTGTTTCTTGATTGAATGGTATGTTGGCTGCTGGAAGGCCTGAAAGCAGTTACTTAGCTGCTGTTGTGTGGAAGGTAATTTGGTGGTTTATCAATCACCTGCCTGTTTGAATCCCTTCACAATGGAACTGGTCAGCTTTTAAATGAATGGCTTGAATCCAAAAGGCCAAACTTCCATGCATATATAGTAGGTGTGTAGCGGTGCACAGACGTCACGGATGCTCTTGCTTTAGACGGATGCAGCATTTGGCCTTCTTGAAACTTTGTTTTTAAATAAGGAAGATTTCAAACACTTCTGTATTACACACTGGTAATATTTAAACATTGAAAGCAACATTTAACTCTACGTATGAAGACAGTTGTTGCCTTGTTACCAGAGCTATTTGACATAAACATGATAAATTAATCTGTTGATTAAGAGACTTTGTGTCAATAGTTTCACAACTGCCAGGAATAGACTTTGTTGCTGGAGAGATGACAACAAATATACTTGTGCCATATTTATTTTAGCATGCCGGCCAGTCGACGTTCTCATCATCTTTGCTGAACTTGTAGAGGTTCTTGTAGAAGTGCGTTACCTTCATTATCCCTGCTAACATAAGAAGGACAGCTTGCTTTGGCAGAAATGTTTTTAATGTTTATCCTGTGAGGGGATTTGTTGAAGATCTTCACTCACTGGCACAGTGCCTCAGTAATTGTAGAAAGACATTTGGCAGCAGCGGCGTGAAGCTTCTTCCACAGTATATTTTTCCTGTCATGGTGTAAAGTTGCTGTTTTTCTCAAGTGTCCTGCTGCAGGAGAGATTCAAGTGAGGACTTGGACAATACAACAATCAGAAAACCTTAATGATAATAATATGGACGGAGACGGGCGATGTGTTTGAGATGGAAGAAGGCCGTCTTGATGAGCTGTTTAGTGTGTCGGTGGAAGGAGAGGGTTTGATCAAAGATGACTCCGGATGTGAGGGGAGGTGGATACTGAGGAGCCGTCGATGTTGAGGGTGAGGTTTGTCGTGGAATTCAGCCGATACAAGCTAAGCTAAAGGGCGGTGAGAAGTAAATCTATTATACTGAAATAAAGACAACTTGGTTAAAGAAGTGAGCTCTTTATTCTTACGGGAATGGAACAACAAAAATGTCAAGCGGTCTGTCGTGAAGTTCAAAGTACAGAGAATACAATTACACTATATAGTCACCAAGTGGGTGGCTATGTTTACAGACAATCGGCTGTGCAACTACGCACATCCGGCTGATACCAGAGATGCAAGAATGTCAATGTGACCCGACCAGAGTGTACTTTTGGTCTGTCTCTGTAAGTACAACAAAGAGTAGATGAGCATATCGAGAAGAAGAAAGTATGAGACACAATAAAAAATGACCATTACAGGTTGTGGGTGGATTTGGTTTCCTCACGTAAATGGACGTCAGTGGATTTACCTGCTCGAATCGTTTGGTGACGCATCTTTTCTCGGTTTAGACTAAACGATGTCCGTTTGTTGTGTGTGGGTTGATAATGTGAGATAATGTGCTGCACTAACAGTGTTTTTGTTTCGCTATAAACCACACGCCCTTCTGGGCTTCTATCAGAGGCGTCCAGATCATCTGGTTGAACAGATACAGGAGTGACGTCTCTGTACGCATGTCCTAATAGGCCACAACGAGCCGAATGCGTTGGTTACCGCCGAGAAGAACAGGACGCAGGCTTTAACTGAACCTCGGTGAGCTCGACGCTCTTTGCGTCCACACAGCATTGCTCCCAGTTGCCTGGTTTGGCCGGCCATGTCCTCTTCTCGTGTCGGTTCATTTAGGAAAACAAACCAACGCAGAAAGAAAATAAACCAAAAATACTCCAGGGATGACGGTTATCATTCATTACGTCTCATCTATAATGGTCTCAATAGAAAGACGCCTTGTACCAAACATACAAAGCCCACCTGTGAACCTTTTTATTCCAGTTGTAAAATAGTGTGGCTCTAAATGTTATCAGGTGTGAAACAACAAGAAAAGAGAACAATTTCATTCTGGAGCCAAAACACAAATCAATGAATTAGTGGCAGCTCATATTATATCTATATTTATGTGTTAAGTTCATTTCAAGCTGACCTTTGTATGTTGTGAGTTCAACACCAGGGCTGCCACCATTGTGCCCCTGAGCAAGGTGCTTAACCCTGAGTTGCTCCTGGGAGACTGTCCCTGTGGTGAGTTCCCTGTAAGTCGCTCTGGATAAGAGCGTCTGCTGAATGACTTGGAATGTAAAATGTGACGATTATTCCACCAGCAATGGCGGCCCCTGGCCTTCACACTGGGAAAGAGAGTGAGGGCCTTTTTTTATGCACAGTTGATCAAAGAAGTGATCGTAAACTACTGCAGTGTCTTATTTCAAGAAGCTTCCATTTTTTAATTTCCCTCCAAATAACTCAAGACACCCGCCCACATTAAACGCAACGCAGCCCAAATATATCAGTAATTATTTGATTCAGAACTTGCCCTGCAGTCACAGCGTATAGTGTTTTCACAGCAGTTGCATCAGGATTGTGTGGTTTATATCAAGAAGTCTTGCAGCAGTACGAACAACAAAGCCATTCAGTGGTTTGGACAGACACTGACTTCATTGGCTCAGCGCTGTGACACAAATGTGATCATGCATATTTATAAGTTCATTTTGGATTCATCACAGAAGGCATTTATGTAAAGCAATTGTATTTGCATAGCACGTTTTAATATTAGAAACTCAATGTGTTTTACATTAAAAATGCATCAAGAAACAAGTAGTATGTGTATATAGAAATAATGATGAATAATTTAAACAGAAAAGAGACATTAATAAAATCTACACACACAGTAACTGATCCAAAGTGAAAGTAGGGAGGCTTTTGAATGTGGACATAGTTGTGATAGTTGTATGTTATCAGTAACACACCACAGTAATTAACAGCAATGTAAAACACATCTGGATCTTATTCCTGGTGCCGACACAAAGCACTGCATGATGATCTGAGAGGTTTGAATGCTAAATGCACTGATATTATTTATACATTGAATTCAGTGTGTTGCAGAAACTGATTGTAAAATGCATTTAAGATGTGCTAAAAGCTTAGTCACATGAGGACTTAGTGGATTATTCAGAGTAACAGGCCTTTTTTTTCCTGGAAAGATGCTAAACAAACAGGTTTTTTTAATTATAGTTCATCTTAACACCATTGATTACTCTGTTAATGGCTGTTTCGGTGCTATGGTGAGCTCTGACACCCAACTGACAATTATACACTTATCCAATTATTTGTATTTGATTTTGCTAAGAAAGAAAGATCAGTAGCGAGGGTGGAGTTGAGAGTCTGTCACGCAATTTAATGTCATCTGTGCAATCATGACATAAAGATACAAAGTAAGTGTAATATTCAATGTGATATTCATACATCCTTTCTGTCCAGAGTAGCCTAGAACCAGATAAACGTGCACAATCTATGGATAAAACTGGAACATACACACACACACACACACACACACACACACACAGACTCTGTGGCTACTTAAGTAATGTGAGTCATAGAGAGAAAAAACAGCCGTTTTATTATGATTCATGTTTAACCACCTGACTGACACATGAGTGTTAAACAGGAATTGATGCAACTTTGTAAACCGAGGTATAAAAGAGGGAACTCAACAAAATAGATGTATATAATAGACATCAAATTAGAAGTGTGATGTTGTTAAGTTATTTAAATGTATAGGTCAATGTTGCTCTCTCTGAAGAACAAATCCGTCACTCCGCTTGTCTGTTATTGACACCTGGCGTCATCTTATCACACCTGCCTGGGATTGATCAGTCTGGTCTTCAAAGTGTTTCCATCCATCAGACCGGAGGCTGGCTTAACAGGTGGGAACAGTCCATCGTTCATGTGGTACGAGAGATTGATGGTCGGGTTGTATTTGTGTAGATCCTTTATCGCTGGCCCCGTTTCTTCACAAGGGTTTGTCTAAACGTATTATCCTCCAGCGACGCATCATTGTACAATGAGGTTAATGCTGTGTTATTGTGGCAGTAGAAGGGATTTGATTGAATATACTGGTTGTTTTTGTCTATTGAGTCCCTTTCTTAAAAATGCATAATGAAAATTAAAATAGATTTTGCAAGAGAACATCTTTAACACTTGGAGCTATAAGCAGAAAGAGTTGAAAATACCTTGATTGTCATTGTGTTTAAAAACCTTCTGAAGACGCAAGGCTCTGAGAAAAACAATTGCATATTGGAAGTAGTGTCTGCTTTTTAAGTACATGCACTTGCAAAATTGTTTATTTATGCAAGTTATGTATCTTAAGATATCGGCAAGACACTGTAGATATGAACACACGTCGGCATGTTCAACCAAAAAAATACTTTTCCACCACATCATATGATGCATTATCTTCTGATTGCTGTGCGCAGGTTAATTTGGGGTTCCTGGAGTATTTATTTGTGTACGCAATAAAGCAGAAGATATATGAGAAACAACTCCTGTCGGGGGAAACGCACATGACAGAAGGTGCAACTAAGAGCAGGACATTAACATGTCTGGAGGAAAGCCTGCAGGAATAGATTGAATGAATGTGTTTTCTGAGAAATAGCAGAAAATACACAGGATAATGTTTCTCAGGGGAAATTCTGTGTCCAGGAAATGTCTATTTCTAATTACATGCTGGCTTTTGATCTTACACCCAGATCATTAGAAAGTGAACGTGAATCCTTCTTTTATTAAATGTTTTATATTATTGTGGTCTCTGCTACTCCAAACACATTCTGTACTATAAAATGCAACAGCATGTTCTTTGCACTGGGTACCTGGCTGCTTTTGAAAGTCATTACTCTTAACAGCAGACGTGTTTGTGCATTTAAAGCACCGGTTTGTGAAAATGAAAGATCACAGATTGGTGCAGACTTCATCAGGGGTTTATTCAGTGTTATTGGATTGAACCGCATAACTTTAATCAACATAAAAAAAAAAAACGTGGTCATCATTACTCTTAATTTAGAGGAAATAATAGCAGCGGTGGTCAAAGGTTTAGGTAATATGCTTAATAAAGATCGTGATCGGCTCCATTGTGTGTTATAATCAGGAGACGCAGTATCAGTAATTCTGCCTTCTAATTATTATATTATATATTTACTTAAATGTGTTTAGGATTCGATAGTAACGTGGTAAACATTCAGTGCACAGGTTCCATCAGAGGACAGTGATTTATTAAACAGATCAGCAATTATCCAAAATGGAGAAAGTGGAAAAGTCATACTTTAATGCAGAATAGTCATCATGTATTGTTGTTGTTGCGATGATCATGCATGTTCATTGATGCAGTGCTGCTCAGTCTGCGTTACTCTTCATTTAATGTTTGTTTTATGCTGCAAAACCAATTGCCCTTTGGGGACAAATAAAGTTGAGCGCTGACATCGAAAGCGTCTTAAACTGGTAATAAAGGTCATGATTGTATAAAATCTTCCTTCTTCAATTTAAATAGTTTAGATAATTGATTCTAAACTTGGGGTTTCCCGGAATCGCCAGATGGTTGAGGAAGGAAACGATAAAATAACATATTCAAAATGAAATGCAATATTTTAAACTGGGCTTGGACCTCTGCTGCACCGGTGATATACTTTGACTTGTGTTCAGTGCTTCATTTGTGACTCTGGGAATGTTTTTCTTTGGTTTGTTTGTCGGCCTGAGTGGGTTTTGATTGAAAATAAACAGCTCCCAACATAACCTTATTGGTTTCTCTTTCAAATATTTATTTTGGAAAAGGCAATCATAGGCACAGAAGCAGACACTAAAGGAGTCACGGTTCTGGTATTCTGACCTTTTTAATGCTAACCTGTAATCGTGCACGGAAGATCTGTACGCATCGTTGCTGCATGGATGGCATGTTACAAAGATGGCAGGGAGCAAATGATGGACTGACTTCTGTCTTGCGGCCACACTTTGACTTATTGGCCAGCTGACTGCTCACTCAGTCAGACAGTGAGCAGCCGGTCATCCGTCAGTTCGCTACAAAATCAGTCACTCCTGCAAATATTTCATACTCAGTCCTGAGAGTCAGTCGTGTCTCTGTCTCCCAGTAATTGTCCTCTGAAGGCGTTTGTCATCAAACGGGGAAAAAGACAATAGATAGAAGAAAAGAGATGATAGTAACATGTTCCTCTGTGACACCGGCAGAGCCAGACTTTGATTGGCATCGAACAGAAAAAGTATTTGATTAAGAAGAAGTAAAAAGCAATACATTTGATAAACAAATAGTTGTGTGATCCAGTCATCTGAAAGTGAGGAGGAGAGTCTCTACAGTCCCTTCCCCCATCTCCTGTTGTCACATCGGTGTTGAGAGATTGGTCTTTCTCGTGAGGATACAAAACCCCCTCAACTGACTTTACTTACTTTTCTACTTATGCCTGAGACCCCTCCTGGAGTATAGACCGTCGAAAAGGGACCTCCAAGTTAGAAACCTTTAAATATTTGAAACTCTTAAATGTGGTCAGCTCTTCACACGGTCACATCTGCGTCACATGTCTCGCTGCTGCTTGTATATAAGTGTTGAGTTGTTCTGAGTGGATTTAAGTTCCCTCTCATAAGCAGTGATGCAAATTATTTGTCTAGGTGCTTTTATTGTGAAAGTAATGAACGCCGCCGTTGACAATGTGGGAGCAATAAAGACGTTGCCGCCTTGGTTTCAGACGACTGATATTTATACGTTTTATAATTGGATTACCTTTAGTCTGCTTTGTCGACGAGCCATGTACAAGAGCACTCGTGTTTGCAGAATGCATACGAGAGGAAAACTCATAAATACGGTTCTTAATAAAACGCTGTCCTTCGTAACCCTTTGACACACAGGCTATGCAAACCCCTTCTAATGCGCAGCATGGGTCCAGTTTCCTGTGTGATCTCATGGCTCAGTGTTTCTTTATCTGTAGTGTAAGTGTAAGAAAACTGATTAAATAAAAACATATGGGTACAGCGCAACCTGTCATCTCAATGCACACATGCCTCACAGATGACAGTCACATGTTTGTGCTCCTTCACGGGGCTGTTGCACCTTTTCAGTCTTTGTCAGCCGTGCACTCTTCACTTGCTCCTCCTGTAGCTGGGTGGAGGCTGCGTTTGTTCTTTTTAGCCCACATCTTTCCTTTGCCCCTGTAATGTGCTTTTGGAGGTGGGGCGTGCCTCCATGCGCCTCTTCATATGTGGCATGATAAGCTCTTTGCCCAGCTCCTTGATGAGTTGCCGCCGAGCATTGGTCACACCACCCATGTAATCAGGGTGTTGTGCAGTGAAGGCCAGAGCTCCATGGTGCCACCTCCATGTTCTCCGCTTACATGTGTAGGTGCGAACCATCTGATCCATTGTGTCCACTCCTGATTTTGTTTTGATATGGATCACTTCTGGTTTCTTCTTCACACTGTTGTCATCATGCATGGTGCTCAGGAGGACAACAGTCTTCCTCTTCTTCGGCACATAGCTCACCGTGGTCATGTTGCCACTGAATCCAAATGCTGAGCTATGCTTCTCCCTCGATTTGGAGGGCTTCGTGGTGGTGATGGTCTAGTGCTACGCCTTCCAAACATTCACCACAGTTACACTTACAGTTCAATATCTCAGTGTTATCGGCTGTATGATGTATGTTATGGGGTAATGGGGTATTAACGTTTTAACGTCAGGATACTTCTCTAGTATACCGTGCAACACTAGCCAGGTTTAGGGTTGGGTCTTGAAACCTTTAAAGGTAATTCACCGTATTAGTACTGATTCAAGTTAAATCAATCATGCCAAATTCCGGTACCTGGATAGAAGTATGTTGTCATATCTACAGTTTCTTATTAATAGACTTCACAGTGCATGCATAAGTGTAACTAATAACATTAATAACAGCTGCATTGATTAATGCTGTTTGTTACACCTGTGCTTGTGCTGCTATGAGAAGGTTATATTTGATGGTAATTAAATGAACACTTGGGTTACATCATCGTGTTTGTGCTGCGGGGTGGTTTGAACAGCCTTCAAACCTCGTAACACTTTAAACTGATGAAGAAGTTGTTTGAAGCAGCATTTAGTCAATGCGACTTAAAAGCTTTAAGCCACAAGCAATAATAATTAACGTCCTCTAGATAGTTTTTCAAAGCTTTCCCTTCGAACTGATGGTGTTTTCTTTTCTCCAGGGTTTGTCAATAATGGCTGAAATAGAAGGCGATACAAAAGAATTGGCTGGTGCAAACTATTTTCTGCAAGCATCAATTTGTTGATTTTAGGCTGCAAGTGTTATTGATTCAGGAACAAACACTTCCGCCTGCGAGGCAGAGGCCTGGGTAGCAGTGGCCTTCAGTAGGAAAATGTCAAAGTAAACACCTCCATTTGATTTTTTGCTCTTTTGTTACTTGAAAATACATAAATTGCACTTTTTTTGTTTGGTTTTTACCTGAACTTTATTGCCTTTTTAAATGTCTCAGAGGATTTTGAACATGTGCACCACCTCAAGAAGAATATTGTTTTCATTAATGTAAAAAGGTTTTAATTACTGTTAATGTTTCTAACAGTCATTCTGCTGTGTACTAGCCAAGAAAGAAAGGTTGTCATGCTATAGTCTTAACATTTAAATCTCCTAATTTTTCCTGATGGTATCGAATATCTATATTTATTTAAGGATATTGTTTTGAAGTTAGAAATTCCAGTATTGTGACTAATTGAGATATAATTGAAACAGGTTATTAGTATATTGTAATATAATATTGTAGTAATAGTCATAGCCTAGCCCTACTGCCACTTGTACACTCATTTTGACTCAAGTTGGAGAGACGTGCACACATAAAAATTATAATTGCATGCAAATTGTTGTTAGAATTATGGCTCATTTTATCCCAAAGTGTTACGGGCATTACGCCGGCACAGGAGACAAATGTTTTTTAACCAGTTGTTTCCTCTGCCTCCCTTCTCTCTTCGCTCTTATTCTCCTCTTTCATCACTCTCTTAATCTCTTTCCAATTCCTGCACTTGTCTCTACTCCGCCATCTTTCTCGTCTCTTGCAGTTTAAGTGCTGCGGAGGTCAAGAGTATACGGACTGGTCGGTCAACATGTACCACAACTGTTCTGCACCCGGCCCATTGTCCTGCGGTGTCCCTTATACCTGCTGCATTACTACCAAGGTAGGTATCTCTATCAAATACAAATAAAGTGTCTTGAATTGAAAGGAAAACACAAAACAAAGAGCAGGGAATTAGAGAACACAATCTGCTTGATGCAGGAGGAGGGGTTCTCAAAGTGTAGATGAGTTCTCATTAATATGATTGAGAGACTTCTTTAAAACTACAAAACAAAATAATTCCAAAACCAATAAGTTCTTAATGAATCATTAAGATGCCACGAAGCTCTCAGCAGCTGATGATGGATCCATTTGTCCTGAAACCTTTTCTTCTTAACAATTCAGCGGTTTTTCCGTGGTAGCTTTTACATCTCACTTCCACATTAAACGTGTCGAAATGTTGACAGTAGTGGTGCATTGTGGGTAATGCACCTGGTCTTGACAATGAAGAAGAATGCGAGGAATTATAAAGATGATATCTCTGATTCTGATGCATCAACTTTTATCCTTTTTCCCGTTACAAGTGAAGAAGTACAAAGCAAAAAAAGGTTCTCTTTTACAAAATAAGTGCAACATGAATATTTGATGTATGTTTAAATGCTGGAATCCTTTCAATCCCTGCCAAGAGCACCTGGTGCTGAGAAAGACACCTCGTGCTTTTATACTGTTGGTGGTGTGTCAACTAGTTTTGAAGGTCAGTGTTTGATGCATCTGTAACATTTTCTAAAGTGCTTGGAAAAAGCAGACATTTCATCCTTCCTGGCTCGATTCTAAAATGACATTATAAATGATGCATTTGTAACGGCTCTGTGAAGCCATGAACACTCACATTCTGTTCCAGTGTGTGTATCATTTTTAGTAATAACTTGTAAGTTTAAAATACGTCTCTTCGTCCTTATGATGGTGATGAAGACGTTCACATGCCAGACACACTCGGGCAGGCAATTCACTCGCACGCAAAGCAGCGCGTGTGTTTCCTTTCATTTATACGATACACTCCCCAGAGTTTACACCTTTTTAGTCCGACAGAAAGGCAACAGTTTGATGAACTTGATGCATTCAAAATCTAAAACAAATTGGATTTAATACGGCCAATAAAATGTGTATAATGACTTGAAAAGGTTATCTCTCCTCCGCGCCTCTCTTCCTCCGCCAGACGGCCACGAGAGATTGACACTTTTTCTCATCTCATTTGTATATATGAATACATTTTAATATTTTTGAATATGGAAAACCACAAGCTGAAAGTCATAAGGGACATGCTCGCGTCACACTCTTTAGTTTATTCACACACACACACACACACACACACACACACACACACACACACACACACACACACACACACGGTGATAGCTCTGCAGGTCCTAATGGAGTCCTGTAACATTGAAATGAGTTAGCAGGTTCCCTCTTCTCAAAGTAAATAAGTTTTAATGGGTTTTTGGTTAGATCCCTAAAATAAGGTCTGTGTTTAACACAATATAAAGAGATTCTTACGTTTTGTGCTAAGACGTAAAATCCGCCAGTAAATACCCTTCTTGTGAATTTTAACGTTTTTACGTGTGTGTGTAAAAAGGTGTTTTTGCTAGCAAGAGGCTAAATGAGTGTTGATGTTTGAAGTCATGCGACCGTGGTTTAGTTAGCGTATAGCATTAACTATATTTACATTAGCTTTTTGCTTCTGCCGATTTGCATTTACGCTTCAAAAATCATAAAGTGGTGTTCATTCGTGAAGGTTATCTTGCTGTAAGTATCATTTACGTTTGTAAATCCAACGGACCAATCCCGTTCCGCCGGAGTGATACTAATTTATGGGTTGACCTACAAAATACTCATCCTTGCAGCACACACACACACACACACACACACACACACACACACACACAGCTTCTCCGGTGATGTGTTCAGCAATCGTGTGGTTCAGGCCGGTCATCTGTGTGTGCGTGAGAGAGGCAGTTATAATGTGTCTGTGTTTCCCTGTTAGTCTATTTGGCATTTTGACATTTGACATTTTGGACTAAAAGATTGCCTCCTGTCTGCTTCTCTCCCCTCCTGTCTGCTTCTCTCCCCTCCTGTCTGCTTCTCTCCCCTCCTGTCTGCTTCTCTCCCCTCCTGTCTGCTTCTCTCCCCTCCTGTCTGCTTCTCTCCCCTCCTGTCTGCTTCTCTCCCCTCCAGCCTAATGAAGTGGCAAACACTATGTGTGGCTACAAGGTGTTGCAAAAAGAGGTAAGGCCTCAATGACTGAATTACGAAACGACTGATGTCTCATTAAAATGCAACTTCTCTCCTTTAGTGTCAGTTTAAAATATTTAGTGCGGTTTTTGCCTGCTTTGATTTTAAATTGGCAACTCCATAGTGATGACTGAATAGAGATCAGGCCCTGCAGGTCCAGGATGACTTGTTATTGTTCAGTTCATTTATGAATTGAAGATACAATGTATTGTGTAATGTAAGTTTATTGAGTCATAATGTTGAATGATGTGCTGATGGTCTTAGATAATTAACTAAACTAGTAAAAAAACAACTTAATAACCGATTCCTTGACTGTCGAACATGAACTGTGAAAAACTGAAGCTACAGTAACAAAATATTTCTGTTGCTCAGCGTTTGGACTTGATCTCAACGATCCACATCAGAGGCTGCACTGACGCGTTCTTCATCTGGCTGATGGACAACTATAAGATTATGGCTGGACTGCTACTGGGGATACTACTGCCTCAGGTACACACACACACACACACACACACACACACACACACACACACACACTGAGGTAAAGGTTCACACAAATGTCTAATAGAATATAATGAAGTGATGACATGTTGGACATACTGTAGATATAAACTGCAACTTGACTGGTTGGTGGAGGAATACAACCTCCTGTATTCAGAGAGGAGTCTTTGGTCTTTCAGAAGTAAAAACATTTGAATTGAATAGCTGTGTGTGTGATCCAGCTCTGCCTTCGTTATCAGAAACTGACATGGCTTCAGACAAAACGACGATAAAAGCGATTCCTGTGCTTCCACTTCTTCCTCATCTGTAACGCGGGATGGATTAAGACACAAGGATAAGATCATGTGAGGCACACCTCCCTTCCTTTACTTAACTTGCCTCTCGCTTTCTGTCTCCAGTTCTTTGGTGTGATAGTCAGCTGGCTGTACATCACTCGCGTCGAAGACTCCATCAATGAGTATGGTCACTACATGGACCTACTGGACTCGAGCCCACATCAAAGAGCCACCAAGAGTCACGGCCACATGGCCAAATGGTTTATGTGTATGCCAGAGATTGACTGACAGCCTGCAGGTTTACTATATGCTCACTCCACTGTGGAGAAATAAATGTGTTGATGTTTTGGGGTTTTTTGGGATGAAAGAACTGTTGAACAACCAGATTCCCCGTTCAGTTGTACTGTTAACTTACTGTAAGTATCCAACACAGGAAATGTTTGCATGACAATGTGGTGTAAATGATTAATTACTGTGTTAACATACTAATGCATGCGTGGGGAACAAGAGCTCATTTAGCGTTTAGCTGCATTGTGCCCAAGAGAGTCTCAGGGATAAACGCAGAAACTAATGCTTTTACTTTCGCTTCTGGTTTTATAATATGACATGAAATGAGTTCAGTTCCTTCAAACAACCACAAAATACAGCACTGACTTCTTTTCTTACTTTTATACCTGTGTTTATTGTTAGATCTTTTAAAGCATTGCTCGGCTCCTCTAAACAACCTCTGGTGAAGCAGCATCTATCGTTCAACCACGACTATTGCACAAAAGCTCTAATGCAAGACGTTGTATGCGAAGACACTTTCTCTCATTTAACAGCTGGACATGTTTGCCTTATTTGTATATAGATCAAACGAATACTTTGAGTCTAAAAATGAATATGTTGAACTTTGAGCCTGTGGAATAAGTTTTTGTTTTTACAGCATCCTGCAGTGATGATGTGTCCAGCACAATAAGTGTTGTCTATGATACTTCTTCTCCATCAAAGCCTTAACTTTGACTTCTTAAAATACATTTCCTGTTCATCTTCAGTCAACTTACTAGTATAATGAGAAAATGAAGAAAAGTTCAAGATGACCAGCTTTATATTGATTTAAAAAGATGACTGCTGAGGCTGTGCCACTGCCACTACAAGAGTATAACTCAGCGTTATTACGTACAGCAACCATGTCTCCACAAATGTATGGACTAACTTGCTTTGAGTCTTAAACCTGAATTAGTTTTTTTTTTTCAAACATGACTAAATGTGTTCATGGATAAACCCACAGAAAGTACAAGTTTCAACAAATGGAGCATGCATTTCAATTTGGTTCTTTTCAGTCAATGCCAAACAGGATTTACCTCTGCCCATAAGTTTGCACTGAAGGGTCAAATAGAGATTGCCAGGACTTTATTCTCATCATATGGTTGCATATCAGGGCCAGATATATAATAATCCTGATTAAATTAAGAGAGTAAATGTTGGGTTGTCCCTCGGAAACATTTATTTTTATTGTTTTTATATGTGCAACAGTTACTACTTGTGTCTGTTCAGGCTTTTTGACGCATCTATTTGTGTCAATGAACAAGGAAAACCGTCAAATTTAACATTCAGCAACATACGACAGTGAGACGAATACGTTTATGACGTTATAGATCGTCTTAGATTATAAATGAGACCTCTCCCATTTAGTCCAGCTTATCAGTTGCATTTGCAGTATAAAAGTATCGGCCTTTTTTTTTTTTCTTAAGCTAAAATTGTATTGACCCAGCTTTACTGGAAAATATAACTTCTTTCTACATTTTATGTCCTTTTTCTCAGTCATTTCTGTGAAGTCTAATCATACTGTGTAATACTTACAACCAAAGAAAGTCCATACAGTACTTGCTGCCTTTTAACATGTACAGCTTGGAAGATGTTTGTATTAACATGTTGCATGACATTAATATCTCAGTGATGGTAATGATGACCTTTCTGTAACCATCATCACTATAGTCTACGATCTCGTACACATCACAGTTAAAGTGCCCACGGCGTCACTTTAAAGGAATAAGATGAGACACGGACGTCTATCCCAAGCTGTCTTATTAGTTCGATAGCTGCCGAGACATTCGGCCCGCCACCACTTTGTGTGCTGTGTGCGCATCATTAGTCCTGTGCTTCATGCCAGTGCATACACTCATTACGTGGGTGGCCTCACTGGGAACTGCATCATATGTTGTTAAAGTTATATGAATCTTCAGTTCATTGAGTTGTACAAAACCACATTTATTGAAAGAAGGATGTCAAGTGGTTGTGCTTGGTTGAGGGTGGAAAATAAAAATATTTAATACTGTTGTGTTGTTTATCTTTGAGTTGACTGGAGCACCGAATAGATGTTCCTGTAAAGGGATATTTGGGGGATGAGCGACTGTTAAATAAATGAAGGCTGATACAGTATCACACTGTGTGTTTTCTCGAGCAGGCTTCACCCTGAGTCACAAGCACTGACTAAATATTTCATGCAAAGATATGCAAATGTGTATGTGAAAGTCCCAAGTATGAATGCAATATAGATGAGAAAGTGCAGAGCCTGTCAGAGGACATCTTAGATTTATTGCTACTAATATATTTAAACAAAGCATATTAGGTTAATCATAAGTGGTGACATACAGAATATTACATAAGCAGAAATATTTAATATATTCAACACTTGATTTGGTTGAATGTTCAGTCACACTTGTATTACTGTAGCTGTAGTTTTATATTTGTTACCTTTTTAGTTTACAGATGTTACACTTCACAAATGCACTCCTGCAGTGCAAACACACATTTTCAAGAGACAGAAAAACGTCTTCATTCTTATCATAATTCATATTTTTACTAATTAATTAAGTTATTCAGACTAACACTAGAGAAGGGAAATGTATTTGTTCGCAGGGATTTATACAAGTTCATGTCTAATTTTTAAAAACATGTTTTTAATAAAGAATTTAGCGAAGTTGAAGACAAAGAATATAGTTAGGAAACAAAAAAACAGCATTTTATGAATATAACAAATCCCCCAAAATATGAAAATGTATATTATGTGTGAACAATGAACTCAGAACATTTCATTGTCACTTACATAAAACATAAATGAATAGATGTTCAGCATATTCAATAATCCATCTATTATGTGAATGAGAATTTGACCATTTAGGGTTTTAAAAATGTAAAACAAATTAAGAACCTTTACATAAATGTAGGCAGGATTATGCTGATGATTTATTTAGAAACCATGCAAAACATGTGCTTCTTATGCACAGGGATCATCTGTGTGTCATCCCAGCATCACTTTGCTGTAGTTTAACCAACGTCTTCACCTTGTTTACACATTAAATGAACTTGTGTGTTGTGTGTGGAGTGGGGAGTGTACAGAGGGCTTTGGTGTTTATCTGTTGGATTCTCTTTCTTCCACTTACTCCTGCTGCTTTGAGGACTTCCTGCTGGATAGAACCTATTAATATTTTAGTCCGCCCACCACCACGGAGGAGAAAATGATTTCCTACATCCCCACAAGGAAGGAAGACGTTGTTGTGAATAGTCTGGGAGGAGTGGCCATGTTGCTGTGCTCCACCAACACACAGCTTAAAATAACTTGTTTGGTTTATTCCCTCCTGCTCTCATATTCCTACAACGCCACAACCACAGAACATTTATTCTTCTTATTAATGCCCCCACTAACTCCTCCCATTCATTTTTGTTATGGATTCGTTGAACAAGTTGATCACATTTTAAGCCAAATCTATCAGAAATCATCAGCATGACATACAGGGTGTGTGTGTGTGTGTGTGTGTGTGTGTGTGTGTGTGTGTGTGTGTGTGTGTGTGTGTGTGAGAGTGGTTCTGCCTCTGCATTTACAGTATGGACTGTCCGTCACTGACCTTGCTGACAGTGTTTGTTTGTCTTTCTGTCTCCTGTGACAGACTTTGAGTTGATCAGTGGGGCTGTCGGTCATCTCTGCCCGTCTCACTCTCAGCCTGTCTTTCATTTGACTTTAACTTCTCCTCTTCAGCTGTTCACACTGAACCACATGAGCAGACAGATGCACAGGCAGCAGAGGAGAGTCTTATATGACAACATCGAGTAAATATGTGAGAGGCTCTGTAATCTTCCATTCAATAATACTAGACATATTTTGAGACTCAAAGGATGTTCCTCTCCTGTGGTTCAGCTACAAACCAACAGGTTAGATCTTATATATATTATAAATATAAATCAGTTCTCACTCCAGAGGTCCGTACAGCCACAACGCACACAGAGGCATAAATCCACCTTTAGTGTGCCGGCTTCAGGGGTAGTTAACAAGATTTCTCTTCACCAGCTTAAATCTACTTGAACTGAGTTTTAGTCCAGAGTTGAGTCACTGATTTTATTTACTTCTCTTAAACAGAATAATTATCTCATAGAGAAGTGTTTACACATAAACAAACTAATCTCCCAGAAGAGAACATTTCAAACACTTTTTTGTCAGCTCAGCAGCACTTTGGCTCTGGAGTCTGGAGAGGGTTATTTATCATCACCGTCAAACTGTAACCCAACAACTGTCACACAAGCTATGTTTTATACTCTTCTGGGAACATCTGGACCCACCCATCAATATGAAGTAAAACATCTTTACTTTTACATAATGTATTGATTTTGTTACATATGAGTCGGTATAACTGCGTCCCAGCTGTTATTGATGTGGATCACAAAACAAAAATGTGCAATATTACTCCCTGAAAACAAAAGTTACTTTATCCCTTCACAAATGTAAATCTTTTGCCTGCCAGCCAATAAAACCAAACACTTCTGAGTCATTCATGTGCATTTAAATTCCATTTAACTGCTTTAAAATACGTAACTTCATCATGGGTTGTTTGTTATTAGCTTGTGTCTATTAAGTTGAATCAAAAAGTTAATGAGGACATAAAAGAAAGAAAGATCTTTTCTTAATCAGTTCATCTGACAAGAGTTCAACATATATCCAAGGACAAAATGTAACCAGACTAATATATCCTTTTAACATTGCAATTCCCCATTGTGCACTCTATATATAATGTTTTTCTTTTAGGAAAGCAGACACCATGGAGCATTAGGCTTATATGCAAACGTAAACAGATATATTGTTCTTTCCCCACTTTGTAGACACACACACACACACACACACACACACACACACACACACACACACACACACACACACACACACTCTATCTCACACGTGTGGGAGGGTGATACCTTGTTGAAATTCACAAGAAAAAGAAATTGATACAAATAGAAAGCTCCTCCTTTACCAGCTGCAACATTAAAGTGATGAACACATTAATTCTTGTAATCCTATAATATCACATATATCATTCTGAAATGGGCCGTTGTGGAGAATGAGTGCTTTTCATTTTTGTAATTTAAATGCGTTTTGATGCTAATACTTTTAGAGTTTACTTAAATAACATTTTGAAAGCAGGACTTGTAACAGAGTATCTTTACACTGTGGTATTGAGTCTGCCACGGCTCCTCCGTCTGTGACTGTGTAGAAATTAGATATTTATTCATCTGAGCAGACACACTGTTTTGAATGTATCAACTAAATGACCACAATATGACAACCAATATCATGTGAGACACATTTATTTGTCTGCTAATCAGTCTGATCTGATGCTGGCATTTAACACGGATGACAACACTCAATAAACTAACAACAGGAATAGATTGAGTCTGAAAAGCAACAAGAAGCACAACTCACAACAACAATTAAATTATATTTCAGCTGTTTGCAACACTTGACTAGTCTAAAACCTTTAAAAGCAGTACATTATCTCATGTCATTCATCCATTCACACACAGCCAGAGTGAGTCAGAGGCTACCATACAAGGTGCACATCAGCTCATCAGTCGTGATAACCATTCACACACACACACACTCACACACACTCACACACAGCAATTTGGGGTTCAGTATCTTGCCCAAAGACACTTGGGGATCGAACCACTCTACCTCCTGAGCCACAGCTGCCCGAAAAGTGTGTGTTTGTAATGAAACTGGGCCCCAGGTAACAAACTATATTTAGGTTCCAAGTTTTAAAAGAACATGAGCCAATGAGCTTGAAAATTAAAAGGTCAGCTAGAGAAAGTAAATGATGCACGGAATCTAAACTAACTAATAGAGATTGGTTATATATAATGATGTGTTTACCACATTTCATGGCAATGCATAAGATAATTGTGGAGGCATAGCAAAATATCTGGACCAAAGTGGTGGACATTGCCGTACTTATAGTGTTAAAGTTAGGCTAAAAGAACCCCAGATTTCACACAACAGAAGGCATGCTTACGTATTTATGCCACAAATTGACATACAGAATACACACTGATATCACACTGAGCTGAAATAGTATTTATAGTAGATATTGCCCCATTGTGTCAAAAGCATTTAGAGAAAGGAAGCTGTTCTGATGGCAGGAGGATGGCGGCTAATTGTGCTGATTGTTAGACAACCAAAAAGAGAAATTGCTCAAGTGATCTATTATCTTTGCAGGTTTCATTTATAAATGAAATCGAAAATGATAAAGTTCAAACTACAAAGACATGTGGGATTCATCAAACATTTTAGCACAAACAATACTGTTCACATATGTGTTGCACTCCAATAGCAACAGCTGCACACTTGTTGTTGAGTAGTTTCTTTGGTTTTGTTCCTTTGTTTGGTGAAATGCTTCTGTGCTTTGTACTTCTGGTCGATCATAGTAAATGCCTCCTTTTGTGTTTTGTCATTTTCATTGTGTAGAGTTCCATTAAACTTTCCTCACAGAGTTGTTATCACATAATTTCATAAATTGGTTTCTATTTTCAGAGTCACCTTGCAGAGACTGCGAACAGTGATTACTGGGTCAGACGGTAAAGGTCATAAAGATCAAGGTAGATAACAAAAGCTCATTGAACACTGAAGCAGCAAAGCGGTAGTGTCGAGGATAATGGTAGTGAAGAAAGGCTTGTGACCTTGTCAGTTTAAGTCTGATGAATCAACTGAGAGGAACCGTCTTTTTCTTTAATAACTTCTGTGCAGATCACCTTCCACCTCCTCTGTGTGCTCAATGAATAATCACGTACGGATGTGGTGGTAGAACTATATGCTCTTTAATACCTTGTCCATCCATCGTCTACCGCTTATCCGGGATCAGGTCCAGCTCCAGTAAGGAACCCCAATCTTCCCTTCTCCGGGCCACATCCTCCAGCTCCGACTGGGGGATCACGAGACGTTCCCAGGCCAGTGAGGAGATATAATCTCTCCACCGAGTCCTGGGTCTTCCCCGGGGTCTCCTCCCAGCTGGACGTGCCTGGAACACCTCCCTATGGAGGCGCCCAGGTGGCATCCTTACTAGATGAACCACCTCAACTGGCTCCTTTCAACGTAAAGGAGCAGCGGCTCTACTCCGAGTCTCTCACGGATGGCTGAGCTTCTCACCCTATCTCTAAGGGAGACGCCACCCGTCTGAGAAAACCCATTTCGGCCGCTTGTGCCTCCCAAAAAAGAAATTCTATATATAGATACCGCAATAATATCAATATAGTGAATTGTTTTGGCCGCGATAATCGTGTAGTTAAAATATGATATCCTAACAGCGCTTCTTCAAGAAATCTCATTGGCTTGAGAAAATGATTCACATTTTCCTTTTTCCAACTTGTTGGGATTTGGCTGCAAATGTTGGATGAATTTCAGTTGTCAAAAATATATTTAAAAAAAACAAAGTAGCAGCTGAAAACGGACTGCACAGAACAGGCCCGCTCACCAACCTGACCTAGTTTTAACAGCTGAACATGCACCATGATTGAGAGCTCATGGAAATTAGTTAGCAAACGAGCAGAGAAGTCGAAAAAGCTCAAAACAATGACGAGTGGTAGAAACATACAGCTTTTGATCTTTGTTTTGTAAATGTTTGGAGTGACTTGAATCCGTGCAACATGTGCACTAAAGTGGCAATAATTCCATAATGGAGAAGAAACTTGATTTTGCGTAAAAGTGGAACTGAGAATCTAACAAGCAGAGTCCAGTCTGAACACGATATCTGCCTGTAGGACGGAGGTGTGTGCTGGGGTGTGTGAATATTCCCTGTTGGTGCCTTGTGTGTGCATTGTTTGTACCCATTGTGTGTTTCATATGTGTGTGTGTGTGACCCTTTTTCTAGTCTATGTGATGATATTATAATTAACTCATTAGTTAGAATTAATTCTACCTCCTGCACCACATCCCCATGTGCCGACACACACACACACACACGTGCACACACACTGCGCAGGAAGGCCCCCTGGCGCTGCTCTGTGCTGAGCCTGTTTTTCTTCCATCGTTTGGTGATTACACTTTAATCTGCATATATGAAGTGCTTTCACCTGTATTTAAATGTAAGGTTAATTAAATGTGCCTTTTCTTTATTTTACATACACCTTGTAGAACACCATAGACCCCTTTCACATACCACATTTGAAATGTAACAGTAGAAAAAGCACAAATGTAATTAATTAAACTAATGATGGTTTAATTCTATGTGGCAGTTTCAGTTTCAGGTCCTGGTCGTGTGCATGCTAGCTCACTGTCACCCTGCCGTGACTCACTGGGACGCTTTCGTAGCAAATCAAAAAGTCTGCTGTGAAATAGGCCCGCTTTATTAAAAAACAAATGACAATTGGTCACACATTTCTCAACATTGAGAAGTGGACTGAACTGTGGATCACTTTCATTGCTTTGACACTAAATTCATTCAATGACAACATCTTTCAAAATCCACGAAGTTTTCTTACTGAAACTCAACCGCCACCAAAACCTTACTGTCCACATGTTTACATACTATTTTCAAAACTGTTACATTTATGTTAAAAACACAGGATAACACAAATTTACTGTAAATGACACGGTGATTTTCTACATTCTGCTACACGTACATCGTTGTAGATGATTGTCTGTGTCATAAGGGGGCACGACTCCATGCAGTAATCATTTTAAATATCACTTTTAATTAAATATGTGAACAAGCATTTTACAAATCAACAAAACGTACAAGCAGGCATTAAGAGGCCTCAAAGGTGACAGTGGATTATAAATAGACTCTTGACTTTCATAAGATTTGATTTGACAAACATATTATATCTGTGGTTTGATTAGTGCTCCTCCAGTAGGCTCACAGACATCATCTCCTGAGTGTTGTAGTGTACTATTTGTTTTTGATTCATTCAGAAATAAGGAGCCTAAATTAGGATTATTTGAGTTTTGCCTTTCAGGGAGTCACATTATCTGATTCATTCACTGACATTGTCTGCTTTTAAACAATGAATAAAACTGAAATTGGCTTTAGATGCTCTTATTCTGTCTAACTTTGTACTCATTTTTATGTGTTTGCTGTGAAGCACTTTGGGCTGCAATTCTTGTATGAAAGGGGCTATACAAATAAAGTTTATTATTATTATTATTATTATCATGCTGACCACTGTAAAAATCTATATGGTGATCTTTAAGGAATCATTGAAAAGATATTCATTGGAAGAAGAACAATGAGACTTTAGAAAAGAGAAATTAGAGGAGGAAACATAAAAGGGCGAACAATTGAGGAAAGTGTTCTGACATTTTCAGTCTTTCTCAGTACAGCTTCCAGGAGGATATTTATGTAATGTGTTTTTGATCCTTTGACTCTATCCACAGAGCAGAGTTGTGATGTTCAGGTTCCCTCAGGAACAGCAATGCTTTCACACACATATACAGACACACATATACAGACATATCTGCTTTTGCATGCATGTGCACACACATTAGATGCCTTTGAGGTCATCCTTTTGGTTTGATTTTTTTGTGGATTTTGTGGAGGACAGCCCAAAGCAAACAGGAATAATCCTAAAAAGAAAGAGGATATTTCAGAGGTGAGAAAATAAAAATGATGTAATTAGCTGTAAGAAGTTTATATTGCATTTTCATAACTAAACATACAGAAAAACTGAATCAGAGTCGGTCAGGAAAACAAAGCTGTGACGGGCAACAAGAACTTCTGCTCCATTATTGTGATGGCCCGTATACGAGGGGGTGCTTCCGATCTGTCTCACTTAATATTTGATAAACCTCCAACCTGTTGTTCAGGAAATTATTTCTGCAATGTGATTTTAGTTCATCAATAGCCAAGACTGTATATTTCCATGGTCACGAATGGTCACAGTCAGTTTGGATTAAAGTTGTGACTTGGATTTATAATTGTGATGGTTTCAGGCTCAAATCAAGAAATAGAACTCGATTTATATAATCTATACTTTTTTTGGATTTGGAGTTAATTAAAAGTTCAGATGCTGTAAGCTGAATATGTAAAGATGAATGTTTTGCCCCGTGGAGTTAGGATGTGCCTGTGAAAATCCAGTGTTTGACAATCTTCATCGAGTGTTTAATGAGCTACACAAGACGTGCGTATTAAATAGTTTGATCACATTAAGATTTAAAGGTCAAACTAGTCACTAGGCATGCTGGTGCTTTGTTAAATTAAGGATGCTAATGAGTCTACAAAAGACAAAGCATCTCTCTCTGTCCTTTTCTCTCTTTTCTTTCTTTCACTTTGGCTTTGACCTTTGTAAATGTGGTGGTGAGGCAGGGACATGAATGAATGGATGAGTCAGTGCACTAAATATGCAGTCAACACCAGAGTTTACTGCCTGTCATCCTCAGTGGACGACACTCATCCGGCTGCTTCCACTATTTCACAATATAATTTCAGCGGCAGTGTATAAATGACAGCTCTGTATCAAATTCATATGAATAGATTTCAAAGGCATAACAGGCGCCACCTAAAAGTCAAATTCTACATTAGCACTGTGAATTCTGCAAACTGCAATCAAACCAATTAGAATCAAAGTGTATTTTGATTGAGTCAAACCATGATCTTGTTTTTTATCTTCCAAAAAAAGCAAATAGATATGAATAGTGCAAGTCTTTTTCTAAATCTACAATAAATAACTTCGCTAATTTTGATCATCTGAGACAAAGACAGACTCCAATGTGACTATTCGTGATTATGACGCCATTATCTTGTCCCATTAGAGTGAAGTCACTCTCAATGTTGCCAGCTGAGTCAACTCATTAGAGCGCAGTTACTCATGTAGTCGAGTATTATATTATACAGTATGTATATTATACTAATCTCTTTTGTATAGCAGTTAATGTCCAAGAAATGAATAATGAAACTGTGGAAATAAGGAGATCTGCTGATATTTACAACTTGAACATTACTCCAAAAAAGGACTGCAGCATATTTGCTGTTACTTTAGAGCCTTAATTGTTAGTAAATTGACTAGACCTGTGTCTTTTATTTAGAGTAACACTACTCTTTATATATAAATGTTATAAATGACACTAGAATGATGTTTGACTGACAGCTGAACCTGCAGGAAGAGAGGCAACGTAAACATGTCTCTGGTAACTGTAGTTATGTAACAGTGTTTTGATAGTGGTGCTACAGAGGCAGAGCAATCTGGTATATATTATGTTATTATGAGTAGTTGTTCCAGTAGACCTTCTGTACTTAATTCAGTTGGAAACAGGATCTCTGTACCATACAGACTATTACGTAACTTAATATGATTAATATCTATTTCCCAAACTTCATTTCTGAGAACTCTTTTGCATGTGTTTATACTATACCCGTTCACAGTAAACACGCAGGACACAGTGTCAGGATGAGCACCAGAAATATTCAGTGCCACCTGTGAGCATATCCACTTTACAGTAAAAGCTTACTTTTACTAGGTTTTTTTCCATTTGACTAACAGCTGAGGACACAGA
Source organism: Cottoperca gobio (assembly GCF_900634415.1). Classification (NCBI taxonomy): domain Eukaryota; kingdom Metazoa; phylum Chordata; class Actinopteri; order Perciformes; family Bovichtidae; genus Cottoperca; species Cottoperca gobio. The sequence goes on from NC_041357.1 coordinate 23,593,540, forward strand.
CCAGATGCCAAAACTCTGTGACTGTGGGGAACAAAACATGTAAATTTCATCTGGACTTTAAGAGGAGATAGGTGTGGGGTCTGGAAACATCCGTCACATTGGCATGTAAAGTTTACATTATGGCTGAGTTGTGTGTGTGTGTGTGTGTGTGTGTGTGTGTGTGTGTGTGTGTGTGTGTGTGTGTGTGTGTGTGTGTGTGTGTGTGTGTGTGTGTGTGTGTGTGTGTGTGGGCCCCCAACTGGTATGTTATTGTCTGACCACTGAGATTGAGGACTTTAATCCTCACGTCTAAACTAACAATACCATGAATGGTATCTCTGGTATGTTTCAAAAGCCTGGCTGGGACACAGAGGAACAAGCTAATAGAAATAAAATAAGTTCAAAAAATAAATATAATTCCTCATTAACAATAATGTGCAAGTTAAATATATTATATATTTTTGTGGATTACTTTTTACTGAAACCTGATAGCTTAATGATTTAGTTTAATATATAAATAAAAGCTTGATTAATCCTTTTTTTAGGGCTTTAACACCGTATTATTCCAAACAGGGCGAGTTAGTGTTCTCGCTGGCACAACTTTTTAAATATAATTTTCATTTTAATAAATATGTTTAAAGGAATGAGATTGCTTGTTTCTCTCGTCATATCTGGCAACCCAGTGAGCAGCCCGTAACAATTAACAATAATGTGCAAGTTAAATATATTATATATTTTTGTGGATTTATAGAAGAAAACATTTTCAAAAATAAATCAGTATATCTCGTTACATATTTTAGGTCAACAAATAATCATCAAAACTGCATAATTTGTATAATTACTCAAAATATATTTTTTAAGTGTCAAATAAAAATGCAGTAATCATACAGCCAGTCAAGTGTCTCAAACGTTGATTAAAAACTTCTCTCTTGTGTTTTTGTGTTTCAATCATAGACTGTAGGTTTAACTTGGATATCTGCTCCCACCTCCTGGTCAAACAAATATAAATCTGGTTTATTGTAGCCAAGGCAGACAGGTGGGCATTTAGGTATACGTAGTTTTACTAAATGAAACAGTTGTGAGCTTGTTCCAGTTAAAGTCTTTCACACTAAAACTTGCAAAGTGAATATCCACATAATTATATAAACTGGCTAAAACCACTGATCAGATAATTTGTCAGTGTTTTGTTTCATGGCCGGTGGGTGGCAGCAAAGCTCGTGCAGAGAGTCCGGGTCCATTGTGTGCCTCAGTTTCAGTCAGCAGCTTGTGTTGCCATGTCCCTTTATTATGCTTTTCCATAGAGCTGCTTATTATCCTTACAGGCAAATTGTTTTTTAAGCATGTTTAGCACATTTTTTTAAATTAAAAAAACAATGTCCACTTCACTGTCTGCTCCTTTCCTAGTGTGTTAAGTTCATACATTCACCAATTCAATCAATTACATGAAGGTGTTTGAATAATTGTCAGCCTATGTACCAAAATACACATTAAAGTCCAATTTCTAGTGGATTTTCTGGCACTTTAAAATCACATGTATTCCCTTGACTTGCACATATAACCTACACTTTATTAATGTAGAATCTATAACATAAAATAAAAACATTTTGTCCAAGGTACTTAAATAAATAAATAGATAATTATGTTTGGGGCAGTGGAGCACAGACCTGATAGCTTAATGATTTATTTTAATATATAAATATTATTAATCCTTTTTTTAGGGCTTTAACCCCGTATTATTCCAAACAGGGCGAGTTAGTGTTCTCGCTGGCACAACTTTTTAAATATAATTTTAATTTGAATAAATATGTTTAAAGGAATGAGATTGCTTGTTTCTCTCGTCATATCTGGCAACCCAGTGAGCAGCCCGTCTCGTGTCCCTCAGTAAACAGACTGGAGGTCTTCTGTCACCCGCAGAAATGTTCAAGAAAGAGAAACTAAAAGCTTTGGTCAATGAGAGACTTAAAGCCGCCGCTGAGGAAATATTCAGCATGTTTGAAACAACTCTTAAAGACTACGAGGAGATCGTTTTCCGATCAAAGCAGGAGATCGACCAACACCGAAGAAGGCTGGCTGCACGGAAAGGTAAGTGCTCAGGTGAACTTTACCCTCCAGGCAGTGCCGAAACTGCTGATTTAATCACAATTATGTTTGTTAAAAAGCCTTTTGTCTTCTCAGCCACTCCCTAAACACTGGTTACACAGGAGACAGCAAGTAGCGCCATTTTGCATCCCTATAGGGGGAGGGGATGCAAAATGGCTGTCACTGGCTAAATGTGCCAGTGTGTGTGTTGTTGTTACCTTGGTATGATCTATAGGCAACACAACGTGGATGCTAAAGCCTTCCCTCCTCTCAGGCACGTCAGGTTGGAGAAGAAAAAGGGATGGATGGAGTAAAAAGGGCACGCAAAAGCGTTTGGGGACAGTTTATTTGATACTTTATTATCAAAAAGAGACATATTTTACTATGGAGTGATGGAAGAAGTACTTCAATCTTTTTAAAGTATCAATACCACGGTGTAGAAAATACTCTAGAAGTGTGTTACTCTACAGGTAATCAAGTAACCTGCAATCAAATCTTACTTAACTAAAAGTATTACCATTGAAGTATTCTTAAAGTACCAAAAGTAGTCATTGTGCAGAATGGCCCAGAGTAAATTATATTTGAATATCAATGCATATCAATAAAAGCGTCTTTGAGTTACAAGAAAAGCGCTCTACAAGTCTAATGTATTATTATTATTATTATTATTATTATTATTATTATTAATAATAATAATGTAATAATGTTGCAGCTGGCAAAGATAGGCCTAAATATGATTTGTAGTACGCAATACTGTGCCTGAGGTGCTATCCTGTTCATTTAGGATAAATGGTGGCCTGCGATGACCTTTAACCAGCTTTATCTATCACGCCATTAAAGACATGATGGACCGTTGTACATATTAAACCATGAAATGTACATGATGTCATAATACAAAAGGTTGTAACTAAATGTGTGCTGAAATTAAGCTTAAAGGACATATTGGCTCTAAACTGATTTTTTATTTCATAGCGTTTGCAAGCCGATATACATTTTATATATTTGCTTTTATACACTTTTGTTTGGAAGGACATCATCACAAGCAGACCCTTTCACAAACAGGCAGCCATTAAAAAGCTGCAAAAAAAGGTTGAAAACAACATTTTCTGCCATTTTTGCATGAAAAATTACTTAAACTAACCGATTATCCAAAAAGATTGGTGGTTATGTTTCTGTTGATTTAACTAATCAGCAGCGTTAATTAAAAGACAAGCGTCAGTGCACCCGTTGTTGTTTGGTAGAAAGAAAATTCTGATATTTTTATGTGCTTGATTGCATTTTAATTTTCTTCCTGCTAAATATTCCCAAATGAAAATATTTGATCAAACTAAAGCTTAAATGAATTGTTTTCTCCTGTGTGATCCTGTCCAGCCCCCCTGCAGCCCTCTGTCCAGGAAGAGGACGCTCCCTCTGAGCAGGATCACTGTGAGAGGAAGACAGACCCGAGTGAGGATGACCAGGAGCCCCCGCAGATTAAAGAAGAGCTGGAGGACGAAGTGTGGACCGCTCAGGCAGGTGAAAAGCAGCAGAAGGAAGCTGACACCAAAGACTCAATGTTCAATATAGTTTATGTGCAAAGGAATGATGAAGATGGAAGACAGGATCCACATCACGACCAAGAAGTGGAAAACAAAGGAGACTGTTTGCCCAGCGGCAGCTCATGTGGACAGTTTCAATCAGAACCTGATAAAGAAGACGGCGATGCTTCGAGCAGTGACGCTGACATGAGTGAAGTTAGTGACGATGAATGGAGAGACGCTGGAGGGGTTTACTCGGGTGTAAACAGGAAGCAACCACAGCATGAGACAGCAGAGAGGCCGTACACCTGCAGCATTTGCAACAAGAATTTCAGGATTAAATCGATTCTGACTCGCCACATGAAGACGCACACGGGAGAGAAACCTTACCGCTGCGGTGTTTGTGGTAAAAGCTTCATCCAGCGCTCCTACCTGCAGACTCACATGAACTCTCACTCCGGACAGAAGCCGCACACGTGCAGTTTCTGTGGCAGAGGGTTCACACAAGTTGGAAACATGAACGCTCACATACGGATCCACACGGGAGAGAAACCTCACAGCTGTACTGACTGTGGTAAAAGTTTTAGAGAGAAAGCGGATCTCATCAAGCACACGATAATTCACACTGGCGAGAAACCTTACATTTGCACTGTGTGTCATATGAAATTCAGCGCTCAGTCTAATTTAACGCGCCACATGAAGACTCATTCGGGGGAGAGGCCGTATAGTTGCACCGATTGTGGGAAAAGATTCATTCGGCGCTCTCATTTAATTATTCATATGAAGACCCACGCAGGAGATAATCTCTAGACTGTGTGTGTCTTTTGTATTTTTTTGTGTGTGTGCAAGGACTCACATTCGAGGAGTAAAATGTCCCATTGTATCCATGTTGTTGCGATATAGTTTTGTACTGCCGAATAAAGTGCTCAGCAAGTTGTAATACTAAACGTTTCTCAAAGTCACAATCATTTGTGTGTTTGTCAGTTTGCAGTGTTGCCCTTTGAATGACTCATAGATGATATAATTACCTCTTTGTCACTAAATCTCATGAAAAGAGCAAAACAAACAATGTGTTTCTTAATACTTTCCACCTTTTCTCACCCCTGAGATTATTCATTCCTTTTTGAAGATGTTAAATGTCACAAATGTTTTTTCAAAGGCTCAGTAATTTCCTAAAACAGCTGTCACCCACTGCAACAGTGTGGTCACTCACTATGGAGCTGAACAGCACAGATGACATTTCAGGCTTTTGGCCACACAGACAAACCTTGTTAGTGGGATCATATAATTGTTTGATTGTTTTATTTCACAGCATAATGACGCTGATATAAATATGACTGACCTGGTTATGATTCAGACGAAGATTTTATTTTAAAGCAAGAAATACTCAGGGATGTTTGAAACGATGGAATCTGTAGAGAAGGCTGAATGGATACAGATCATGGATAATCAAACACAGGTGAACGTGAATACCACATTTTCATGCCATAGAGGTCAGTAAACAAGAGAATTTAATAGACAGTTTTATAAATGCCAAAATGCATTTATTCTTTCAACTTCTTTTCCCATTCTTGTACTTTAGTAAGGCAAGGTAACACTTTGTGTGAAGATGATCATAAGCAAAATAATTAAGTTAATTCTTCAAATTGCTACTGCATACATAAACCATCTTGTCTTAGTTAAATACATAATAACTGTATCCATTGTGCCCATAGAAGTTATATGAGGCGCCAGCTTTACAAAAGCATGTGCTCTTTAAATATTTACTAAATATTTACTATATATCATCATCATCATCATCATCATCATCATCATCATCATCAAATGTCGCATTTAATCTCCAGACCTGTTGAAGATCATGAATGCCAAAAGATAACATTTTTAAGTGTCCTTAAATAATAACTTAATATTGTTTTGCATAGAATATAAGAACTATAATGATTTATTTACGTTATAGTTCCGTCAGATAGCTGTTTATTGATTTGGTCTCTGTTGGAGTGTTTTACCGGAAGTGCACTGATGTCATTTCCGTTGCGCGAAACAAACTTTGGCGCTCCAGACTTGAAAACATTGGGAGAGACAGCGTAAAGACCATCAAGAAGATGGCTCCAAAACATTCAACCTGTACAGGTTTTTTTTCCACGGAAGAGTAACGTTAGCTAGCGGTGTTGGAGTAGTTACGAGTTGTTCAAAGTTAAGTAAAATAAGCTCTTCGGTTAGCTGAAGCCGGTGAGTTAGCTGAAGCCGGTGAGTTAGCTGAAGCCGGTGAGTTAGCTGAAGCCGGTGATGTTAGCTGAAGCCGGTGATGTTAGCTGAAGCCGGTGATGTTAGCTGAAGCCGGTGAGGTTAGCCTTCCGTTGTCAACACCGTTAGCTCAGAAGATCTCGCTAACTGTCGGGAAGAAACTCACTTCAATACTGTAAATACAAACACCTGGCTGTGTTTGAATCAGTCACCATGAACAGGACCAAACTGAAGAAAGCCAAGGTGAGTGCACGTGCATTAGCTAACTGTTGTTTTTTTATGATAACATTAATTTAACAGTAAATCTAATGAGACGGTTAAATCTGGCACCTGTCACAGTTTATTACGTCTCTTATAAACTCAGCTGTGTCTCTGCCTGGTTTGATTGTTTTAGCCATCTTTTAATTTGTTCTGGTCAACAATGTAGGATATAACAACATATTACTCATTATATTCAAATCAAATCAAATTTATTTGTATAGCCCAATATCACAAATTACACATTTGTCTCAGTGTGCTTTACAGACTGTACAGGATATGACATCCTCTGTCCTTAGACCCTCTGTCCTCAGACCCTCTGTCCTCAGACCCTCTGTCCTCAGACCCTCTGTCCTCAGACCCTCTGTCCTTAGACCCTCTGTCCTTAGACCCTCTGTCCTCAGACCCTCTGTCCTTAGACCCTCGCATCACACAAGGAAAAACATAATTAAAGGGGGAACAATGGAAGAAACCTCAGGGAGAGCAACTGAGGAGGGATCCCTCTCCCAGGACGGACAGACGTGCAATAGATGTTGTGTGTACAGGATAAACAACATAGTACAAATATAACATTTGACAGAAATGATGTTGTGTTGAAAAAAGAGAAAGTCATACCCCGTATGATGAGTTAGTAACATACATTTACATAAATGCATACAGATAGAGAGGGAGAAGAAGAGAGAGGAAGAGAAGGAAGAGAGCAGGGAGGTGTCTTGAAAGTATTGAAAGTAATACAGAATTAATATTTCACTTAATGATTGAAATATATCAGAAACCTTAACATTTATATATTATCTACTATAAACTAACAAGACGTTTCACAAAGCGGAGGTTTTAAATGGTATATCAGATAAATATGTAACTTACATTGTCGACATGAACAACAAGTTATTGCTGTTACGAGGAGATTATCACCTTCCTGCAGTCTTAACCTCTTAGGAAGTGGGCGAATTCATCCGAAAATACCTACAAACAACATACCCAAAGTAAAGTAAAGCTGCTCTTCAACCATTTGCACCAGCTGCATGATTTTGGTCTCATTCAAAAGATAACACTCTTATTGTTCTTGCAAAACAGTGAAGAATCACTCCAAGTGCTTCTGGCACTGAGTAATAGTGGTCTGAATATACTGAATTTGAAGAAAATTCGCCTGAAGTTTGTTGTTGAAAAAGATGTCTGAAGATGGTACAGCTGGTAGTCCAGAGCTGAAATACACAATAGAAACATAGAACCAAGTGTTATCAAGTTCACTCAATTTCAGATAAAAAGGGATAAAAACTTAATTTATTAGACAGGTTTGTCCAAGAGTAACACCAGGCGTACACCAATTGTGCAACATGTACTGTACATATTATAATATTTATTATTTTTTTACTTATAAATAACTATTATATACCCATATTACCTGTTAGTAGTAATCACACAGAGTAAGTGAAGTATAAACACATTTTTTTCTAATATTTTGGAAAAACAAACCATAGGAAGTGACGTATCTAACGAAAGAGGCGCACGTTTACTTCACGATGCGGTCCAGGGTCCAGGGTCCAGGGTCAGTCTGTAACAAAAGAAGTGGGTGGGCACTTTCTTATCAAGTTGACACTGATTGGCTCATGAAGGTTGTAAAAGACCCACCCCACCTTTTATCGATGTGACGATGTTCACAGTGGATATCTTTTTCCCGGAAACGAACGTGTGGACCTCTGGCAAAGCCTTAGGGGCGTCTTTTTCAAAAATATTGCTGAAAAAAGGATTTTTATGAGGCTTTGTTGGCTCAAAGTTCTGATTTTGATTTTGAGTGTACTTGCTAGTTTGAGGAGCTGATTGTACCGCTGTTGTGATTTTTTTCAGAATTCAAAAATGTCCATGTACAGGCGCAATAAAACACCCGCTGGGCCCGCACACTCTAAGAGGTTTTAAATGTCAAATGCTCTGTACTAACTTGGTGTCTTGTTGGACAACAAACAAATGGCAATCGTTAAATGATGGTTATTGTTTGCTTTGTGGTTTCTGTCAGGCTCCAGGAGGGCAGAAAAACATCTCCTCCTTCTTTTCCTCCCAAAACCACCAGAAGGTTAATTATATTTGTTTCCCCTTTTAGTTCATTATTTCTCTCTTTGCTGCCTCCTTTTCTTTTGTCTTTGTTTTCCTTATTTCTTCAAACCGGAACCACTAAAATCTCATCTTGATGTTATTACTTAGGGCCATTATTCATCATTTAAGCGAGATGAACAATTTGAGAGATAATTATTAGTAATGTGCATGTAGTAGTCAAATAGGTAGAGGCATATACTGTTTAGTTTAACTCTGTAAAATCAATCGCATAAGTTCAGGAAATAAGAAAGCCTTTAAGATCAGGAAAAGACTACATGTATCACTATATTAGGATAACAACCTTCCTAGACAATTAATATTTCGGCAATATAGTATCAACCACGTCTAATGTCTCTGCTTTTTGTTTTTGTGGGCAGCACATTCTTCCTTTCTCTTAAACTCATTACACGTCTCTTAAAGTTGCTTTTCTCTTTTTCACCTTTTCTGTTTTGATGTATTTTTATTCTTTTCTATTGTGCTGTAATGCCTTATTGTATTTCTATCTGATAAACAATTTACCACTAATCATTTGTAGGTTATGTATTAAAACACTCATTTGACTGTGTCGCTTTTAGGAATTGTCATCCTGCACTGCACTCGCCAGGACTGAAGCTCAGATCAAATACGGTGAAACCTCCACATTCAGACCCCAGTCCCCCTTAAAGAGGAGTATCCTTGGGGACCTGGAAAACCTGCCTTCCTCACCAGATCTTCTCCTCACTGTGCCTGAGACCCCCACCAGTCAGATCAGGCTGGCTTCCTCTTCTTCCTCCAAAGATTCAGGTCAACTGAGCCCCCCGTCCAGCAGAGAGGTTGCGAGCCGGGAGAAACTCGGCCAATTGTCCCCCATCTGTCGTAGTCCCCGCTCCAAAGGGCAAAGAGCACGGAGAGTTGTGAGCGAGGAGGGAGGAAAAACCAAGTGGATAGAGAGATTCCCTGGCTCCGTAAAAAGACTCATCAGCCCTCCTCCAGAGTCTCACAATGCCAAAAGACCAAGAAATGCCAATCCACCGGCACAAAGAACTGCCCTCAGTTTTACCGTGATAACAGAGCAGAAAGCCAATGGAAACCCACACATACATCTGGATACGGATACTCGCACTCTTTCGGCTCACATGCACAAACCTAGTGCGCAAACTATCCCGCCTGCAACGCAGAGAAGTGCAAAGGGGGGAGATATTGATCTTAATAAGGCAGGAGGTACAAGAGCAGCAATGACATCATCAAACGGAGACGGAGAGAATGTGACATCGGATGAACAGCGATCTGGAGGTAAACTGATGCAGTTCTGATTTAACAATATTAAGAAATCCCAAATCACTGTATGTTGAGTGTCATATAATGATGTCTATAATGTATTGATGCAGCTCTTAATTCACAAACATTTAGTTTTTATTTGGTGTGTTTTCATTCTCTGCTAACTTAATTTACTACTTTTCTGCACAAAAGAAAATACAGGAATGACGTCAGGGTGTCCAGTGGAAGAGAAGTTGGGCGAGAGCTGGTTTGATGAGCAGATGGATCATAATGAAGGTCTTGTCACAGAGGCTAAATCCCAAAAACCCCGGTGAGAAACGCATGAAAACACTGGGTTGGAGAACTTTCCTTCTTAGTTTGATCAGGTTACATTACGATACATTTGCTCATGTCAATAATAGAGGAGGAAAGATAAAGTAGTGGGTTCAAGCACTTGACCTTTTGACTAATATACTGGTGAAAAGCTTCGATCTCAGGGTCTGTTCATCCCTGTGACGGCTGATAGTAGCCTCATAGTTTTAGTGAGTTTGTGAATGGAAATTGCACAATGACACTAAGACCTATATGTTTATATGTACACATATCTGATATACAGTATATCCTCTCTGTTCGTACAGTAAGGTGCCGGACCATGTGATCCTTTCTGGAGGCCGAAACAACCGCTACTGGGTTTTAGATGTGGAGGAGAAGCCTGGCCACAAAACGCTGACCATGACATGCTCCAAATCTCAACATCCAACTGAGACGTGTCTGCTGAAAGATGGATGGTAATGCCTTAGGTTCTTCTGTCCCGAGTGCAGGAAATCAGATTGCCCAGATGTAGCCCGGCTCTGTGAGAGTAGCACTGACTTTGCAACTTTTAATATGTACAGCATTTCTGCGTCTTTGCTTACATTTCTTCATTGTGTGTGTGTGTGTGTGTGTGTGTGTGTGTGTGTGTGTGTGTGTGTGTGTGTGTGTGTGTGTGTGTGTGTGTGTGTGTGTGTGTGTGTGTGTGTGTGTGTGTGTGTGTGTGTGTGTGTGTGTCTTTACATGCTTATAAAATGATAATCCCTTGGGTGTTTCCAGGGAGATGACGCCTGTTTGTTGTGGTGATGTGGTGCATCTAGAGGGTCGCTCTGATGGTGGATCCTGGGTCGTGGACAGGGAGCAGGGCTTCCTGGTTTTACTACCTGATAGCCTTATCTCAGGTACAAGCATCTCCAACTCCATCCGCTGCATGAGGCGTGCAGTACTGGGAGATATGTTCAAGGTAAAAGGCTTTACATTAATATCACTACCTGTTTTTTTATGTTAGTTTATTATTGTGTATTTCTTTCTTATTCTTATTTTTCCTATTTTATCTCGAAGTGGACCGTACACTTACACACAATAACATCATTCTATACTCTCTTCTTCTGTTTCATTTTGCCGTGACGCAGACTTTTGATGGTGGCTCCAAACAAATGCTGAATGGCACCATAGTCCATGAAGTCTTCCAGAGAGCAGCTACAGCTAAAGACTTCTCTTTGAAGAAACTGTCTATGCTGGCTGACCAAGCCCTGTGCAGTCCTCAGTACCTGGGAGACATGTAAGTGGTCAGATTATACCCTCCAGGTGTGGAATGATACAATGTCCAATTGTTCATAACACTTCAATCAAGAAATACAGAAACAGCAGAGAAGTGCTGAACAGTTGTTTGTGGTTGTTTCCACGAATAAATATTATTTGGTCTTGTTCAGTTAAGTTTATGTTTTGTCCATTTGTCTCTAGGTACAGTTTGGGTGTAAGCCAGGAAGAGATGAAGCAGGAACTGCATGATTATCTGCCCTCACTGGAACATTGGGCAAAGCAATACCTCAGCTCCACACCAAAAACCATCAGCCTCAAAATGTACACACACACACACACACACACACACACACATAGAACACACACACATAGAACACACACACCTACAGATTAGCTAACACAACCTCATTAACCCTGCAAGAGTCTACCTGATTGTTTTGTCTCTGTCTCGATGACCTCAGCCCCGGCAACAGCAGAGCTCCAGGCAGATGTCAGGACTCGGCAACTGTTGTCACGGTAGCAGAGCTGGCAGATATAGAAGAGAATGTGTGGTCACCGAGATTTGGTCTGAAAGGGAAAATCGATGTGACTGCACGGGTTCAAATCCAAAAACCACGAAGCGGTGGTCACAGAAGCCCGGAGGAGAGAACCATCCCCCTGGAGCTGAAAACTGGAAAGGAGTCGAACTCAATAGAGCATCGCAGTCAGGTTGGTGGACCAAAGCATGCTCCAATAGGAAGACGCTTGTACACTGGTGGGCTCGGGTGAAAAGGCGGGTTAACGCTAATATACGCAGATTTAATCGCACTGGTTTAGTTTATTTTAGGATCATTAGCTGTGCTCTAAAGCACAGGACGTGTTCCTGGGGTCCACATTCGAAAACATGCATTAAACAGTGCAGTCAACACAAATGGAAAACATAATACATCTATAACATTAATATGTTCTAAGCAAAAACTACATATCCCCATATGCAAAGCATCCTTGAGTTCTGTGTTGGTCTAGTCAATGACATTGCTAAAGATTTCCATATTTCCATCGCTCTATATTCTACTGAGCGTTTTAGGAAATTAGTTTTTTCCTTGGGGGGGGTAAAACCGGCCTTCTGTTGCCTGTATGGTGTTTTAATTGACTACTCTGATATGATGGAATTTATCTTGAAAACTTTCCATGTTGAAAGTAGAATTGAGCAATCATCCTGTCTTCAGCTTTCAGCCGTGTGTGTGTGTGTGTGTGTGTGTGTGTGTGTGTGTGTGTGTGTGTGTGTGTGTGTGTGTGTGTGTGTGTGTGTGTGTGGTGTGTGTGTGTGTGTGGTGTGTGTGTGTGTGTGTGTGTGTGTGTGTGTGTGTGTGTGTGTGTGTGTGATATACATACATGTGTACAGGTGATTCTTTACACTCTGATGAGCTCGGAGAGATACAATTCTGAAGCTGGCTTCCTGCTTTACCTCAAGACTGGCAACCTGCACCCTATAGTGGCCAGCCACATGGACCGCAGAGGTACAGTCTACTCGCATGTGCTTTACCAACCTGCCCAACACCAACTGTGTCATGTCAAAATAATATTCTATATCATTATAATAATTGTAAAATCTTCATTTACTGTGGCTGTGAAGATTGTCGGCATTGTGAGACGAAATTATTATTATTATTATTAAGAGGCACTGGATTATTTACCCAGTATTATCATATGGGTATTATTAACATGATATTAAAAAATATATATGTTTTAATATAATGGTATATTGCGACACCCCTAATTTACACACACACAGTCCCCTTTCAACCAGATTGTGTGTGTGCTTGAACCCCAACACGATGGTTTAGTGAAACCAAAGAAGAAGAACCTTGCCTTCTTGCACTATTTCACAGCAGCACGTCCTCCGTCACCTTTAATGCCTCTGACTCTGTTCGTCTCTGACTCTGTTCGTCTCTGACTCTGTTCGTCTCTGACTCTGTTCGTCTCTGACTCTGTTCACTTCTGACTCTGTTCACCTCTGACTCTGTTCGTCTCTGACTCTGTTCGCCTCTGACTCTGTTCACCTCTGACTCTGTTCGTCTCTGACTCTGTTCGTCTCTGACTCTGTTCGCCTCTGACTCTGTTCGTCTCTGACTCTGTTCGTCTCTGACTCTGTTCACCTCTGACTCTGTTCACCTCTGACTCTGTTCGTCTCTGACTCTGTTCACCTCTGACTCTGTTCGTCTCTGACTCTGTTCACCTCTGACTCTGTTCACCTCTGACTCTGTTCGTCTCTGACTCTGTTCACCTCTGACTCTGTTCACCTCTGACTCTGTTCGTCTCTGACTCTGTTCGTCTCTGACTCTGTTCACCTCTGACTCTGTTCGTCTCTGACTCTGTTCACCTCTGACTCTGTTCGTCTCTGACTCTGTTCGCCTCTGTTCACCTCTGACTCTGTTCGTCTCTGACTCTGTTCGTCTCTGACTCTGTTCACCTCTGACTCTGTTCACCTCTGACTCTGTTCACCTCTGACTCTGTTCACCTCTGACTCTGTTCACCTCTGACTCTGTTCACCTCTGACTCTGTTCACCTCTGACTCTGTTCGTCTCTGACTCTGTTCGTCTCTGACTCTGTTCACCTCTGACTCTGTTCACCTCTGACTCTGTTCACCTCTGACTCTGTTCACCTCTGACTCTGTTCGTCTCTGACTCTGTTCACCTCTGACTCTGTTCGTCTCTGACTCTGTTCGTCTCTGACTCTGTTCGTCTCTGACTCTGTTCGCCTCTGACTCTCTTCGCCTCTGACTCTGTTCGCCTCTGACTCTGTTCACCTCTGACTCTGTTCGTCTCTGACTCTGTTCGCCTCAGAGCTGATGAAGCTGAGGAACACCTTGGTTCATCACATCCACCACATTGTGGAGAAAGAGGCGAAGCGGAGCCGTTTGTCTCAACTTCCTGACATCCTGACAAACAGACAAACCTGTCAGTATTGTCCTCAGAAGAGAAACTGTGCTTTATATGAGAGGTAAACTTTTCAAACTAATTTTGCAGCCATGGAAATGTCAAGCATTAGAATTGTTAATAAACGTATCACTTAGTGTATCCACCATAAACTATTGTTGCAGATTATTGAGATGCTGAGTTTAAAAAGCAGTTAAATGGCTTTAAGAGTATTAAGCTTCCTCTCGTATCACCTATTATTTAGGTGGAGGCTTTAAATAAACCCAGTGGGTGTTCTGCCTCTTCCTGTACTTTATTTGTTATCTTTGTGTATCTTTAAATTGTGAATCTAAACGTAACTGTCCTCCCTCTTCCTCCAGGGTGATCGATAACAGCTCTGCAGACGTCTGCGAGGATGTTGTGCGTGAGTTCCTACAGCAGGAGACGGGTCACCTGATCCCACCACATCTAAGCTATTTTTCCCATTGGCTGCTGCTCTGCAGCCTCGAGGCTGCCAGCATGGAGGCCAAGAACGGCAGAAAGCGTGTGTGGCTTCAGACGTCTGATGAGAGGTAAACTGCTGGTCTCTCATATTAAGACATGTAAACATTTCCAGTAAAGTCAAATCCAAAATTGGATATAAAAACACGTGTATAAAGCCAGCCATTTCATACTTTATAAAACCCCTAATATGCAGTATTTACTGTGTTTCTAGTGAGAAGAATGGGAGCTGTGTGGGGAATGTGCAGATCAGTGGCCCGGTGACCGTGCAGTCTGAAGGGGTTTTCCTCCATCGTTTCCAGCGAAGCAGTGTGGTGCCAGAGAAGTGTTTGGTCACCAGCGGTTTAGCCAGCGGGGATCGCATCGTTGTTAGCGACCAGGAAGGTCGTCTGGTTGGTTTGGCAACAGGATACCTGTGTGAGGTCAGCAGGACATCGATCAGCTGCACTCTGGACAGGTGAGAGCAAACCCACCTGTAGAGACAGAGCGCAATATACCTTCCTCTATACCTGCTGGCTAAAGTATTGCAACCAAAGAGTCTGTAGTGCAGACTACAGCACAGTGAATTGTTTCGACTTTTCTTCCACCAGCTGCTCAGTTGAAGGCATTAACCTGATGTACACCTGTTTTTAATGTGTTTTCTAGAGACCTGTCTAAATTCAGTGGTGTGTTGTTTCGATTGGACAGTGATGAAGGTGTGGTGGGCCTCAGCACTCACCTCACCAATCTCTCCAAACTCATGGAAAACGGTCAGGACAGGTAGGTACAGTAAAATGTAGTCATGCAAAGTTATCATGGCATAGTATGTATGTAATAGCAAAACCAACTTATCCCTAATAAGTAAGGAAATTAAGTCTGTGACAGGTGAAAGAATAGCCTCACCTATTTTATATTTGTGCAGTGATCGTCTGAGGGAGCTGGTTGTTGACCTTCGTCCTCCAGAGTTTATTTCCAGTCTCAGTTCTGTTCTGCCAAGAGAGGCCAAGGACACCGTGGCCAACATCCTCAAAGGTGACAAAGCTCCCTTCTTCCCTTCTGCCTGTCTCATTTACTTTCTTTTGTCCTTTTCTATATTCATTTTTGTTTTACTTTCCATTACTGTGGGAGGCAATGCTATAGATGAGCAACTTTAAAATTAGAACACATAATATGCACTTCCCCAGAAATGTTCCACATATGTTCCTTTCATACTCGATAATATGAAGACATCTCATCATTTGAGGAGGAGAAAGCCTGTTGGGTCAATTCATGCATTTGTGTGTATGTAGGTCTCAACCAACCCCAGAAGCAGGCCATGAAGAAAGTGTTGTTATCTAAAGACTACACACTGATTGTTGGCATGCCTGGAACGGGCAAAACCACAACCATCTGCACCCTGGTAAACTCCAACCCACAATCTTTAAACTTATCTGAACCATAAATCAACACGATCTACTGGCTAGTGAGACCAGAACGCTAACCCTTTCTTCCCCACCTGTCCCTCTCTAACTTCTCTCATGTGGCACCCTCCACCATTCTGTCTTGCTTTTTCCTTCTTTCAGGTTCGCATCCTTCACGCTTGTGGGTTCAGTGTGTTGCTGACCAGCTACACACACTCTGCTGTTGACAACATCCTGCTGAAGTTAAAGCGTTTCCGGGTCGGGTTTCTGCGTCTTGGGCAGGGGCAGAAGGTGCGCTGTAGTTTGATGTCTGTTATTCAGTGTGTAAAGCACAGTAAAACAAGTCATCACTTCCCACATTTGTTTTGCTAAGTTAGGAACCTTCCTAAAAAATAAATTAAAAAAACAACAGCTGCAGCCAACATCTCTTGTTTTCTGCCGCTTTCTCCAGGTTCATCCAGACATCCTGCCTTACACGGAGGAAAGAGCGAGGAAGAAGGGAATTCACACTCTGTCAGAGTTGGAGCAGCTTTATAACAAGGAGGTGAGCAGTCACTTTGTGGAATATTATAACCGCAACAACTTTGACTGCTTTTATATACACTGAAAATGATCTTGATGTTTTTTCTGCATCGACATGTCACGTCGTGTTACATAAATGTAGTAACGTCTTACCATTCAATACCGATCCTCTCTCTCTGTCTAGCTGGTAGTGGCAACCACCTGTATGGGCATCAAGCATCCCATTTTCACACGTCGCCGGTTTGATTTCTGCATCATAGACGAAGCTTCACAGATCAGCCAGCCGATCTGTCTGGGACCCCTGTTCTACGCCAAGAGATTTGTCCTGGTTGGAGATCACCAACAGCTGCCACCAATAGTACAAAATCACGAGGCGAGGTAAAGTGTGTGTGTGTGTGTGTGTGTGTGTGTGTGTGGTGTGTGTGTGTGTGTGTGTGTGTGTGTGTGTGTGTGTGTGTGTGTGTGTGTGTGTGTGGTGTGGGTACGACATGAGACCGTTTTTAAATTAAGGTTACAGTTCAATATGTAGGGAATGTGACACGGTCAGTTGGGTAATTAATGCAAAGTTAAAATAATGTCAAAAGAAATATCTTGCATCAACTTCCTTCTTCCTTCTTTCCTCCAGGTCACTTGGGATGGACGAAAGTCTGTTTAAACGACTAGAGCTCCATAGTGAAGCAGTGGTCCAACTCAATGTACAGTACCGGATGAATAGGTACGCCTACACACACAGGAAACACTGTGCTTCAATAATCTTGTACTTTTATTATGAGCTCATCCTTTGGACCATTCAAACAACAACTATACATCATCATCATTATCTGGTATTTATGACCCCACTCTATTATAAACAGTTTGTGCTCTTTGTCTTTAGGCAGATAATGTCTCTCAGTAACTCCCTGATGTATGAGGGTCGGCTGGAGTGTGGATCAGAGAGGACAGCCACGTCCCTGCTCACTCTACCCTTCCTGCTGTCCGTCCAGTCGGAGTTGAGTGCCTATTCCGAGACTAATCCGCAGCACGACCTGGCTTGGATAGAGGCCACATTGTTGCCCGGGCGTCCTGTTTGCTTCCTAGACTGCTCCATGGTTGGTCGAATATATAGTGCACGTAAAGCAGTAGATGTTGATTAAATTCTCAAAGAAGATTGTTTTTCATAAAGCTGTTGTGAGAGAGACAATGGAGCTGAGCTGGTCAACATCTCGATTCTCTCCACTGCTTCCTTTTAGGTGCCAGCACTGGAGTCTGTGGAGCAGGGAGGCGTAAGCAACCACACCGAGGCTGCTCTCATACACAAGTTGCTTTCACTGCTGATAAAGGTACATCAGCTGCTCATGTATTTATGGCATATCGTGGGGTTTTTAATGTCCTGGCTTATTTGATAGGGTCATGAATTGTTTTTAATACAGTGGTGATACAGTTATCGTACCAACCTCTGCTTGTTTTTACTTTCTTCAGGCAGGATGTAAGCCCAGTGATATCGGTGTCATCGCCCCCTACAGACAGCAGTTAAAGAGCATCTCTGCTCTGCTTCAGTCCTCTGCTTTCACCGGCGTGGAGGTGAACACAGTGGACCGATACCAAGGACGGGACAAAAGTCTGATCATTTTTTCTTTTGTCAGAAGCTCTGCGGAGGATGGAAACGTAAGTGTTTCTCATCCCATCTCCCTTTTTTCACTCATCTTCTCTTTGCCTCAAAATCTGCATCTGTGACAAGCACATGAACAGATGAGTGATAACCTGACCTGATTCTCCGCTGCGTCTCCTTTCATAGTTAGGAGAGCTGTTGAAGGACTGGCGTCGCCTGAATGTAGCCATCACCAGGGCTAAACACAAAGCTGCTGATGCTGGGCTCTACCACAACACTACGACGCTACGCACCTGTGGAGAAACTACTGAACCATCTCCAGCAAGAGCAAATGATATCCTTTAATTACATAATGCATTACTCTTCAATGGGAGTACTGTTGGCATTAACTTTAACTTTTTATCTTCTTCAGTTCTGTGCCATTAGAATTAAGCCTGGTTTATCCTCTCCGTAGTGTTCCTGATGCAAAGGGTGCGCAAGTTGTTCTGCAAGTGGTGCTTGGATGGTTTCTGTGTATTCTGTCGACAGTTTTTTTCCCTGAACCTTTACTTCACATTATCCAGCTCCCGCCAGCTGCCCACATGGCTTTACCAAGCATGTCCCTGTGATGGAAGTCTGTGACGCCATGCTGGTGTTTCAGGTCAGCGGTCTGTCACAGTGGAGCAGCCACTAGCTGTGGATCAACTCAACAGGGCAGAGATTTAATCTGCAAACACACTGAATGATCTGGACGCTGCGATGCTCATCAATAAATGGTCAGTTTAGGCTCTAAGAATTCATACTGACCCATGTGATGGAGAAGCTTTTATTAGCTAGAGACCTCAGGCCTCAGCTGCGATTCTTAATGTTGATCAATTTTAAATTCAACACTGAAAGAACTACAGTTTTAAAAGTGTCAATAATTAATGCTGTGAAACAAGGTGCTGAGATACTGAACAGCTACATATTGAACTGAAACTGGTGTCTTATGGTACTGCGCACCAACCCTCGACCAGGACCGGTCCCTATGATACACTCATAGTTTTTATCAAATACCTCTGGCGATACTGACAATATTTAAGACTTGACTATCGGTACTTTCTCGAAACATCTACATACACGACAGTTAGTCATTTGTAATGTGAATATGGGGACCAAACCTTTTTATAGTTCATACAACAGTCGGATAAGGTTAGAAATGTCAACTGTGAAACGCAGGATTACAAACTGAAAAGTGAAGCTACATCACAATACTGAAATAACAGAATTATCAATATTTTTCCAGCTCACATCTCAAAGTACATGTTGTATAAAGGAAGTGAAGGACATTGTAGTGTCATTTCTTATTTAGTTGCTCAACTGTAAGTTATTTGATGAGAAATATTACATCAACAGTACTTTATTTTGTGAATGGACTTCACTGGCCTGCAATTTCTGTAAAGAAATGGAAACTACTAACTGGTATAAATAACTATTTTAAACTGTCAGTAACAGAAAAAGCTAAGCAAAACCAAGTTTGTGAGTTCATTCATTTGCGGCCACCAGAGCGACTGATTCTACCTTTGATCTGTTTTTACATCTTACTTTTAATATTGTGAATTCAGCTTCTACGTTATGTGAATAAAGATTACAAATACTTTCAAAGTATGAAATGTTCTTTCAATCCGGTAGTATGTTTGCATGCTTAGTATATTTCAATAATACATTGACCAGTCGGGACAATAATCTATATTTGATCTTTTAATGAAATGGTACAAAGCCTGAGTCTGCGTCCCGTCACTCCCCGACCCTCTTAACTTGGTTGTGTCTGTGGCTATAGTGTGATTGCCCCCTGCAGCACAGTGACGGTCTGTCCAGCTATGTTGATTCTTCCGTCGTCTCTCACTTCTAATTCCATCTCCCCGCCTCGACTGGAGCACTGGAAAGCTACACAGAGGGGATAATATTGAGTGTCTGCCACGGTTCAGCTCAGTAGAAATACACTGTTTATAGTGATAAGTTAATGACACATTGTTAATGGTTAGGAAATTACTTTGCCTCTGTGTGTGTTAGTTGAAGTACACGAGTTAAGAAGTTGTAGATCAAATCAAATCTGAATGTGAAATTAATTAACTTTACCCAGCATTTTCTTCTTTCCTCGTTTCTTAGACAGTAGCTACCAAGCACAGTGTGTGCAGAACCTGCAGGAACACAAGACAAACAAGAAAATTACAATTTTAACAGATAATCATTTACCAACTTTACTGCATGAGTGCAAGACATCAGACATTATAATAATAATAATAATAATAATAATAATAATAATAATGATAAGCTTTATTTGTACTAGCACCTTTCATACAAGAATTGCAGCCCAAAGTGCCTTACAGCAGAAACATAATTAGTACAAGATTAGACCGAATAAGAGCATTTACAGAACAATAATCACAGTGATGTAAATGAGTCTGAAGTACCATTATAAAAACAGCAGAATTAAAATAGTATGAAAAAACATTGGCACACCATTCTTGTAAATGTTTTAAACTATCAGGGCCATATACCCGTTTGTTAAGTTTTATGAAACCTATCAGTTAAAGACAGTTTTTCTCCAATATATTCTTTAATCTTTCACTTTTCCACTAATTGTGTAAAGAACATGTAAACACATCTATCAGAGAAACTTCCTCTTGTTCCCCGTGGTAACACCGTCTATTTGATCTCAAGTTTTTCAAAAATACACACTGAAAATGTATCCTAGTTACCTTTACACATTCAGTAATAATCCACCATTAAAAGGCTAAAGTAAAGAGATATGTTTTTAGTTTACTTCTGAAGATATTGAGCGAGCTCGCCTCCCTAATGTCTGCAGGGAAAGTGTTCCATAGCTTTGGTGCATAATTGCAAAAGGCTGCATCCCTGATTTTCTTTTGGATGTTTCTGGGAACATTTAATAAACCAGCAGTGGATGATCGTAATGTTCTTGGGGGCACATAGTTCATTAGAGAGTTGGCAGTGTAACTTGGTGCGGTTCTGTTTAGGGCTTTTAATGTATGTATTTTTGAGTGTATACAAATGTGTAGGATTACTTAATTATCAGACAGTACTTTACAATTTGCAACATACACACACTGCAACCCAACAAAGACTGTGTGTGTGGCCACTGGGGCTAAAGCAGCAGCAGCAGCAGTGTTATTAGTCTACCAGTGACAGGATCCTCCGGGATGCCGTTCCATGGAGCAAAGTATCTGGAGTAGAAGTCGTATCCTGGCTGGCAGTCTGGGGATCCTATTGTCGAATAAAGAAGGACAATTTGATGAACCACGGCATGTAGTCTTCACACTGGGCTGGTCTCGACTGTGTTCTGGTAGGATAGTATATTTACTGAAGTACTTTTGAGATATTTGGATTCTTCTTGAGCTTCATACTTCTACCACACTACATTTCAGAGGCATATTGTACTTTGTACTCCACTACAATTGTTTGATAACTTTAGTTACTAGATATAATAATACAACATATAATCAACAAATGCATATTATTATATCAATTTTATCCCAGGGCGAAATCACCAAGCTAGTCAGTAGTACAGTATATACAATAATATATACAAAATATAGAGTATATAAATACATTTAAAGCAGTATCAGCTGCAATAGTGCAGTAGTTATAATCCAGCAATATATAGACTATGATCATGAAATGGGCCATTATGAAATATGAGTACTTTTGGTACTTAAAGTAACACTTGAGTACTTCTTCCACCACTGACAGATGCAACATATAGACAAACTAATAAAGTCTAACTAAAAATGGATTAGCATGGCATTTTATGCAACAAACAACTGAGACCTATTTCTTTATCTCATTTGTAGCTCTGATTACCTTTCATGGTGATGATTAGTCCTTTGACTCTTCCCACTCGTCTCACTGCTCTGAAGAGCAACAGGGTCTATTTTCAGACTGGTTAGCCCCGCAGGCAGTCATGTTGCTGAATAGTTGACGCATCCATACGCAGCACACACATAAGCACCTGTACTGTATATTGTGTGTAATCTTTCTTTTCTTGTTGTTGTCTGGGGATGTGTGCCACTGAGTACAAGCATTTCATTGTATTTTAATACACATGACAATAAACTTAAACTTAACATGTACACTTTAGTGCTCCAGAAAACAATCTAGCAATAAACTCTGTAAATAAAGATAGTATTGTGCCGACTATCGTCATTAAGTTTGATTTTTGGACTCAAATTCAGGAGTTTCATTCCTCACCCACTCCGGTCTCTTCTGCTCCTCCACCACCCCGTCAAAGAAGAAGACAAGTCTGATGCCTGCTGAGGTGAAGGCCTCCACCCAGCCCTTTAGCACATCCATGTACTCCCTCCACTGCCCCCCACACACCCAGTCTTTACATGAGTACCAGTGGCGCAGGCAGGCCATACCATCCACAACGAGTGTGGGGCCTGAATGAGAGGGGAAACACAAATGTAAGCTAAGCTAATGAGAGCTAATATCATGCTATAAATATCTATATTATGAATGAACGAAAAGCCCTTGATCATCGAATACAATAATTATGTGTATTATTCAAATATCCTATCTCTTAAAGGACTCACTGCACGGATATCTGCTCTCATTAAAATGTGTTGTTGTTTTTGTTAGAATTCACAGCTGTAGTTTTTGGCTCACAACCCGGACAATATAGATACATGTGTAATGACTACAAAGAGACACAAAGTAACTTCAAAGAGACACAAAATAACTACAAAAATGGTCAAAACAACCAAAAATATAAACACAGATCAAAAAAAGACAAATAACTACTAAAGTCTGTGCCCGGGGCCCCGTTGTCTCATAATCCATGACTACATGCACTGTGACACAAACTCAACTGGTGGTGTTAGCTGTGGTTGTGCAGCTTTTGGCAGCTTGTTGTTTAGCCATTTCTCTCAGGTTCACAGTCACACAGGCTTCTGGACAGCAGCGGTCCATGAAGTACTGAAGACCCTTCACACCCATTCCTACAGGAAGAGACAGAGAATTGATTAGCAACTTGTAACTTAATTTAGCATGATGTTAAAATGATTTTGGACTGGCACTTTAATATAACCCTGTTCGTCACACATTAGTTTTCAGTATTTAATGATTGTGACACATCACTGTGGGACGATAACACTGTGAAAGCTTTGTAGTTCAGTGTTCAGTGAGAATAGACCCTGAATGCTAACAGTTAGCTTAGCTTCTAGCTGCTAAACTAATTCATTGCGCAGCTGCTGTGTTTCCTGTCCTTACAAACAAACCTGTCTTATGTCTGTACATACTTTCACCCCAGAATATTGCGTCATATTGCAAACACTTACTTTAAAAGCTCGGTGTACATGAACAGCATGTATCCGTGTTGTGTTTACTTGGCGCAAATTCAAATTACTTCCTCTAATCTACGCGTCGCGTGGCGTCATCACGTTGCAAAACAAAGCGCACGTGCTCGGCGCACGGAGCCCAGAAGAGCAGTAGTAGCCACAGTGAGATAGTTTGCAGGGTTGAGTCACATTACTTTGAAATGTAGTCAGTTACTGAATACACATTGCATGGCAATTTTCATTTTCATTGGATTACAAAACAATGTAATCTTGGATACTTCAAAATCAAACAATGAAAACTATAACATCTCAAAACATTTTCAATAAAAATACAAATTACGATTAACAAAACTGGCAACCTGAGAAGAGTAACTTAGTTTGATATACAGTAGAACATATTTCACATTTAGAATTGTTCAAATCAAATAACCCTTACAAAAACATGCTGGCATAAACATCTACAGGTGTACTGTATTGTTTATTTTGTTTTTGTTGCTGATGTTGTTTAATCAAAGGCCACATGGATAGTAATCATCATGAAAAAAAAAAGACATAATCAAAAATCTAATCAAGTAATCCATGACTGCGTGTAACTATAATCGAACAATTTGTCAAATGTAATATGGGTTGATTAGTTAGTTATTTTGTTGTAATGTAATTGTGTAATCCGTTACTACCCAACCCTATCTGTTTGATAAATACAAATATAAAAGACTGTGCAGACCAACAATACAATTTATCCTTGAAACACAATTTAGACTACTAACTTAGATCGTACTGGTGCTGTAATGAAAAAATAAACAACTTAATGTGGCATGAATGAGAATAGACCATTGAGGTTTTTGTGGGCTCATTCCACCCATAATAACTCCCCAGGCTAGGATCAGAGACGGGCTAATTGCTCTCCAGGCTCTCCTGGAGAATGGGGGCTCTTTTCTGGAGTCACAAGCTATTAGGTCTACCTTCTCCACACAAAGCACCCCCGTCCCTTCTACTCTATTGTCTGAGCGGAGCAGGAATAAAGAAAGGGACATATGCTGGGTGTCAGTCCAGCTGTCAGCATCTGTCGTTCCTCAGCCAGATGCTCTGTGGACTGGGAGGACAATCCAACCCCTCCCAGTCAACTGATCTTCAAGGAGGGAGGAGCTGTGTTGTAAATCTGCCCCCTGTGATTGCACTGGATAGTTATGACCACTGGACTCATGAAGACCACATAGGCATTTTGGTTTTAGACAGAATTGTTTTATTTAATTTGACTCATATTTAACCAGGTAAGACTTTAAAAGGGAGACCTGCCCAAGACAGCAGCATAAGAAGTTACAGACAACAACTACATAGCAGAAAGACCTAAATACCTATGCACAGTGGCAAGTACCAACCAACTCATTCGCCATTGTGCTTATAAGAGCTTTTCAAAAGGCTATTCCAAGTGAGTAGAGCAGAGCGCATAAAAGCTTTCTTACCCAGTTTACTCCGTGCACTTGCAAAAGACAACAAGACGAAATCTTGTGATCTAAAACTATAACTACAGTCAGATTTCTGTGCAATCAAAGTGCAAATATAAGATGTCAGTTTACCCAAAATGGCTTTATAAATATGAAACCCCATCACATTTTTAAGTAAAAACATTGAAAAAGTTGTTTTTCAACAGCTAAACAAAACGTCTTGGCTAGAAAACAACAGTTTGGATGTCATCCAGTAAGGCTTTCGACCTCACCACATCACTGAGACTGCCTTTGTTAAGCCTTCAATGACATCCAGTTGAAAACAGACAGTGGCAGAATTTATGTAGTATTACTGGAACTCAGTTCCGCATTCGACGTCGACCACAACATATTACTAGATCAACTGGAGAACTGTGTGGGACTTCCTGGCACAATACTAAACTCATTTGAATCGACTACGTTGTGTCGATATGTAATTACACATATGAGCGGACAAATATGGCATGCAGAGTTCCTCAAGGCTCCATTCTGGGGCCTCTTCTCTTTAACATCTATATGCTTCCACTGGTTGAGATTATAAAACACAACAAAATATATTATATAAATATATATAAAAAGCTCCTCCTTAACCAGCTGCAACATTAAAGTGATGAACACACAATTATATAACATATATTATTCTGAAATGGACCATAATGCAGAATGATTACTTGAGTACTATTGTTCCAGGAAAGAAGTATTAGGATCCTTTACTGAAGTAAAAGTACTAATACCACATAAAAGTCCTGCTTTCAAAACGTTACTTAAGTAAAAGTATGTAAATATTATCATCAAACACATTACATGCATGCTATTTCAAATAAAAGCTTGCATTGTACAGTAAAATTGTCCCTGCAGTGTTTGTATATCATATCAGATGTTTATGAAATAATATTACTGCTGCAAGTATGTTGTATTTCTCTTCTGTAGATGTTTAAGTTTGTGCTCATTTTAACTCCTTTATATACTTTTTGGTAGCTTAAGCTACAGCAATGCATTGTATTCTATAAGATCATGAAATGTTTGTAGCGTCGCTGTCCTGGGAGAACCAAGCATCTCTGAAAACTTCTTAAAAGCTCATAAAAAAAACCCTGTTTTCTGCTTTGCGACTATGCTTTTTCAAGCGGATCCAAAAAGGTGTTTAAATACTTTATTTAACTTGAAGTATGATACTTTTCTCAACATATACTTCAGTTTCTCATAAACATTCAAAATCAACACATCTGGAAATACATGGTTCTCATTGGACGGGAAGGGTAATCTAAAAACTAAAGATGTCAGACAAATAGTAGTAGTGTAGTGCAGTAAAAATAACCTTATTTGTTTCTGAGATTTAGCAGAGTAGAAGTATAAAGTAGCATAAAATATAAATGCTAGAGAAAGAACAAGTACTATAAAAGATAAAGTACTGTATTTACAGTACAGTAATTAAGATTTTTATTGCCAACAACTAGCCTGTAGCTTTTGTGCATATGACAATAAAGCCTTTGAATCTTTGAATCCTTTGAGTAAATGTACTTAGTTACATTCCACCACTGCACATGCTCTATATTCATGCCCCTATATGTTAACACAAAAGACCAGAAGTGGAAAGGGGTTTATATAATCCTGCATCCCATTTTCAGCAGTCAGTGTTTGGGTCTGTTGCCTATTCACGTTGTATCTTTTCAACTTCCTCCTCCTCCTACACTGACTCTTCCTTCTCCTCTTCCATCTCCTCCCCTTTGAGGTCCTCCCCCCTGTTGCCTCCCCCACTCCTGACCAAAGCTTGACTCAGGAGAAACAGAGGCAGATGTTCCAGGAGCACACGACTGCCCTCAGCCCTACCCCCCAACCCCTCCCATTTGTACTGGATCAGCAGTTAACCCCCGGAAAGAATTGACCATACAAGCACGCACACACGTACAAAGAACACCGCTGCACAAATCTGTACTGGCTCAACAGTTGTCCAACTGAATGAACAACACACACACACATACACACCAAGTGCTGTCCAAATCCCCTCAGTGTCGCTGATAGTAGCCACCCTGGGGTCAGGCCTGGTGTCAGCGTCCAGGGCCCAGGGTCCCTCTGGGCAGCTGGCCTGGCTAATCCTGCTGCTGGAGGCCACTGGTTCTCAAACTAAAGGCCAAGGACCCCCGGGGGGCCGCAGGGCAGGGATCTCAGGGAGTGTGCGATTTGTTCAAAATGGAGGATATTTTGTTTGTTTGCTTGTTTGCTTAAGTCCGTTTAAACATCAAACATTACATTTCATGGTTTAGCGAGACTTTAACTGTAAAAAACAATGTCATGTGGGAAATTAAAAGCCGAGTCATCATCATCACCAATGTTTCATTATCAAAAGCAGATTCATCATGACAAATGTATGTCTTGTAACCAAGAACGGCCCAAGACCACAGAACGATTAAATTCTAATAAGAAATATCTAAATTACAGGGAAACGTGTAAAACAACGCACAAAACATCTAGAAAATGTCCATTTGCTGTGATGGTGTAGCCTTAAAACTGAAAATGTAAAACTGTATGTAATGTATAACTAAGTAATGTTTGGCAATTTTGCTTTCAAAATGACTTAAACAATTAATCAATTAGGCAATCAAAATGCTTGTAAATTGATTAATTGACTAATTGTTTCAGCTTTACTCATTATAAACACACATTTAAAGAAACACTGGAACAAGCAGATGTGTGAAACATAGCCAACATATATATTTGTATTTAACGTTGAAGTTGACTTTTAAGAAGAATGTTGACAATATTACCATTAAAAATATTAAATTACAAACATCTTAACATACAGCATACATATGTTCTCACTAAATGTACTTCCTATGTTTCATATACCTGTCATTATATCATATATGTACTGTAACACAGGTATACTACAAGTTTGTGTCGCACATTGAGGGTAACAGGTGGTGTAAGTTGTTACATTCCTGACTGGGATGGTAGGTAGGCCGCCTCAGGTCTCTGTGGCTCAGATGGGGAGGGGACACGTGAGTCTCGAGTTTCTGACATCACAGTGTTGTTGTTGGTGGGGGAGTCTTATCCATCAAGCCAGCAGCGTCCCGGCCACACGACTCTCCATTATCATTATAATCAGCACTGGAATGATCCTCACCGCTTCAGCACCTGTCTCTCTATCTATCTATTTATCTATCTATCTATCTATATATATATATATATACTGTATATATATATATGTCTATCTATCTATCATGTTCAAAATACACAGATGATAATATTGTGTAAATAATCCCTCAGATTATGATATAATTATATAATTATACGCTTTTTTGTACAGGTTTGATAACAGACTTTCGCTCCACCTCCCTACACTTGTACTTTGAGTGTAATTATTTTGCCAAAAAAGAGACAAAACGCAAAATAAACATAGAAGAATTTGACTGATACCATTATTCTTTTTATGTTTTTTATAGACTTTGGCCGTGACAATCGTGTGGTAAAAAATCAGATATCGTGACAGCTCTAAAATGCAATGAATCAGACTAATGAAATAAAATAGCAGCACAGGAATTTGAAACACTTGTCTAATTGAATATTGGTCTCTATTCAGCCGTCCTTAAACCCTTTCAGCCAAGGCCACAAATTAAATATCTCAGTCAGCACCCCGGCTGATTAAAAACCAGTATTCTTGTCATGCATGTGGGAACCTGATCGCCATAGACGGAGTTACATTTGTTCTGGCTCAAATTGAATGATCCAGAGTGAACTTTGATTTCTTTAACTAACTGACCAGACCAAAGGGTGCTATGCTATGTGCGTCGTGTGTGTGTGTGTGTGTGTGTGTGTGTGTGTGTGTGTGTGTGTGTGTGTGTGTGTGTGTGTGTGTGTGTGTGTGTTTGTGTGTGTGTGTGTGTGTGTGTGAGGGTAGTTGGTGTGATGGCAATATTGTGGAGGTTCCCACGACGGCCATCCATCCATTTCTTGGCACAAACACACATACACACGCACGCGCGCACACACACACACACACACACACACACACACACACACACACACACACACACAGGCCATATGGCCACCTCATAACCCTTGCATGCCTCCACTGTGATTTGGCCCAGAGTCCCATCAAGCAACTAGTTGCTTCACTCTACAAAGGCATTTGGCCTGTAAATCTGAGGATGGAGGGAGAGATAAAGGAGGGAGAGATTGAGGAAGGACAGATAGATGGGAGAAACAGATTAATCGAGTGAGGAGGAAGAAGAAATGGATATAAAAGGAGAAAATAAGAGGCTTTATAGAGAGATAGAGATCAGGGAAGCCATTTGGTAGTTGGTTTGTGTTGTGGTGTTTGGTGAGCAGATGGCCGGGGCTCGAGGAGGGGCGTGTCTTGTCCTCGCGACCCTTCACAAATCACACGGTTTCTCCCCCGAGGGGCTCGCGACTCGCAGTTCAATAAGAATCAATGGGAATTACTTCGCAAGAGAAAGGGATGAATGGGCGGCGGGGCGCGAGACCTCTTCCTTTGTTGTCCCCCTGCGTGTCACAGAGCTCCTGCTCACACACACACACGCGCGCACACGCAGTTACACGTACACACATAGACAATAGGAAAGCACTTCAGTTAAACAATCGACCTCCAGTTAAACAATTTTTTAACCTCACACACGCGCGTGCACGCACACACACACACACACACACACACAGCGATAGATCAGATGGGCGGAGTTTCTACTTTCTGCTGTTTCCTTAAGACACAATTAGAGAATCTCCTGGCATAAATTATGTTTTAGGGGAAAATGTCGCCTTGATGCTGATGAACTAGGGAGGGGGTCACTTTCCATCTCACCATGCCTTTCAGTCACGCTTTGCTGCAGTAATCGGAAAATGTGTGCCACGTCATGGTGATGAATGACTGATAGTATATTGGCCTAATACAGAGAGGGAGAGAAAGAGCACCGGGGACCTCTGAAAGTCGGGATGAGTGTAAATAAAAGGCTTCAAGAGAGGGATTTTACGCCACGCCACATATGAGCATTGTATGCTATTGAGAAGGGGGCTGAAATCAACTGGTTAAATGAAATGAGCAGCTCGGAGCAGCGTCCTATAGCTAAACACACATACCGGTATCTGGAAAGACTGTGGCAGGCAAGGATAATAGTGTTAAAGCTTAAGGTTAAAGGCCTTTCAATCAGCCTCAGGGGTGTAAAAAGCAAATCATGAACACACAACCACATTAGGCTTCTCATTTATCCATACACAGACCGGCAGGGTCATTAAACTTATGCAATGATATAGAACAACACCAGCTCTACACACAGCAATGCATCAGCACCATGTGCGTTGACATGAAAGCTGTCCATAGGGATAAACAGTGGTGGAATTACATTTACTGTAGGGGAGACCGGGGTAGGTTGGCACACAGCTATTTTCTGGTCCTTTCAAGGTAACAAAAGTACAAAAGTGGTCTGTGGACGAAACGTATTATAAAACTGTGTTAGATAGAGATATTTGAAATTGCTAAATCGTTGTGCGGCACCTATTCATCAGCGAACTAGTGGCTACAGCTACGTATTATTATTTTAGCTTAGTATTGTCTGCACAATAAAAAAACGTCAGTGCATACATGCAGCCCTTCAAGTTTTTGTAGGCCCAGTTTATTATGCAACTCAATGTCATACATATGTAGTAGGCCGGGGATCTCTGCACCGTCTCTCTTTCATCTATGTGGTCCTTGCCTGAAAAATGTTGAGACCCCCTGTTTTAGGTAATAGACATTGGAATCAGCTACATTTTGATATAAGATTTGGAAATCTGTGATGAGTGATGGTAGCTGGCTAACATAATTTCATCTCAAAGTTTTCTCAAATGTGAGCGAAGTTTGCTTGCACGCTGATTTTGGGTTGGTTGGCACATGTGCCCATTAATGTTACTGTTAATGTATATATTGTTGGTGAATTTGGGAGATTAAAAACTATTTGGAAAGATTATAAATAATGTTTCTATTATTTTATAAATTATTATTATTATGTTGTATGGTCGATAGCAAAACGTAATTAAACATTGTCACTGATGAATTTCTTAAAAATGTTGTTTGGTTTTTAAAATGGGCAGATGAGCTAGTGTGAATGAAGGCCTTGTTGGGGGGACAGCAGCAGACTGAAACAGTGATGCTGTGCAGAGAGAGCAGCTTCAGTTAAAGTTGTTAATTAAGCCCCCCCCCCCACTTAAGAAGTTGAGTAGGACTCTGCATTTATAGGTATTCAGTGGACTTCACTACCTGCTTCAACACATTCATAATGAAATCAATCAGAAAAGGTGGCCGTCTCTGGATCTTTGTTACAATGTGTTGTGAAGAGGTTGAGATGATTGACAAGTGTGGCAGCTAAAGGCCCTGTCACACATCTCCGTATGACAGAAACGTATGCCGGCGCATACGAAAATTTGTCAGAGTCCAAATATGTCCAACTTTTCATCGGATCGGAAAAGTGAACATATACAGATACGCATGTCCATTACGTGAATACCTACGTGACTACGTTAGAGGTACGTTAGATATAGGCTACGTCGGCTGACGGTGAACCCTACAGCCAGTTTATTGATAACGAGTGGATACCCTATTCCTACCCTATGTTAAGATGATGCCTGACGACGGAGTCACTTATTAAACGTGTTTCTACAGTACAGCTAGCGTTCAGCATATTAGCCGTTCTCCAGCATCAGCATGACGTGAACCAGATGGCACTTTTCCAGCTCCGTTGTCCAGACGCTCTGATACGTTTTAAATATGTAAGTGATACTCTATCAATGTTTGACATACGTATAATAACTTGTTATGTATTCGTTATGTATACGTCAGCTACAACACCGCTGTGGAAAAGTTGGACATATTTGGACTCTGATAAATTTTGAGCTACTTTTCATATACGGCGGCATGTTCCTGCCGTACGGAGCTGTGTGACAGGGCCGTATGTCTGGCGTGTGTCTGGCGTGTTCGGCGTATCGTCTGTGTCCTTCAAACGATCACAACTTACCCTTAATTCATCAATATATCAACCTATTGCCAATATTTCATATGCGCCGGCATACGTTTCTGTCATACGGATATGTGTGGCCATAGATAGATAGATCAGTGTTTCTGTACAGGTATATTTAGTTTTATTTTATAAATAACTTTGTTCCACCTTTTGTTTAGATTTACGAACTATTCTTACTTTTAAAGTAGGGCAACATATCGATATTATATAAATATTATAATATGGCCTCAGTATTGTCTTTTGATGGTTTTAAAGGCTGCATTACAGTAAAATAATGTTAATTTCCAGACACTTCTATTATTTGCCTTTACTCACTTAATCATTACTGATGAATATTAATCAAAACCTCATTGTGTAAATATTTTGTGAAAGCATCAATAATCAACCATACAATTATACAACATCTACAGTATTTCACGGTATTTGGTGAAAAATATTGTGATATTTTATTTTCTCCATATCGCTCAGCCGTATCTTAAAGTTGTGTTCATTTATAATAAATTGCTATACTCCTTGCCTTATAAATCATAACCTCATGAGGCACTAATGAATCACAAAACAGCAGAGCACATTTAATTTGCTTATGTTTAGGTTTAATTAATAAAAGATGGACAATATTCATGACATACCAGCATGCTCCACAGCCAGTGATAAGCCCATAACAACCTCATGCCAACAAGTGTGAATTCTTCCTCACATTTTTTCTGCGGATACAAACAGATATGCAAATTAGACAGTGAGTCCATGAGCCAGTGTTATGCTCCCATATTAGCCTACACAGAGTATTATTTCAGGGACTTATATTGTGTCCACAGTAGCTGAAGTCTATAATGTTTATCTCTTGTAATTGTATGCAGAAAAAGTGATATTTTGTTATCAAACATATTGTAAGATTACTGTTAATGCAACCGGCCATGCTCTCTCTCTCGCTCTCTCTGGTGTTGTATTATTGTGAGGGAGCAGGTGCTGCCGGCCCAATTACCATACAGCTGAAAGCACAAAGAAAAAAAACTTTACTCCCTCTATGGCTCCCCTCCTCCTCATCCTCATCCTCCTCCCCCTCCTTCTCCTCACAAAGTCCCTTAATGACAGCCACGCGAGTGACACACCACCAAGTTTTTTTTTTTACTGCTTCTACCTAAGGGTATGTAAGAGAAATCCAGAGGCATGCGGGGAAAAGGTTTAGGTGTGTTCGTGTGTGCGTATTTTGGTGCGTCTTTGCGCATGCTTTCGATTTTCTTCAGAGTTTTTTTTTTAAACCTGCAAATATGTATACACACAAATAAAGCTGATGTTTATCTATTTAAAGTGGTAAAATAAAATACAATTCAAGAGTATAAATACAGACAATCAATTGGGCAGTCATCACCATAGACGTAGAATCGGAGTTATGGAGTGAACTGTACATTTTTCTAAATATATTCTTGATATAAAATAAAGTTATATCACTGTGCTATACTTCTTTTTTGAGTGAAACAGGACCCATTTAACGATGAAATGCCCTCTCTCAGATTTTTGTATTTTCCATTACATCAGTAAGTACCCGCATTTAAAGCAATTACACATTATGTAAGATGACATAAAACATAATGTAGAGACGGTATTGGAGATGTATGCTGTAGGACATACAACCAAGAAATAAAGATAACGTAATAGGAACAAATCGACTTGTTTTGGGGGTGTGAACATGTGAAAACCACGGCAGGGGTAACACCATAGGAATGTGGCGGAGCAGATGGTCGTTGTAACGCAGTTGGGACGGCTGGCTGCCGGCTGGTCATGCAGGGAACAGGCCAGCCAAGGCTTTGCCAGCATAACCCCAAATATGAGAAGCCACCGTCGGACTGGCTGCTGCGTGTATAAATCACTTGATGCTGAGGTGTAGAGGATTTCGTGCAGAGGTTAAAGAATTTGTCGGAATGTAAATGGACCCTGTGTGTTGTGTTGTGGAGGAGGGAGGCATCAGGGGAAGCAAGGGGTTGTTGCACATTTAACAGCTCACTAGCCATTTGGTCTGTCCCTTTGAGAGAAAGAGAGGAGGGGGGTGGTGGGGGGCGGGTTTAGAAAAGTTGTGTGCACCACCCCAACTCTTTCTTTGTGATGGCCCCGGGGCGGACTTGTGGTGGTGGTGGAGGGAGGGGAAGAAGAGGAGCAGAGGGGCTCATTTGCATCTTATTACCCTTCGCCTGCTGGCCCGGTATAAAACCCTGTGCAGGGCAGGAGACCCATCAGACATACGCACTGTTATTCCGAGAGGGCACAGAGAGACGGAGACTTAGCATCAGCATATCATTATCAATCAAGTGGGAAAATAAACAAGGCCGTCGAGATCTTTCTCCTACATACAACGATTGACTGGAATTAACTCTCTTATATTTCCATCGGGGATTTCATCCACGCTTCTCCAAGGGGATCCTTCCGCTGAGGATTACTTTACGCTGTAAAACCTTCTTTCTTTTTTTTTCTGCTCTGTCAAAAACTCGTGCCTCGTATGGAAAAATAGAGGGGCAGAAGACAGACGCACCAAAGGAAAAGTTTGACTTCATCTTCCCTCCTGCGCGTCAAGAGTTCACCTTGACTGACATAACGGAAAGCTTTTAAAAAAAAAAAAACTTTCTCCATGATTGTTTGAGCCGGGCTACACGGACCTGTGGAGCTTTCACTGCTTGTTGAAGGGGCTGTCAACACAATGGGACGCCTGTGTCTGCTCCTGGTTGTCACTCTCTCCTTACTCACCTGCCAGGTAGGTTCAATAAGAGTACATGGTAGTATTAAAAGCTATTAAAACGCACGCTGTGTGTATTTTTGCATACTTTTGTGGCTGTAAAAAGTTTTAAAACACCTTTGCTCATATTTCCAAATACATCCTGAAGTTACCTGTCTCAAACACACTGCTGATTGTGTGTTTTAGGTTTTGTGCTCCGGAATGTTTGAGCTGAAGTTGCAGGAGTTTCTCAACAAGAAAGGGATACCGGGGAACTCAAACTGCTGCCCCAGAGGCTCTGCTCATCCGCAGGGCCAGCATCAGCAGTGTGAGTGCAAGACTTTCTTTCGGGTTTGTCTGAAGCACTACCAAGCCAACGTCTCCCCAGAGCCTCCCTGCACCTACGGCGGGGCTGTGACTCCCGTCCTCGGCTCCAACTCCTTCCAGGTGCCGGAGACCAACGCGGAAAGCTTCACCAACCCAATCCGCTTCCCCTTCGCCTTCACATGGCCGGTAAGACATCTAATATTTGCAATACTGTATCTATGCCCCCATGGGACATCACTACAACTTATCATGCAAGATCACTGCAGAATATTAACTCTATATGCATTTAATTGATAGTTTTGTTGTGGTATTTTGTGTCATGTGCTCAGTATTATGATGTGTTATGGTGTATAATGGAAACTGTGGGACTGTGAAGTTATTATAGTCTTATTCCATTGGGACATATTAGCTTTGAAGAGTGCAGAACGCAACAGATGCTCCCAAACTCAACACTTGTGAGGGTCTTTGTCAGCACTGTGTGAGAGGGGCTATTGTAGTATTTCTGTGCTCTTTGGTAGGATAAAACGGGGAGGGGAGGAGGGCGTGTATGTGGAGGGGGGGGGGGGAGGGGGGTGTTTTCACCAAACGCTCCTCTCCTCCGACCAGGCGTGGTGGGAAATTTAACATCCTCTGAGTTGGCACATCATTGGCAGCGCAGCGTGAAATTCCGCCTCGTTTGGTTTTACGGCGGTGTCAGAGTGTGATAGTAGCAGGGGTGTGAAAAAGGAGCAGGTAGTAGCCCTTATTAGGCCCCTAATCAACACGGGAATTAGGCTGTGAAGTTTATTGCGAGGCCTCCTAATGGCCCTCTGCTGCTCTGTGGAGGGAGGGAGGCCTCCAGGCCGAGCAGCTGTTGACTCTCTCTCTGTCTCTCCTCAGGGGACGTTTTCACTGATCATTGAAGCTCTGCACACCGACTCCCTGGACGACCTGGCAACAGGTGGGTGACAGCCAGAGAAGGCAGCAGTGTAACTCAAAGACAGGCCAGAAGGCTAATAGTGGCATTGTTTTCTCTCAGTAGCATGTTTTTCACTTAGTGCTCAGTCAGGGCGACACAGAGTTTGATGAATGTTTTAGAGAATGATGCTGACACTCTTATCAAGAGCAAATTACATACACTTCTTTTCTACATGTCTTTCCCAAATAGACATGTTTTATGATTTCTGTAGCCTTCTAAATATGAGCATATAAACATTTATATGTGATGATAAATAACTTGATTTAAATACACTCTGTGTGTGTCAAACTTCTCTACACCTGGAGGTTTTTATCACATAGGATAAAGGCCACCCACAGTTTTTGCAGGTGCCAGCAGAGATTTGCCCCTACAGTGTAATATTCGCTGTTGTTATCTTTATGTCCTCTTATCTCTGCACTAATGATGACTAACTGACCACAACATGGGAGGTGGAGATAATGAAAAATCTGGCAGTCACCAGGTGTAACATATAGGCCTATACTCTATTTAAATTTGTTTTAATTCAGGCAGCAACATTCAATTATTTACTGTCTTGTAACCATATTAAAATATTCTATTTGTGGCAGTAAACCACCTCCCAAAACCAAATATACTAATGTATGTGTAACTATCTTTCTGTAAAAGAAAAATACAGATATCTTAAATATAATTAACAAATTAAGTCTTACTTACTTTACTTTCACCCCCTCTGTTGTTCTGCAGAACACCATGCTGTAAGCATTCAATCATAACACTAACAGTAATAACATATGACCAATAACAAGCTGCGTCATTGGCTTTTGCAGACAACCCTGAGCGTCTGATCAGCAGGGTCACCACTCAGCGTCACCTCACTGTGGGAGAAGAGTGGTCCAAGGATATACAGACAGGTGGCAGAACTGAGCTGCGTTACTCCTACCGCTTCCTGTGCGACGAGCACTACTACGGCGACGGCTGCTCCGTCTTCTGCCGGCCCAGAGACGATGCTTTTGGCCACTTCACCTGCGGCGAGCGGGGGGAGATCATATGCAACTCTGGCTGGAAGGGACAATACTGCACTGAACGTAAGTGGGTTTCTTGTTATCCAACACTAAATCAAGCTGTGTGGAGCAACATGAGAAAATGGGAGATAAAAGGAAACGGTTCATCTTTGTAGTATTGCACTAGTTAATATTTAAATGCTCCGGCAGCTGCTTGTGGGATAGATAAACTGAAGGAGCAGCAGAGTCATTAGTAGGAGGTGCTGATGTTTACATAGAGCTTCAGATCCCAGGGTACTTTCTCAGTACATGAACAATAATAATGCATGCTTTCCATTAGTTAAAGTTCAGAGAGGAATCACTATCAGCTCAAGAATGTATTATTTAACTCTCAAAACTATGAGATATAAACTAACACAAAAATTACTTTTCACTTGCCTATCTTTATTGTTGAGGGACTTTTTCCACCTCCTAATGCAGGGCCCGTGTGCAACAGGCGTCAGTTAGTTATCCCATAGCACCAGAGGCCTCCATTCTAATGAGCCGCAGTGGCTCCTCAGTAATTCACACGCCGCGTGCCTTCCATTAGACCACTGGGGCCTCCTCGCCCCAAAACCTCCTGCCCGATTGGCCAAGTGGGGGTCCTGTATTGTTGCGGCCTAGGCTGGTGATTGGCCAAGCGGGGTTGTGTATTGTTGTGGAGGGGGCAGCTGCTCGGTGAGAGGAGACAATGGAGCAGCTGTCTGGTGGTTAGCTCCACACAGACCAGCTGGCCCTGGGGGGAGAAGGAGGGGAGTGAGGAGAGACGGGAGGAGCGGAGGAGGGAAAGGATGAATGTAGAAGAGGAGAGGAAGAAGAGAAGAGATGGGATAGGTTGATGGAAGAGGAAGAGAGAAGAGAAGGATGAGAAGTAGGAGGGGAGAGAGGGGGGTAGAGGAGGAGAGGGGCCATGGGTTAGAAAAGGGACTTCTGACCCACAGTCAAGGGGAGAAAGGAGGCTTTGTGTGGGATGCTTTTGTGTTGGAGAGCAACCATGTTAAAGGAGAGGGCTTGTTGGCTGGTTCCCCCGTTTGGTGACCAAAGCTCCCTGTGGGCGGATGAAGCTGAAAGGTAACATTTTCAGCAACTTTTGCAGAGACCAACACATTTCAGCCGTTGGTCAGGAATGACAGGAAGATTTGATCTTTTTCCACTTTGAGTGTCTTTAACCACCAAACATGAGCCGCAGGCGTCTGTCTGGTTTTATGAAAGAGACTGTAGACAGACAGGTGAGCAGGTAAACTAATTGGAAAGACAGAAAGGCAGCCACTTGAAAAGGCACTCTGTAACTGATGGAGGTGAAACACACGTTTGTTTCCAACGTTCCCCATGATTCACCTGTCACTATGTGTTTCCTCCCTGCAGCAATCTGTCTTCCTGGTTGTGATGAAGAACATGGCTTCTGTGAAAAACCCGGAGAGTGCAAGTAAGTAACGCAAACAATTTTAAAATAAGTCCTTCACATCTGGGAGTTGCTTAGATGGATCATAGACAGATCGATTCTTATTAACAGTATGTATTGAATGTTGTGTTCCTAGGTGTCGCGTGGGCTTCAGCGGGCGCTACTGTGATGACTGTATCCGTTACCCAGGCTGCCTCCATGGCACCTGCCAACAGCCTTGGCAATGTAACTGCCAGGAGGGATGGGGCGGGCTCTTCTGCAACCAGGGTAAGTTTACTGAGAGATTCATTACTTTGTTGGCACTCAATCAGCCCTTTTTGTTTCATATTTAAAACTGTATATATTAATGTTGCTTCTTGATGTTTCCAGATCTGAACTACTGTACACACCATAAGCCCTGTCTTAATGGAGCCACCTGTACCAACACTGGCCAGGGCAGCTACACGTGCTCTTGTCTGCCTGGAAACACAGGAGCCAGCTGTGAGATTCAGGTCAACGAATGTTCTGTAAACCCCTGTCGCAACGGAGGCAGCTGCACTGTAAGTATTAATCAAGAGAAGTGATGTGTTGATAAAAACAAGTAGGCCTATACTCAGACAAAAGAGCCTGGAAAGTTTATATTCATGGAAACAAGCCTGTGTGTAACCACTGTTTATATTATTTCCAATATAGGACAACGAGAACGGCTATAAGTGCACCTGCCCACCTGGTTTTTATGGCCTCAACTGTGAGTTAAGTGCCAATACCTGTGCAGATGGGCCTTGCTTCAATGGCGGGCGTTGTGCCGACAACCCTGAAGGTGGTTACTTCTGTCAGTGCCCGATGGGATATGCTGGCTTCAACTGCGAGAAGAAAATCGACCACTGCTCCTCTAACCCCTGTTTGAACGGTATGTTGTCTTCTGCGTTTCTAAGTTCACCTACAATTCAATACTGGCATAAATTGTAAACAACCGTTTAAAAATAGTAATTCCTAATACTAAACTTTTATTATTTAGCACCTTACAAAGTGCACATCTCATTACATCACATCTCATTGTCCTAAACAGATAAATATATTACTGATAAATAAAATGCTTATAATAAAATCCAACCTAAACAAATTGTGTTACATGCCGTGTGGCTGAATGTATGAATTGTGGTTCTTCTGCTAAACACTGTTTCATCAGTTCATCACATGTTGTCTCTGCTGCTGTGAACTGGGTTAGGAAGCTCCTTCTGACAGCTTTGTACAGCGGGAAGCAATTAAACCTAAACCTAGAATTAAAATCTAGAGACTAATCCTCTGTCTTTGTCTCGATGCCCTTTCCCGTCTGCAGGTGCAGAATGTGTTGATCTGGTGAACTCCTACCTCTGTCAGTGTCTCGAGGGGTTTTCAGGTCCTAACTGTGAGGACAGCAGCAGCGTCTCTGGATACTGTCTGTCCTTCCCTTGTCAGAACAGTGGGACGTGTCAGGAGGGAGCAAACGGCTACACCTGTACCTGCCCTCCAGGTATGACAGCACTCGACAGACGTGCCATGTGGGATTTACATAATACGTTTTTTCTAAGTAGTTGCATATTGGTTTTGTTCTAGACTCTTAAACTCTGCTTCTTCTACAGGATATACTGGCAAAAACTGCAGCTCCCCCATCTCCCGCTGCCATCACAACCCCTGCCACAATGGAGCCACCTGCCATGAGCGTGGCGGCCGCTACGTGTGCGCCTGTGTGCCTGGCTACGGCGGTCACAACTGCCAGTTCCTGTTACCCGAGGTTCCCAGGGGTCAGCCGGTGGTGGATGGACCAGATCGTCGATATTCTTCCCCAGATGGTGAAAATGTTGAAGACGAGGAGGATGACGACAGTGGATTCCCCTGGACGGCCGTGTGCGCCGGCGTCTTCCTCGTTCTGGTGATCCTGATCGGCTGCTCCGTGCTGGTGGTCTACGTCCGGGTCAAACTGCAGGAGAGGCACAGTCACCACGGCGACAGTGTCCACAGCGACAGCCACGAGACCATGAACAACCTGACGACCACCAACAATTGTCTCCGTAGCGACAAGGACGTGGGCACTATGATGACAACGTCAATTAAAAATAACAACAAGAAGGCGGATTACCATTTGGACCTCGGCGGGTCACTGGGTGGTCTGAGTGGAATCAGCGGACTCAACGGATCGGAGAAGAACGGCTTTAAGACTCGCTATCCCAGTGTGGAGTACAACATGGTCCACGAGCAGCGGCCTGAGGAGCTGTCGCTGTGTAAAGAAGAGGAGCGCGATGGGCCAGAGGTTAAATGTGAAATGCTGGATGAGTCCGACTCCGAGGAAAGATACAGGAAGAGACAAAACAGGTACATACTAAATATATTTTTACATAAACTGCTTTGGAATTTGGTATTGTGCATGCCTTAAACTGCATGGATAGAAATGATATGACTTGTTTTGTAAAGTACAGCATTTTTGAATTTCTTTGTGTTCTTCTTCTTCGTCCCGCAGCAATGCATCAGAAATGAAACAAGTAGAAGAGTCACCAAGCTGCAGCGAAGCAAAATATAATTCATCCAGCGAGTTGAACTATCACGCAGCAAGTGACGTCAAATACCAGTCGACCAGTGACGTCAAATTCCAGTCGACCAGTGATGTTGAACACCACAATCCCAGTGACAGCAGGTACCAGTGTACCAACGACACCAAATACCAGTCGGTCTATGTCATGTCGGACCAAAAAGATGAATGTATCATAGCTACTGAGGTGAGTACAAACATAGAATAATCTGCCCATCATACAGTGGAACAATTGTAATTTCCCCAGCACACAAGTAAAAACACACTAAAAACGGACTTTTCCTCTTTCTGTATCCCAGGTATGATACCAGACCAGACCAGTTTCCTGTGGTTGATGGCGGTCCACACACACCAGCCCTGAGCAGTAGAGCTCAGCTTGTGTCCGGGAGGTTTTACTCCTGCTGTTTGCTGCTGTTCCCTGGGATTTACCGGAGGACTTTCAGCCAAGGTGCTACTGAGCCAGCGCGTCAGAGTCAGTACCGACTTGGCCAGGACTTAGTACTACAGTAGTACTACGGCTGAATACTTGACATTTTTGATCTGCGATGGATGTTAGGTCTAATGCTGACTCAGTGCTATGGATGAAGTACTAGCACTAGTACAGACTTTGTACAGAAACAGTGCTGAACAAGTACTCATGCAGCAGTGGAAGATTTCCTGCTCGTACCAGGATGAACTATGGAGTATCGACTTGGATGTTGACCGATGATATTGTAGTACCTTTGGAGTACTGATTGAATGAACAGTGTAGTACCTATGAAGTACTGAGAACTTTTGAAGTACTGTTGTACTACTGTTATGTGCTGTGGTTTTACAATGCAGTGTAAAAGCTGTCGTGGATATTGGACAGTTCTTGTTCTGTGCAGTGCTGCAGAGTGATGCTACGTTCACAATACGAGCAACAAAAGCAACACGGCCAAGCGTGGCCAGCTAAATTGTCGGCGAGTCGCTGTTTAAGTGTTGATCAAGCGCTCGTTGACGTAGATAAATAGCAATAACAATTTCTTCCATTTTTTTTAGAGGAACGGAAATGGTGAAATAAAAACATATGATTGGTTGTTGCTTCATAGCGTCATTAAAGCGCTAAAAAAACATTGATCTGTAGCGCGTCACGTCCTTCATGCAACGACAAGTGTCGGACGAACGTTTTTTAGATTCATGTCACCGTCTTCCATTGAAAAGGACGAGCATGCTGTTGCTTTGTCGCTCGTAGTTTGAACGCAGCATGAAGGATGATGTATTAGTAGAAGTACCTGTACTCCATTAGGACTGCAGCTGCTTAAGAATTTATTCAAAAACAGTGGGACTTCTACGGCCGCTGTGCATCTCTAACTCTGCAGCACTGATGGACAATGTTGGCTGAGCTGGTTCTCAGCAGTAAAATAGAGAACTGAAGACTCCAGTAGTGACTGCAGATCGATCCAACATGGATCCTGTTGGGCCATACTGGCCCCCTGACCCCTGAAGGTTGTGATACACAGGGCAATGTTTTGGGCAGGGCAACTTAGGAAACACAACAATCAGCATGAGAGAATGAACAAAGGAAAAGATGGTGAAACAAATCATTTTTTATTGTGTACTGTTGTATTTTAATGCTTTGGCAACATTGTTTCTTGAAAATATAGCCAATATAGCAACTTTGAATTGAAAATTGAAAAGGGAAGTGTACTTATCCAATTACATATTTTTCCTGGCAGCTCCTTTGACCACAATTTACTGACAAAACTACCCAAAGAAAGTTGATTCAAGTACAAAATTCTCCTCTGATGATGCTGTTGTGTTTCCAAGTAAGCCGAGCTATAAAGGATTAGTCTTAACTCCCAAGACCTCATTGCACTATGGAGGTGTGCGTGTGTGTGTGTGTATGAGTGTGTGTGTACAGAAGAGGTGATGATACCTCTGTGTGGTGTCACATGTATGCACTGCCCGCTCCTTTCACTCCCAGTCTTCCACTATTAGCCAATTGAAGGACACCATCACCCTGCCTGCCGTTGGTTAGGATCATTTGTTTTTTATTTTATTTGTTATCTAAAAAAAGTTGTATTCTTTTAATTTAATTATGTAATTATTTGTGTTGCATTTTGTTGTGATTTCTTTTGTTAAACCTGTTATAATTTAAGTTGGATTGTTTTTATTTGGCAGATAATGTATGTGTGTAAGTATGTATGTATGCATGTATGTGTTAGGCACTTGAGACCCCTGTGACTGTGTTGTATTTAAGAGAAAAGTCGTATGTACAGAGCCTGTCATTTTTATTACTGGAAAACAGCGCAATATTTTTCCAAAATAAAAGAGGAATGAAATATAGCACAGCTGGTGTTGAGTGATTTTACATTTTTATTTATACGTGGTTGCTTTTTCTTATAGAAGATTACATGCACAGATGAAGAGTAAGGACAGCGTCTTTACCTTACAGTAACATGTTCATGTTTAGTGTGCACAACAATACTTTAGCTATTTTTAGGGTTCCTAGTTACTCCATGACTATTGATTTCTCTTATCAATGCTTTCTGACAGTTGCATGCTCAATGACGTGAAGTCATACAAACGCTGTATCATGTTTCAGTTTGTTTGGCAGCGGAGCCAGAAAAAAAAAAGCTCAAAAGAAATAAAAGTAAGACACTAACAAACCTTTATGTTCTCTTTTCCCACCCAACAATTTATCAGGAATTGATAAGGGAATCAAAAAAGGTTCAATTAATAAGAGGAATTGATTATGGAATTGGTATATATAAAAAATCTTATCAATTCCCATCCCTAATCACAAAAGATGGCA
Organism: Cottoperca gobio; assembly: GCF_900634415.1. Taxonomy (NCBI): domain Eukaryota; kingdom Metazoa; phylum Chordata; class Actinopteri; order Perciformes; family Bovichtidae; genus Cottoperca; species Cottoperca gobio. Next base: position 23,636,934 of record NC_041357.1, read on the forward strand.
AAGCTAAACATAAGCAAAGAAATGTGTCTCATATGCAGATTAGTTTACATTTTCAGTTCCCGTACAGAGATAGAGGAAATCCAACAAATTCAAGCTGAGGGATTTGTTTCCGCTAAATGATAGTTTGTTGGGATTTGCATATACAGTATGTGTGGGGGTTGTGTGTGTGTGTGTGTGTGTGTGTGTGTGTGTGTGTGTGTGTGTGTGTGTGTGTGTGTGTTCGTCTGACACAGCAGAAGACTGTCTCCTTGTAGAACCACTAAATGAGACAAAGACACACCCCATAATCATAGACCGCTCAGCTAGCCTCCTCTGAGGCCAGAGCCATCTCTTTGTGTGTGAGTATTTGTGTGCGTGTGTGTGTGTGTGTGTGTGTGTGTGTAGTTTCATGAGAGAGAGAGTGTGTCTTTATGTGCATGGCTACATATGTATGTTTACATTAGTCTGTGTGTTGATGTGCTTGTGAATGAATGTTTTTGTTCTATGAGCCTCTGTACATGAGCATCAGTGTGTGTGTGTTTGTGTGTGTGTGTCTGTGTGTGTGTGTGTGTGTGTGTGTGTGTGTGTGTGTGTGCGTGTGTGTGTGTGCGTGTGTGTGTGTGTGTGTGTGTGTGGGTGTGTGTGTGTGTGTGTGTCTGATCTTGTTTTAAGCAGAGGGGTATTTATAGCTGGAGAGAGAAACCACCAGTCTGGATTTAGTCCCGGTTGCCCCTGCCTGACTACTACTGTGTGTGTGTGTGTGTGTGTGTGTGTGTGTGTGTGTGTGTGTGTGTGTGTGTGTGTGTGTGTGTGTGTGTGTGTGTGTGTGTGTGATGTGATGTGTGTGCGTTCGATGTCTGTGTGTATGTCATTTAGAGACCACTGGGAGTGTAGAAGTATTCATCAAAGAAACTCATCTGGTTCGCAGTCTCATATAAACACACACACACAAGACGGTGAAATTGGATGACATATGATCAGAACTTTGCTACAAATTACAGAGGACAAACTGTATTAAGTGTCGACATGGAGCACATTAGCACACACACACACACACAGGTCATGGCCTTGCTGACTAAACTAAAGTAATAGGAAAGAAAGTCTATTAAAGGGAAAGTTCACCCCCAAATTTAAAAAGAGCAATGTTCCCTCTTCCCTGGAGTGCTATTTATCAATCCAGATTATTTTGGTGTGAGTTATCGAGTGTTGGAGATATCAGCCGTAGAGATGTCTGCCTTTCTTTTTTTAGTTCTTTATTTGGATCCCCATTAGCTTCCACAAAGTGGTCGCTAGTCTTCCCGGGGTCCACACAACTTCTCTGGAATATAATAGACCTAGATGTCACTCGGCTTGTGGTGATAAAAGCGCCCAAATAATATATTTGAAAAACTCAACAGCAATGTTTCTTTACGGCAGTCATGACCTGGTTACTCACGATAATCCACAGACATTGTTGTGAGCAGTTTCATGTAGTAACTACTTTATGTGCATGTACACAGCTAGATATTGTTACAGCTCAGTTGAGGAGGACGCCGTTAATGTTTATATCTTGCGCTGACGCAAGCCTCTCGTCCATGAGTAGACGTAAGAGGTATGTACTTTTGATTTTGGGGTGAACTGTCCCTTTAAGTTTATTAATTCCTTCATATAATGATACAGTCACATTATATGTAAGTCAAGTTACAGACACATTGGAGCAGTGACCTGCCCCGTGGTTGTAGACACGTTGCCCTTCCAAAGACTGTGACTGCTCAAAAAGTATTTGCTTGTATTACACAAGCGGCAGGCAGTTGTTAGCACATACCATGCTAAGCTTTTTAACTTAACTTTTTTTCAGTGCCACAATAGCTTTTCGCTGAGTTGGAAAATCACAGGAGACAGGCTTAAAGCTGGTCCTTTGTTATTGTTAGGCTGTCCTCCGGCCCCGAACAGTCGCACACACTCACATCCTCCCTCTCTGCATCTCTCTGGTGTCAATAGTCAGACAAAGCCCTGGTCACTGGCTGCCATATGCCGCCCTGCTGCACATAAAGAATAGCACTCTTTGAACTTCTGAGGGGGAAATCGAAACTTCTTCATGGTAAAATATATATCAGTCACGTATTCACACAGACTTGTTTTTCCTTTACATATGGGGCTTAACAGTTCAGCGCGCTTCCATCTTCTTGTTACAACTTAAGGGTTTCTAAGTTGTAGGGCTGTCCTCCACTGAAGCAATTCTTCGAATGAGTTCAACCAAACTGAATTTTCGCACAAACAATCACGCAAAAGCATCACTTTAAATATTGTGTTTGTCACAGATGTGCCCATAACTTTATTAGAAATAAGTAATTCAGCATTACAAAATGACTAATTGACTAAAGTAATATTAGTAGACTAGGGGCAGCCGTACTAAAGTGTACAATCATTTGTATTGCTGGTATTTCGATGCTCAATTATTTAGTTACACAAACAAGGGTGCTGTTTAATGCAACAAAAGCAACAAAAATGTCAACAAAAATTTGGAAATACACAAAGTATACATGTGTGTCGGATAATATATTGTCTCTTTTACTCTCCCCCCTCTTTCTCTCCTCGCACACACACTTTTTATATTCTGACAGGGAGTAGGCAGGACCGTAGCTAATTCAGAGAACAGGCTGTTTAAGTGTGTCTCTGCTATAATCTGATTAATCTGTCCATTCATATGCTCCTCTCCTCTCCTCTCACAGATCAAGTTGAATGTATATGTGTGTCAGTGTGTAAGCATGCATGTCAATGTCTGTTGGTTTGTGTGTAAGAGAGAGAGATTTCTGGGAAGCAGGCGACACGGAGGGAAGAAAAGAGCTCGCACTTGGCCACTGACCCTTCTTTTGTCCACACACTGGTCACCTGTCACACACACACACACACACACACACACACACACACACACACACACACACACACACACACACACGGAGTCCTTTGTTGAAAGTTAAAACTTGGGAAAACTGGGGCACCCTCATATTGGGGGTTATGGTGGCGACCACAACATCCTCATTTTGTTTCAGACCAACTAAAATATTGCTTTACCTGACTTGTTATCAGGGTTAAGGCTAATAAATAACTGTTTTAACTATTCCATTGGTCACTCTACGTGGACAACTAATGGATACAACCTAAGACCAAATTACATGAGAGAAAAAAACGAATAAAGTTTCCTTCCATCAACCCAACATTAACTTTAGCCATGCTTCTGCGTAATAATATGTTAACTTACAAAATCATGTACCAAACTCTTCTCCGACTTTACGAGTTGTTGTCCTGCCTTGAGGTGTACATTTTCCAAGTTGGGAACTCGTTCTTTTACATGCAAATGCAAAATGAACCTGATAGGTTAGTGGTCAGTGGCTGAATAAAGGATGTGACAGACAATTCACCTGTTTTACTACAATTGAATATTGGTGTATTGAACCTAGCTAACATCACATTAGTTATTTTGTTAACATTTCCTCCGTCTTCTCGTGTAACTGAGGATGTGTGAGAAAGGTGAGCTCATAAAACTAAAAGGAGATTTGCATCAAACATCAAGAGTGAACACAACTAGTGTAAAACGTGACTGCCGTGAACTCTTATTCAGTTGTTGTTTATTAGGGAATACAGTAACACTTCGTCAGTGTAGAGGCCAGAATATTTCAGCCATTTCTTTTACATTTGTATTTATAGTAAAGACTTGAACCACCATGTAGGAAATAATGTTAGTAAGACAAAACAAGCAAACCTCATAAAGGTATTACAGGTTTCATGGGGTCACATTTCATTAAATGTGGTATAAAAAAGGAAAACTAAAGTTGCAGTTATTTGTACATGTGTGAGAATTTATATATGAAGAGGTGAAGGGCGCACGCTGACACCAAATATGCACAGGACCCACATTTTCTGGCTACACCTCTGACTATATAACATCATGGTATTCAATTTGTATTTTCTTTATTTACTGAAGTGTATAAGATCCTAATTTAAATGCCACTTCACCACTAAATACACGACATAAACACAAAACTCTTTTCTACAAGTAAATTAATTTATTTGTACATTTCAAGCCTTTTCTTCTCCTCATGCCTTCACCTTTATTTTAGCTGATTTGCAGTTTCTATCACAACAAAAGAAACAGCATCATCACGTGGACTCACTGACTTTACAACTCTTCCTAACTCTTGTCTTTTATTAGCATTTCAATTTGTCTCCAGGGCAAATCCCCACACACACAAGGAGCATCACTGACTAGTGATTTTTGGGGCTAAATCTTGTGGGAAAACAGAGATTTCTCTCTCAGCCATCCTCCATTGTTGAGTTTGAACAAACGAAGTGACCACAGCAGCCCGAGTCACACAATGACAGACAGCTTATTCAGCTACTTCATCTGTCGCAGCTCCCCAGGGACCAAGCTCTGATCTTTTCCCAGAGCTCCATCTCTCTCTTTCACTTACTCTTTCTCCCCCTCTTTCTTCCTCTTTCCCTGATTGTCTCTCTCCTCTGACTCTGTTAATATCTTCACAACATGACTCTATTAAATTTCCCTTGCCTTCTCCGACATTAAAGGACATACATTCTTATTAAAATCATAGTTTTGGGGGTTATAATTGGAAATTAAGCACTTAAAACAGCACACATTCCTCAGCTCTCTTTGAGTAGACGTTAGCGCAATGTTTTTGTTTTTATTTTGTTTATTGTCATTTCTCCCTGGGGGTTAAAGTGGTTGTAAAGACAGAGTCATTCCTTCAGAGACACCAGCTCCCATCAGCGCCTTCTGGTCATTACTGGTGCATCGTGGGAACAGCTTGGCGAGGACAATGATTGGCTAGAACAATGAAGCTGGGGGGGCAACACAAAGGACACGCCCACTGCACGATGGGAAAGAGCAGCGGAGGAAGCAGATGTTGCCACAGAGGACAGAGAGAGAGAGGGAGAGAGAGAGAGAGAGAGACAGCAGATGTCTCTCTCTCTCTCTCTCTCTCTCTCTCTCTCTCTCTCTCTCTCTCTCTCTCTCTCTCTCTCTCTCTCTCCCTCTCTGATGAGCCGGATTTGTATTCAACTCTTTAGCAGCAGGTAAGAAGACACAATAGCTTCACCTGCTTTGTTCAAAAGTCGTGAGCACGACAGGATGGTCCGACCATCGCACTTCTCTATTGTGGTCGAGTCTCTCTGTTGCGGTGGTGTGGGATTTCTCCCGACACTTTTGGGTTCAGTCTTCTGCCCGACAACCACAAAGTTCCTCATGTTCTCCTCAAAATATCTCCAAAAGCTTCACTTCCCAATTAAATGCCCCTTCTTGACGTGATAAAAAACATGACAACCACACTGTTTGACAATATCACATACAGGCAAATTAAAGGCAAAGTCTGAATAAATTAGTGGAGAAATAATGAATGATGAGGATGCTTCCCTGCCAAACCCAACCAGCCGAACGCCTGTGGGAGATTTTAAAGTGACATCAAAACCAAATGACAGAATATTTCTGAGAGGAAGAGTCGAGCCCTGGTCGTGTGGCAGCAGGCTAAGCAGGGAATTCCAGGCGTCCCTGTCCCCAGCAACGTTTTCCACATTTATTTGGAGAATCCCGAGGTGTTCCCAGGCCAGACGAGATATTTAATCTCCCCAGCGTGGTTTGAGTCTGCCCCAGGGCCTCGTACCAGTTGGGTGTTCCCGGAAAACCTCTACGCTTAGAAGAAATAAAACCTGAGTCATGGAGGCCCAACACCTTACTGAGGCCCGATCACACTGAGACGCGTCACCAGCAAAACCTTCTTCTACCGTTCTAGCTTTGATAGACATGTATAAAAGTTCAAATATATATGAGAACTGCTCGTTTGCTGGCCAATCAAATGAAGCCAGATTCATCTTTCCTGCTTCCCTTCTGTTTTGATGCCGGTAGATGTGGTAGGAACTGTGGGAAAATGACAAAGGTTGATATTAGTTGTATATCACACACCGGTAGCGAGGCTTCCCAGTGTGATCGGGGTCTAATAAATGGTATTTTTACCATCCAGTATTTTTAGTAGGGAGACTTCCTTGGTTCCACATCAAAGCATAACAGTATATTACCCAGAACAGGGTTTGGTTAGGATGGCACTTCAACACCTCAGCCACGATGAAGAAGGTCAGTGAGACTGTAAATCAGTCTGCTGATGAACCACAGGAAACTGAATTGACATGCAGTCTTGATCGTCTCATTCCCTTTTCTGTCAAATGTGATGTTGCCACCCCTGGCTCACAGTATAATAGTGATCTGTCTTTCTTTAGTGAGCTTTCTCTGATGCTCCTCTGTGTGAGCTGGTTGGACAGTAGAAATGAGGGCTAATAGTTTCTGTAGGAAACGTTGATGTTTGCTTGAGTGGAAAGGCTGCAGGATATAATAGTCAAGAGTCACATTGAAACTAGATTTCCCATCTTGAGCTGATGCACAATGCAATGGTTAAGATTGAAACTGAACTGTGAAGGCTAAAGCACACTTGTGATGTCTTGTAGATACAGTAGGTGCGTAGGAGGAAATGTCCATAGACAAGAGAAGAGAGAGTTCATGCACACTGTCCTTTAACTTGCAAACAACGTCTCGGTCCTCAGACCTGCTCATGTAAATCAGAATTATTTCATTAAAGAACTTCGCCAGTTAAAAGGCAGTGCAGGATTGAAACAATGAGATATCTCTTATATATATATCTTGTCATGTATCATATCACACCATATGTCTCATAACAATCTCACTTTACAGCTTGTGTTGTTTCAGATTTGATCCATTTTCAAGATTTTTATTTTGCGTCTTAACTTTTTGTTGTTAGTTTCTTTAACAAAGTGTTTTCTACTTTTCTACTTCCTCGTATATTTCACTATTCTTGTTCTTCCTATAATGCACAAAATCTACATTCTAACATATGGAAGTAATTTGGTTTCTTCACTGTCTGCAACAAGGTTTGCTTGTTTGCCTTTACACACTCTCATTTACACAATGTATAGTCAGTTCATGGGAATACACTTGTCTCTTCAATGTGCCCTTTCATGATGGCTAGACAAATTAGGCAACAAATTCACACAATAATACCAGTAGCCTACCAATAGTGCCAATTCATCCCATGAAGACAAAAAAAGAGAACAGCTGATGGGAACAAATGTCCCTGTGTTCACGGACGGTGCCACAGGGGAACAGACATCACTTAAAGTAAAAAGCAAATGAGACATCACTACGTTGCCAGATTTGATAGACAAACATTTGGGTTGCCAGCTCTGATCCTCTGAGACAAGAGGTGTGGTCGAGACGTACTAAAGTGTGCTCTGGGATGTTTCTGTGATTAGGCACTGTGTCTGTGTGTGTATGCTCTTTGTTTTCATCTGTGTGGTGTGTATGTGTGGGAATGGATCATGGGTCTGACTTGTTGATTAATGGCCAGTGTGTGTATGTGTGAAAACTCTCCTGGCCCTGTTTCCATGCTAATGAGTAGCAGCAGATGGGAGAGAGGAGGCTGGACCAACAATGAACAAACACACCAGCAGCCGCACAACTTAAAAAAAAAAACCAAATAAAACCCTCCTGTAGGGTGTTTCCTCGACCACAAACACTCTGATGTTATGACTTTTCTTCTTGTTAGTTGCAGCATGTAAACACTAAATACAGTCAACTCTATCCTGGATGTCATCATCGCATGTTGGGATATTTTAATAGTCAGGTTTCAATGCAAATAAAATGCATTTTTCAGTATTTACAGTGGGTCAAATCAAATGATCCTTACAAAAACAGTAATGGCACAAACCACAGGTGTGCTGTGTGTATTCTACAACATGTGTGGTGTTTTTTCTTTTGTGTAAGTTTTTGTTGCTGCTGTTTTTTAATCAAAGGCCACACGGAGGACTTTGCTCTTCCAACGCAACAGGAGCACTTACTCCAAATGTTCATCTTTACGTAAAAGGAATAAAATA